>NC_067229.1:17144166-17505833 GCF_019924925.1 Ctenopharyngodon idella | reverse complement strand
ACTCTACTGTGTTTGTCTGCCGCCTGCCTCGACCATTGCCTGCCCCTGTTTATGTCTCTGCCTTTGCCCCTGTCTGCTTTGGTGTTTATCTTAATAAAGCTGCAAATGGATCCTCATTCTGCCGACCCGTCATTACACATATAAGCATTGTATAATTTAATATAATTTATCTTTCCTATTTTACTATTAAATAAAAAAAAAAATAAATAAATAAATAAATACATAAATATAAAGAACGACTCCTAAATAAAATGATAATAAATAAAATGTCTAAATACATTTTTAAATAAGAAGTATAAATTACCATTGTTTAATAATTATGTCTTCTTTTTACTATTAAATAAAGTAAAATAATATTTTCTAAATAAATAAAACTAACCAACCAACTAAATAAATAAAAATAATATTCTAAAATAAATAAATAAATAGACAAATTTCTAAAATGTATAAATAAATAAATATATAAAATAAAGATCCCTAAATAAAAAGAATCAAGTACATTTAAAAATGAATAAAGAATAATTATTAAAATAAGAAAGAAAGATAGAAAGCATATATTATATAACAGAAATATATTACCGTTGTATAATAATTTAATATTCAAATTATACTTCTTTTTACTATATATAACAAAATTCTAAATAAATAAATCAGTTCATAAGTTCTAAACATATAGAACAGTAAGTAAAAAGAACTAACTAAATAAAAAGAATGTCTACATAAAATGAAAGAACTAAATAAATACAACTAATAAGACTAATTTCTAAATTGTATAAATAAATAAACAAACCATTCTTTAAAAACAATCACGTCTAAATACAGAATATTAGAAATACAGAATAACAAAATAAAAATAGAATAATTACTAAAGAAAGAAATATATCTTTTTATATATTCCAGTGTTCCAAGTTTCAAAAAGCATTAAAAACAGGAAAGTGGAGAGCAGTTCAACACTGAACTGGATCGAAATGAGATCTGACTTTACTTTTAAGGCCAGGATCAATGTGAATGCAATTGTGTTGTTTTTTACTTGTTGTTCACTTTTTGATTCACTTAAATTGTTTCTAAAACTTAAGACAGAATTAAAACTTAAATTTGTTTCTATTAAAAGGAGTCTAGTTTGAAAACATCCTTTTTGATTTTTGTATTGAGAGTGAAAAAATTAAATGCAGAGACCAGTAAGTGTCATATGTGAACTCTCCAAATGAAATGAGACAAATTCTCCAAAGCTGACGAAGTTCCAAAGAACTCTTTCCTTCCGGAAACATTCTAGCTGAGCGCTGGAAGCCGGAGTGGAAAAGATTCCAGCAGGTGCTGTGACTTGTGTGCAGGCCTTCTTGCTAAATGGGTTTCATGATGGATAGCATCAACATGCCCCAATTAAGAGATTTATTTCACTTGTCGGTGAGAAATCACCTTGTGTCATCTAAGCATTCCTTTAATGGTGAGTCATGCAATGTGCCGCTTTAATGGTGTATGAAAACTAAAAAAGAAAACTGAAGCAGGAAGAGATGTGAAATATAATCCAGGATGACATTTGGCTTGCATTAATCACAGATCCTAATTGCATTTATTTTGATTGCATATGCAGCCGATTCAGTAATTAACTCTATGTATTTTAATGGATCACGTTCCTGGACTTGTCTCTTTTTTAATAGTAGCGTGGCAAGTTTTTTTTTTTTTTTCCTACAGAAATAGCTTTATTTTTCCAAAACAAAACAAAACAAAAAAAATTACAGTCTCATTAGCAAGCAATAGAATTTCCTCACACAGGTGGAATACAAATGTTTGTCATGTATGTCAACTTTATCATGGCCTCTTCATGCTACAGTAGTTAATACACACACACAAACTTTTCTGTCTAAATGAGGACATTTCAGGTATATTGTTTTTACATAAACATAACTATAATAACAACAGAACATGTTTTGATTTATTAGAATAAAAAGTATAAGGTATATTTAAGTATTAGGCAATGCTAATTTAATGTAACAAGACTAAAATCAATCATCATAGTCATGTTTTTTTTTTTTTTTTTTTTTTTTAAACAAATGATTCTTTAAATTTTTTGGCCTATAGAGATTCACTCACATTGGAATATGCCACTTATGCCACATTTATAAACTGTAGTTTGTAATTAGGAAATAAGGACAAGACAATGGCTGGGTTACGTAATAAACTAACAAGCAAATAAATGAATGTACTTGAATAAATCTGTTTGAAAAACAAATTGAATAGTTACAATTGTTTTCTTAATTAAAGTGATTTTTAATGCAAAAGAGCAGTTACAGATATCATTTATTAATCCAGTTTCTGCTTGCTTTATTTAATTGTCAATGAAGTTACAACATTTAATTAGACAGTTGATTACATGAAAGCAACCATGCAATTCATTTGACACACAATGGCTGCTTGCAAATTTTGCTGGAGATAGATGTAAAAATTTCAAGTTCATAACACACTATTACTTAAAGAAGTGCTTTTTACATGCTCAACTTTCTTTAGGGTGTAATGTTGCTGTTTGAGCATGAAAAAGGTCTGCAAAGTTGTAGTCTTGAGTTTTCTTCTGGGAATGAAAATGTCACAATATTCCTCATTTTATTTCCCGGCCAATGCATATGCAAAATAAAGGGCCGTGGCCTGGTTGAGTTAGTTAGTAGTGTGTTGAAACTTGCGGTTATGGTAAGGGGCGTGCCAGTTCCCCAAACATGCTCGAAGCATGGCATAACATTATGATTGGCATAACACACCAATCACAACACACTGGTCCAGCCAACCAATCAGAGCACATTGTGCTTTTTGGAAGGAGGGGCTTCATATAGACAGGAACTAAACAGGACTGTATTTCCCAAAAGCATTGTAGGCCTAAGTAGATCGTAGAACCATTGCCACGAATGGTCTCTACAATCAACTCAGCCCAAGAGATACTGACAGACTGGTTAGAGAGGTGCTGCAACAATGTCAAATATGTGAAAAATAATGTGTTTTTTGAACATCAAATCCTATTTTAGTAGAGCCCAAAAACAAATCAAGACTTTGTGAAAGGAAATAAAATGGCCTCTTTAATGCCAAGTTAAAAACAACAACAACAGGAAAACAGCATCCAGATGTACCATTTAACCTTCACCTTGGAGAGACCGTGAAGTAAAGAATGCAGTCTCTTGAGCTATTTCCTGTGCAACATCTCAACTCCCTTTCATCGATATCAAGGCAGGGTGTGTGGCTAAGAAAACACCTGTCAAAGTTTATTACCACAGTCCTCCTCTGACCACAACATGCCTGACACCTCCAAAAGCTGGAAGTTCTGCTACTCAAACTGCTTGTCGACGTGTAATTATGCACACTTATGCCACATCTGTGGGCCCCTCATCCCACTGGAATTGTGGGTTACACGAGTGCAGCTGTCAAGGAACGTGTTCAGGGTTAATTGGCCTTAATTGGGAGGGTTGTTTTGCAGAGCAAGAGGGGTTTGCAGAGATGTGGACGTGTTTAAATGTGTTTGTATGAGAATGCTTCAAGTATAATTAATATATTGCCACTGTAGGGGAATATTGATATTTGTTAACTGGAATTTGAGCATGCCAAAACCATTTCGGCATATGATTGGCATATTTATTTTACATTTCTAAAAAAAGCTTAGAACCACCTTGCAATGAACTCAATCTTACAAGCTTCAAACTGCAACACAATCCTTCCAAAATAAGTCTATGCCGTAAAATACACTGATATACAAGATAAAGGTTATTTATTGGCATCAATGGTTCCATGAAGAAACTTTAACATCCATGGAAAGGTTTCATTCCACAAAAGGTTCTTTATAGTGGAAAAAGGTTCTTAGATCAAAGTTCTTCACATTAAGGAAAAAAATGGTTCTTTGAAGAACAGTTCACTGAAAGGTTCTTTGGGAAACCCAAAGTGCTTCTTTTATGGCATTGTTCTGAAAAACCCCTTTAGATCATTTATTTTTAAGATTGTAGCTTATCTTTAATAGCATACATTCAATATTCTATTTAAAATCATGTGGTACCAGAACATTTGGGAGTTCAGAACAACTGAACAAACATTTTTTAAAAAAACCTTGCTGTTGTTTTCTGGCAGAACTGAGGTCGAGGAACAGCTCTGCAGTGTTTTGGGATGGTGGAGAGGCGGGAGCATACCAGGCCTTACTGCTGGATGAGGACCGCGGGTGGCTGCTAGTCGGAGGCCGAGACCACATCTACATGCTAAACTCTGACAGCCTCACCCAACCAGCACGCAAGGTCAGCGCGCACAGCTACCCCAATCTGACAGCTCATGATGTCATTTACAGACCACGAGGATAAAGTGAAAACAGAGCATGACTACAATGTATTACTGTTCACATGAATCTTATGAAGTTACAGGATTCCGTCTTAAAACTGCTCGACCTCATACATCTGTCGATTAGCACAAAAAAAATTACATTGAATTGTCCCTCAGTAAAAGTGTATGAAAAATGCATTTACTGTAGTATATTTGCAATTGTAAAACTATACAAAATTGTAAACTCACAAAATGTAAACTATTTTATCGCACAGCTCTCTATATAAAGTTGTATGTATAAGTAGGGCTATACCCAACTTTATCTGCATACACACAGTATATTCACATAAAGTGATATACAATATAGCAAATTCAGAATATTTTTTAAAATGATAGAATGAAATGTTCCTGTAACTTTCACATAACCATGAATAAACTTTCTTAATACATAAAAACTGGATGTTTTGAAAGTTTAAAAAACATTCAGAACTAAAATTTTCATAACTTTGGAATTGGGAATGCTCTTAGAACATATATTTGTTAGCTGGGTTAGCTGAGATTGGTGTAGTACAACCTGTCTAAAGGCCGTTCACACCAAGATCGATAAAGATAATCATATTAGCATCCACACCGATATCGTTCTTTTTATTATAAGCACGTGCTGCAGTTATTTTGTCTAGCACTTTAAATGCTCGAGCTCTGTAATGATGGGTGGATTGTTATTGGCTGTCAATGTATTTATCGTTCATCAGCTGGAAAAAAATCATTTTGAAAGTGATTCAAACAATATTGTTTTTCTGTGCATTTATTGTTATACTTGTGGTGAGAACTTTGCTATTCGTTTATATTTAGAACGATTTTTACAACTATATCTTTATCGTTATCATTATAGTTATCATCCTTGGTGTGAACGGGCCTTAAGCAAAGTTATATCCAATCTTTGAACTCAACTATTATAGTTAACTATTGTAAACACATTTTGTAAGTTTTTACAAACTGAGGGACAAGTTCATTGATAGCATGACAGTCCCATAACATACAATATTCTACAAAAGTTTAACTGAACACAAACACTAGATACTGTATGTACGCCAACCGATTTCGTAAACTGAAAAATGCATTAAAATCTATATTTGCATTAGCGTAGCATCTTTTTCTACAGTTTTCAGGGCAACTAACATATCCATCCAGTTTAATAACGCAGATATTTGAAGGTAGGGTGAACTCAGGTTGCTTGGGATACTTTTTCCAAGTCATCTTAATGGCAAAAAGTGTCCCAATCACCCTGAATTCTCTATCGCTTCCTTGAGTATGGAGGTTTGTACGCTAAGTAGGTACAACGGGACTGTGTGCTTGCAATGTGTTTGCCAGGCATTCATGTCTGAATTTGCATACTTCAGGCCTAAATTCTCCACTACACATCATCACGGCTAAATAAACATTACATTTGGTTCAGTATTAATTGATTCTGTCTTTTATAATAGTGAAATACCAAAAGATGCCTGTAAGAAATGATGAGGTTAAACGTAAGGTCGTGGAAGAGTCATACATACGTGATCTTCAAAAGAACTAAAGCACGTCAAGTTCTCGATCTTCCAATTATATCATTATGTACAGTGTGCTGATTGCCGGCTAGTGATTAGGTCAATACATGCACATTATTTCCACATGGAAATGATTACAATTTGAAAGGCATGTAGATTGTTGAGTAATGATGGTATTGCGCCAAGGAGGATCTGAGCTAATCAACTCAGTACTTGTTGCACACATTTTTAAAAGAACATTAATGTGATGCACATTAAAAAAAAATAAATAAATAATAATAATAATAATAATATATATATATATATATATATATATATATATATATATATATATATATATATATTAATTTTTCTTTAAATATTAAAGAAATCTTGTAGTAGTATTTAACTATTTATTAAATAATAAATGTGTGTATGTATGTATGTATGTATGTACATATAGTTTTATATTTTTATCTCTTTTATTTTTAGATTCACTGGCCAGCTGGACAGGAACACATTGAACACTGCAAACATGCAGGAAAGAATCTATCGGTAAGACGCTACAACTTTAAAAGGGCACAAATGTAGAAAAAAAAAGCTTTCAACTACCCATAGATGCCTTTTTGTTAAAGTGCTCTCACAGACCAAGATAAGAATAAAAGCTGAAAAATCATATTTATAGCTCTATGGAGAGAATATTTCAAGTTGGGAAGTCTTAAGGGAGGGCAAGTCTGAAGTTTTAACATAATTCCCCCCTGCAGTAACAGGCAAAAATAAGTAGGTGCATTTCTGTGTGATTTAAAATGCTTCACATCCTCACAAATACTCTTTAAAATCATGCTTTTAATCACATACCACATGCATCTCTCAGATGGACTGTGCCAATTATGTGAGACTCCTACAGCCCTTCAATAAAACTCATGTCTATGTATGTGGAACTGGTGCATTCCACCCACAATGCACCTACATTGACCTGGGACACATTCTTGAGGTAAGCAGTCTCTCTTTTTTGCCCTTAACCAGTGTGAAATGCAGTAAACACATTTTAAGTGTATCTTGTACAAATGAGCACCAACAGAGGCTTATTGACTGTAGAGCTGAACTAATAATGAGGGCAGTGGTGCAAACAGAGTGACAGTCTTGTCTTGGTGTCCTAGAAACCAACTTTCTGGCTTCTCAGCCATGTTAGAGAATCCGGGAGAGGAAAATGTCCCTTCAGTCCGCAGGAGCCATTTACCGCCCATCTGACTGGTGAGTTTCCAGACCCTACACCCTAAACACATTGTCCTCAAAAATAACCCATCAGCCCTTTGCAAGCAGAAATACTAAGGAAAAATGCACAAAAACTGTCCATTTGTTAGACATACTCCCATATGAGTCACTGATAAATGAATCTTCATATCTCTGGACCAGATGTTAGTTTGCATGGGGAAATTTGGAAGTTCCCTCACTAAACAGGTTTGTCACCCATATTTGTCTCTAATGGACATTTAATAGGCAGTAATTCGACTGAAAAAAATTGCCCAGTTGCTGTTACAGTGTGGTCAGGAAAAGAAATCCAGCTGCAAAATTGATATTATATTTAGATTTTTTTTAAAGCATGTACACCCCAGAGGGCCATAATGCATAAACCACATGCTACCTAATTAAAGGCTATTACTGCAACCGGAGACCTTTTTGACCATTTAATGATGCCTCTGGAATAATCGAAATTTCCTTTTCACACAAAACTCTTTTTGCTGTAAAACAGAGTATTTTGACAAAGGATGTGGAGTCAGAGGGTAGAATCATTAAAATGAGCTATGCATCATAGAAAATCATTTGTCATTCTAAGTCGTTCTGGATGTGATTTTGTGGATATACTCACCTTAGATGGGGACCTGTACGCTGGGACGTCCGTAGACTTCATGGGAACGAATGCCGCCATTTTTCGCACATCTGTGCATAGCAGCAATCAACACTATATCCGCACTGAAGCTTACCAGGACCACTGGCTAAATGGTGAGAAGTGAAATAAAACATTCATTGTTTTTATTGTGCATGCAAAAAGAGCATGGCCTTGGTTTCCAATCTGGGCTGGTAGGGAAAGTGATCTAGTTATATTTCATTGATAAATAACAAATGATTTTGTTCATATCACAATTATATACAATGTTTTGTGCAAGCTAACAAGCAAGCATAGATGTAGATACAAAATCTACAAAAAAAGCTATGTGCTATATGTACTACACATTTGGATTACTATATTTCTAACAGCATGCAACAACTAACTGCCTCAGGATACTGCCAGCAAATTAAGCTGTTAGATTAGTGTATCTAACTGATTAGCTTTTGCTTTTGTATATTATCAATTTCGCCTCTTAGCTTAGCATACAGCTAACGTATTAGTCCATCTGAGTAGCATACATTTACAGCATACAAATAGACAGCTAGCTTAGATACTACAGCTACAAAAGGATAACTGAAAATGCTACTTTGATTATCTAAAAGGAGGACAAGAGTTTTTTAAGCTAATCGTCTGTGATATATGTTATGCGACCCATATTTGAACTCCATGTTTTAACAGACAGGGAAAAATCTCTCTCTTTTTTTTTTTTTTTTTTTTTTCGCTTTTCAAATAAACCAGTCACTGGTGAAACATCTACTATAATAAACTTTTTGAGATTAGTATGTTGTTTGTAAATAACTAATTTATATCAAGTCTTAGTATCTCAAACAAATGTGTCAGGTTTTAATACTGGTATAGAAATTGTTGGCAGTGTATAAGAAGGAGGTGTATGGTCTGAAAAGTTTGGGGTGCTGGTGCTGCCTAATTAACTTCCTCCACCCTCACTCTGATGCCAATGTCTTTTCACAGAGCCAGAGTTTGTGGGATCGTATTCCATCCCTGACACACACAGCTTGGATGATGACAAAGTCTATTTCTTTTTTAAAGAGACCTCTGTAGAGTCCAACCAGCTCGACAAGCGTATCTACAGTCGAGTGGCCCGTGTCTGCAAGGTGAATGCCAAGTCCAGCGCCATAATGAGCCAATAAAAACATGAAATAGATCCAAAAGACCTTTGTTTGGTATGCAGAATCAATGAGTCTTTTGTAGGAATTAATGAATGGACGTGTAGGCCTCAGTATCATCTGCTGCACAGTAGTAGCAGCAGCATGTATCTAATAATGGATGAATGAAGTGTTTGTTTGAGAGTAATTAAACACTAATCTAGCAACAAATCTAGCAAAAAAGGTTTTCAGTTCAGGGTTATCTTATCAGCATTCTTAAAGTGCTTTATATATTTCATTTGTTTTATGCTGTATTTGTTTGTAATGTATGAAAATCTAATGTATTATATATTTGCTATTGAGATCATGTCATTTATTAAGGCTGGAATACACTACACAAATTTTGCACAGATATTTGCACCGATCTGCAGTCTTAAGGCGTCAACGCTAGTTGCCAAAAGTCAGAGCCAATCTGCAGACTTTAGGCAGTCGGAACTGACAGATTTCAAAGAAAATCATGTAGTGTATGTTGGGCACTGAATCTAATGTTTTTAGCTTCAGACAATAATTCCATCGAGTCAGAGGTGATCAAACATTTTTGGTATTTTGAGTCGATTTTAGAACACATATTGTTTTTCACTTGTCTCCTAGCAATGAGGCACATGTTTGTTGTGTTTGTTGTATTGTGCTCAGTTATTTAGTGAATTACGCCCAGTTTTTCCTCTGTAACCATTTATGATGTAATCAAGTGTATGATGCCTAGTGTTTTAAAATCTTTTAAAAGTTATGTAGTGTATTAAAAGCAAGCTCTTGGTCTTCATCAGAATGACATAGGAGGAAAACGAAGCTTGATTAATCGCTGGAGCACCTTCTTGAAGGCCAGGCTTGTGTGCTCAGTACCAGGACCTGGAGGCATGGACACACACTTTGATGAGCTGGGTATGTTTACACACACAATCACCCATCTGTTAAAGTAAACATGAACTCAAAAATTCAGACTAGTAATACTTTCTGCCCATTTTTTATGTTTAGAGCACATATTTCTTTTGGAGACCAAAGATCCACAGAATCCAGTCATCTATGGTGTCTTCTCCACTTCCAGGTAGATTCATTTCCTGGAAAATCTGTTTTATGAGTCATTCATTGGGTCACCACCCTATAATCTTCTTAACTTTTTAGAACCACATTCCTGTCAATGTTATATTTGTTTACCTCATTTTCTGCATTATCATTGGCTCCATCCAAATCAACCAATCCGTCACACTCATTCCCATTTAACTTACGCTTCAGGTTCTAAGACCTCCCTTGTTCGTTTCAACAACCTAAATCTGATTATCTCAGTTTATCTTGTGAACTGACATCAGTATCAAAACGCCCCTAAAATCAACAATCTGGTCACAGGATGGTCTCCTTCCCGTCCGATTCATTTAGAACAATCTGTCTCGGTGCTCCCACCCAAGGAATGGATAGCTTGAGGCCATAAGGGAGGGTGAAAGGTCACCAAGCTTGAAGAACTATGTTATTCTAACCCGGCATCAGACTAATACATGTTTCCTTTTCAAAAGCTCCGTCTTCAGAGGTTCAGCCGTTTGCGTCTATTCCATGGCCTCCATCCGAGCCGCCTTCAATGGGCCCTTTGCGCATAAGGAGGGGCCCGATTATCGCTGGATGGAGTACAAGGGGAAGATCCCTTATCCACGGCCAGGGACGGTAAGTTCTCAACAGGGAGGAATTATGTTTGGTAGGGTAGAGAAGATGATGGTCATGTGTAAGGATACTTATTTTTGAACAACTGTGGGTGGAATCGAACTGCAACCTTGGTGTTCCTATCACAAGTGCACGCAAGCTTTGAGAGCTATGGTTAGTTTTGGATTGCAGATGTGTTGGGGCAGCTTGGAAACCATGCGGCCAGTCACTCCTCACATTAACTGCACTGCCTCAAGGGGACTATAAAAATGTCGTCAGGCACTCTGGGGTCACGTGTCAGGGAGGCTTGTGAAGTGGCTGGAGTGTGGACCTTTAGTGGTGAGGTCTTCAGAGGGAAGTCAATTATCAGGGCTGTGAATTCTGCTCCATTAGTTTTCGAACCCTTTCAAATGATGGGGTTTAGTGACTAGAAGGTGCTGTTAAGATCATGTTGAAACCAAAGGAACCTCTTTTAGACTCGTTTTACATGTAGTAGTAAAATGTATGTATCTGTGCTAAATTCATTCAGGTGCCATGTTCGTCCCAGCTGAAAAATCAAGCATGAATTCCATGTCCAGGCTGGTTCATGCTGATTAGAGCTGGTATAATGCTGGTCTAGTTGGTGGACCAGCATAGTCATGCTGTTCTCAAGCAAAACTGAGCTGGTTTAGCTGGTCCACCAGCTCTCCTGCTTCCCATGCTGGTGACCAGCAAACCAGCAATCAGCATCCCATGCTGGTCCAAGCATGCAAAACATACCTTATGCTGGTGACCGGCAATGCAGGATGTTTCAGCAGGACTTACTTTGCACATATTGTGTGTAGGTTGCCATGTTTACCAGCTTTACAAGGTCATGACAGAGGTTGAAATAATGGATTTAAGTAAGCAAGTTTATCATACTAGTTTCATGTTAACACTTACAACATGCCCCGCTTTAGGGTCCTAGATGGATTCGCTTCAATGGGTAAACTGACTGACAACAGAAGATTCCTTTAAAACTGCATTTCTCAATATGGAAAAATAAGAACTGTGATGCTTATTGCACTATGATCTCAAACACTGGCCAAAATCCACATCTGCACAAATGTTTTTGACTATTTTTACTTTATTCTGGGACTGTTACACCAAATTCAGTCCCCACAGGGTTCCAGAATATGAGCTTATCTGTCTATGGTATGCATTATGTTCTAACCATGAAATATGGTTTTATTACATGAAATAGCTTCAATCATACAAATCAAAACAGATTTTTGAAAAAAATATATATATATATTTTTGGGGTGTACTACAATGGAAAATGGTCAAAAAAGGAGTTTTTCTATAAAATTATGATTTTCTTTTCTATTTAAATGCACATTTCTTTTAGAAATTGATACATCCAATCTTAATCTCCATCAAAATCTGCCACACACATAAAAACACATATACACATGCACACACACACATTAACACACATTATTCCTTACTACTATCCATAAGATTATACCTGTCACTTCTGCCTCTGGGCGTAAAGACTACCCTCATTTAACTCCATGGTATTCAACTCTCATTCAACTCTCATCCGCTATTTCTGCACTCTTCCTGCTGCCCTTTCCGTAAAATATTGCTGTATTCATTTTCTGAAAAGACAAAATAATTTTGTTATTTATACATAAATACAACTATACTACAATAAACACTTCAAATAAATAAATAACTGCAATCATATTATTGATGCTACTATCTATAAAAAATCCCAATGGGGAAATACATTACTGCAATTCCACTGTGGTACAGCGTTGCCATATGGAAACATTGATATTTTCTCAATTTACAGTAAAACTATGTTAGACAAAGTTGATTTGTGAATAAAAATATGTTTACTTACCAAAGATACTGCAAAAAATAGAGCAATATATTTTATTTTTTTTCAGAATAACAAGGAACTAACTGTCCTATGTCCCTTCAGTGTCCGAGTGAGACCTACGACCCTTTGCACAAGTCCACCCGTGATTTCCCAGACGATGTTGTGAGCTTCATGAGGACCCATCAGCTAATGTGGGAGCCAGTGGTGCCCATCCACAGGCGTCCGGTCTTCACTCGGATCAATGCCCCCTACAGGCTAAAGAAGCTTGTGGTTGACAGGGTTGATGCAGAGGATGGCCAGTATGATGTCTTACACCTTGGCACAGGTATGTCTGAAAGGTTAACAAAAGATCAACGTGTGTTCAAAGAGCTGAATCTTTTATACTATTTAAAAAAAAAAAAGAAGTGTGACAACTATCCTTGGTGTTTCCTATTATATAAACATTAGACCTAAATTGTACTGCAAATATGGAAATCTCCTAGATAGGCTTCCAGATCTTACAGTAAATGCTATCAGAGATGATCTATGTTCCCATGCTGGTCAGTGGTGTTGTTGCCTGGGATCATCCTAACATTTCGAGGACGCAATGTTTCTTTTCCTGTCTAACATTTGTCCTCCTGGACTGATGGGTGTATGCGTGAACTCTGCCAAGTCTAAGTGAATCATTTAGGGCAAATAGATACTCTGTTCAGGACAAATATGCTTAACCTGTGTGTACAGAGAGGAGACTTGCAATTTTAAACTGTATAGGACTAGAACAGTGTAACAGCTGTCAGCCCACAGGGTGCTGGATAAATACACACGCTAAAAGCCAGTGCTCACTCACCTAGGTAACTAAGTAAGGGTGCATTATGGGATATATTTAAAAGTTATGGTTAATGTGAATATCTATCTGTCTATCTATCTATCTATCTATCTATCTATCTATATATCTACCTACCTATAGATATGTATGTCTATATGTCAAGTCTGTACAGTGGAATCTCATATGGTTAATCTTCTGTATCTTCAGATGATGGCAAAGTAATAAAGGTGGTCTCTGTACCTAAAGAGAACTGGGAAACTGAAGAAATCATTCTAGAGGAGTTGAATGTCTTCAAGGTAATTTAACAAGATCTCATTTTCTTCTCTCTCCTCTGCTTGTTTGTCATGCCATCTGCTAGACTCCCTCATGACCCCTGACCCTGCTCTCATTGGTTGTTGTTTTCACGTCAAGCACTTCCCAAACAAAAATAACTATTAAAGAAGAAAACCAGATTGCTCTTAGATTTCCCATGTCTGTCTACTTAAGTGGCCAAACCCAGGGACAGGAGAGGCAACGTCACAACAGGAAAAGATCTCATTTATCAAAAACTTTAGGCAGTGAGGAATGTGTCAGTTTTGCTCTGGGATGGAGGGAGTGTAAGCAAATAGAAGTCAACAGGTTTTATATGATATGTAATTGTAATTATGGTTTTATAATAACATTAAGCTTGCAGTTATCATTTATTTAAGAAATATAAGATCATGTGTTATATTTCAAGTCTTTTGAAGTCAGACAATAACTTTGTGTGAGGAAAAAAATTCACTTAAAATGTAAATTATTCCCTGAATACCACTGCATCCCTCACATCTCACTGACTTAAACACTAAAAATTGGTAGTACATTATGAATAGCTAATATGTCTCGTGTCAGTCAAACCTGTCAGGAGACATATGATAGCAGACATTGTCCACTGGCGTCCCACCAGCCATTTGGAGAGCGAGATTCATTTTAAGTGTCAAGGCTCATTTGCTGCTGTATATGAAAGAGAAATGAACCAATGGAGCAGAAAGCTTTAAAACATTCACAAAGGCCTGTTATGATGAGCTGCTCATTTAGCACCAAACATGCATGTCGTCCCCCACTTTGTTCAGGAGTTGATTCATTTTATGTGTTGACACATTTTTCTTCCTCTCTTTTTTCATTTTGTAGACTCCAATACTAAGCATGGAGCTCTCCACCAAGAGGGTAAGTGGACGTGTTTGGTGGGTGGCCACTAAATAATACTATTACTTCAACTAATACTAAGGACTTCAACTTTCTTGAACAACAATATTAGATTCATGATTCTGCTTTCAAACCTGCCATAATGTCTTGCCTCATAGACTTCTATTGTAAGTGCATTACTGTAAAAGTTGGAGTTGATTAAGGTTTATCAGTCTAATTACCATTTAAATTAATTTGTTAAAGGTTAGACTGTTTTATATTGCATTCACACATACATCCTCATTTTTTATTTGATTTCTTCTCTAGCAAGTGCTGTTCGTAAGCAGTGATGAGGGTGTCGTCCAGCTTCCTGTTCAGAGGTGTGAGCTCTACGGTAAAGCCTGTGTAGACTGCTGTTTAGCTCGAGACCCATACTGCGCTTGGGATGGCTCCTCCTGTACTAACTACTTCCCCAGCAACAAAAGGTACAAATTATTCTACTAGTTGACATGTAGTTGCAAAGTTACTTACAGTTAGTAGAATGTCTAAAGTGGATTATTGAAATAAAGTGTAAGCTTATTTATTAGTCAGTAAAATGGGCCTGAAAACCACCAGCAAACCTGTAAAATAATGGATCTGAAGGTGGGTCCTAAGGCGGCTAACATCCTTTTGTGGTCCGCAGGCGTGCTCGGAGACAGGATGTGAGGTATGGAGACCCCTGGAGCCAGTGTCAGGACATGAGAGACGGTAATAGATCACTTTCCACTCTCCTCAACTCTACACCATCAGGTTGTATATGATATTGGCCATTCCTGGAATAAAATGCACACTGCTCCCCTCTAGTGTGCGAAATGGATACTGACACATACTAAGATGTGTGCACCAGTTTAATATGAAATCAAAACTGATTGTTTACTTTCTTGACTTTCTTAACTACTGTGAACAAATTATTAGAACATATGTCAAAGAAATAAAAAAGTTTTTAGGAAGCTAAAGTCTCACGGTGAAGATATTTTTCATTTGATCAGCATTTAGATGAATATGTAAATACAGGTGCATCTCAATAAATTAGAATATCATGAAAGTTTTTTTTTTTTTTTCTGTAATTTAATTCAAAAAGTAAAACTTAAATATATTCTAGATTTATTAGACATAAAGTAAAATATTTCCAAACTTTTTTGTTTTCATTTTGATGATTACAGCTTGCTGCTCATCAAAATAAAAAAAAAATCAGTATCTCAAATTATTAGAATATTTAATTTCAAGTTCTATTAAATTACCATTCTCAGGGTATAAATACTGGGTTTAGGTCAGTAATCTCAACAGCAGTCATGGGGAAGTCTTCTGACTTGACAGTTGTCCAGAAGACGATCATCAAGACCCTCTACAATGAGTGTAAGCCACAGAGGGTCATTGCTGAAAGAGCTGGCTGTTTTCAGAGTGCTGTGCCAAAGCATATTCATGGAAAGTGGACTGGAAGGAAAAAGTGTGGTAGGAAAAGGTGTACAAGTGAAAGGAATGACCGCAGGCTTGAGAAGATTGTCAGGCGAAGCCGATTTAAGAACTTAGGAGAGCTTCAAAATGAGTGGACTGAAGCTGGAGTCAGTGCATCAAGCGCCACCGACGCCTTCAGGAAATGGGCTACAACTGTCACTTTCCACTTACCAAGCCTCTTCTGAACCAAAGACAACGTCAGAAGCGTCTTACCTGGGCTAAGGAGAAAAAGAACTGGACTGTTGCTCAGTGCTCCAAAGTCCTCTTTTCAGATGAAAGTAAATTTTGAATTTCATTTGGAAATCAAGGTCCCAGAGTCTGGAGGAAGAGTGGAGAGGCACAGAAACCATGTTGGATGAAGTCCAGTGTGAAGTTTCCACAGTCAGTGATGGTTTGGGCTGCCATGTCATCTGCTGGTGTTGGTCCACTGTGTTTTCTGAAGTCCACAGTCAACGCAGCCATCTACCAGGAAATTTTAGAGCACTTCATGCTTCCTTCTGCTGACAAGCTTTATGGATATGCTTATTTCATTTTCCAGCAGGATTTGGCACCTGCCCACACTGCCAAAGGTACCAAAAGCTGGTTCAATGACCATGGTGTTACTGTGCTTGATTGGCCAGCAAACTCGCCTGACCTGAACCCCATAGAGAATCTATGGGGTATTGTCAAGAGGAAGATGAGAGACACCAGACCCAACAATGCAGATGACCTGAAGGCTGCTATCAAAGCAACCTGGGCTTCCATTACACCTGAGCAGTGCCACAGGCTGATTGCCTCCATGCCACGCCGCATTGATGCAGTAATTCATGCAAAAGGAGACCCAACCAAGTATTGAGTGCATAGAAATGAACATACTTTTCAGAAGCCTGACATTTCTGTTTAAAATATCCTTTTTTTATTGATCTTATAAAATGTTCTAATTTATTGAGATAGTGAATTGGTGGGTTTTTGTTAAATATGAGCCAAAATCATCACAATTAAAAGAACCAAAGACTTAAAGTACTTCAGTCTGTGTGCATTGAATTTATTTAATACACGAGTTCCACAATTTGAGTTGAATTACTGAAATAAATGAACTTCTCCATGACATTCAAATTTATTGAGATGCACCTGTATATACTGCATGCTTTCCTTTCCATAACAAAATAAACGCAACAAAAATGACAGCAGCAAGAAAACAGCTGTTTAGTTCTCCATGTCAAAAAAGGCGAAACTTGCGGGAATGTTGCTTTGGCCAAACAAACTTCATTTTGGACTGATTTTGTTCGAAATTATGTCACACCAGTTTATTCTTTAATTTTGCTTGAAGTATATCAGGCCTTAAAAGTTTCCATTCCTCTGCAGGTTCAAAGCACCCTGAACTGAAGACAGTATACGGTGTGGAGATGAACTCAACCTTCTTGGAATGTGTCCCACATTCACCACAAGCCACAATCAAGTGGATAATTCAGCCAAACAACAACCAGAACAGCAAAGAGGTCCGTCCAAAACCGTAAACAATTGTAAACTGTTGTAAATTGATTGTAAATTGTAAATTGATAACTCACTTCTACTCTAATACAAACCCCTTTCTGTATCTCAGTTGTTTCCAGGTGAAGAAAACCGCATCCACATGCAACGTGGGCTCCTCATCCAGCAGCTGACATCTTCTAATGCTGGCCTGTACCTCTGTGTAGCCTATGAACATTCGTTCTCCCGCACGCTAGCCCGCTACGAACTACACGTTATTCCTCAGAACAACATGTTGAGAGCGCAGAACACCCATCCCGGAAATTACGCAGCCTCACCGCGGAGCTTCAAGGAACTACATCTAATGGGAGTTAGCGGGCTAACAGCTGACGAGTACTGTGAACATCTTTGGTACCGTGAAAAACGGCGACAGCAAAAACTTCGGCCGCTGAAGTGGAAGCAGGTGTCTGAAAACCGCAAAGCGAGAGTTAGGCGACAAAATCCACCCTACAAGCCTCTAGACCAAGGTGAAACTGCAGACTTTTGATGAAAAGGGGAGTGTGACATTATCTGGACAATTAGCATCTTGTTTGTAGCTTAATGGCTACAAAAGCTACTTCCAACTAGCTGCTGACACCAATTGCTACTGTACAACAACAAAAGGCTACAGACCTTGAGAACTGTATTATTCTTCTTTAAGTTCTTCTCTAAAGTTTTATTTTGTAGCCTGTGCTAGTGTTAACGTGTAGTTTTAACACAGTATAACCAAACAGCCTGTAGCTGTGCAACTATGAATTTGTGCAGTCTGGCATCCAGCTAAGCACATTTTGCATACATTTTCTGTAATATTTTCAATGTGTTTCTATTGTTTGTCAAACTTCTTGAAAGACAAGCACCTATGCTAAACGCTAGGTATGCTTGGAAAGCTAATGTTGACAATGGACAAGCTAACAAAGTGCAAAGATGAACTGACTTCTCTTGCTTTCACTAGGCATGTAGATTAAATAGTCACTAGATCTGTATATCATTGTATTGCTATTATATTTGGACTCTTGTCAAATACAGTCAAATGTACAAATTTGTAGTTCATTCTGACAACTGCAGGTGCCTCCACGTTCAGAGGAAGTTTGCCCAGGATGTACCCTTCATATGTTTCCTTCCTCTTCAAGAACAATCTCTTCTGTTCTTTCCTGAGAACATCCTTGAGTAAATATTGTGTTTGTTTTATGACTTCTAAGCATGTCATTTTGTAAAGAAAAGCAAAGCTCTCCACAACAGCTCAGCTTGCCCCTGTTTACAGTATGTCTAAAATGTGTTCATGTGTCGGAGCATCTGGGAATGGTAAGCAGACGATGTCCTCCATGGATCCATCAAAGGGCTTTTTAAATTCTTTTGACTGCCCATGAAAATTACTTCCAGAATCTTTGTGCCTTAGTTCTTCTCCACTACATCTGAATGATAAGTTGTGTCTTCAGCTCATGGTTGGTTTGTTCAAGTGTGTACATAAAATTCAAGACACTATTAGAGATATGTTGCTGTCATCGTGGTTTCTTTTTGTGATGCACCAGGATCAACAAATGCATTTAGGGTGATGAATGCATTTTTTATTTTTATTTTATTTATATTTTATTCATTTTTAATATGGTGCCATTGTAGTATGGTATTCTTTCCAGTATATTAGATACCTTGAATAAGGTATCTATATTATGTAAATATTAAGCTTTTACAAGTAATAATTATTCAGGAGGTACATTGTATCTGATACCATCAATGTACTGAACTTATGTCTGATATTTTTCCATTATTACGCTAGTAGTAAAGTCTTCCAGCATGCACCGTGTGTGCAATTGAGATTTGGGCTTGACTAGTCAATTCAATTCTGTAGACCATATAGCATTTAGAGACTATTCAGAATTATAATTGAGAGATTAAATATTAAAATGATAAATCTGCCTTGTTTTAAATTAACGATAAGAACAGCTGAAAATATACATCTGTGTGAAATTTTACTCATGCTGTAATCAAATGATCTTCCCTTGATGTTTTACAATATTGTTGGAATTTTTTCCAATTTGTTTAGGCAAGGCAAGTTTATTTATATAGCACGTTTCATACACAATGGTAATTCAAAGTGCTTTACATATAAAATTAATTAAAATAATCATAATAAAATCAGAGAATAAAAATGATTAAATAAAAGTTATAAAAAGAATAAAAAAAATAAATAAATAAAAAGGTTACATAGATAAAGTGCAATCAGTTGGACGTACAGTGGCTCTGACTGCCTGAATCTCTACTTTGGGTGCCCTGTCTGAATGGAAGAGCCAGAGAGTTTCGGTTCATGTGACACGCACACACACACACACACACACACACACAGTGTTAGTATGGCAACCAGTAAATACAGGAAGCTACATTTGTGAATTTGCCCACTCTAAACATGTAAATATAACTCCTATCATTTACTATAATAAACTATTTGCACTATATAAATATCACGGGTTCTGCTGGCTAGGTTTGAATCTTTTACCCAATGTGGAAATGTCCACCTCTGTATGTATGCTGAAAGAGCAACCAGTATTAGCAAACACTATTAGCTTAATATTGCAGTTAAGAAACAAATAATCTGCAAGGCTCTGGAATACCTCTTTTAGTTCATTATGGAAACAGAGGCTTCTGTATGCTGGAGAACAACATGTTTTTATTAGCCATCCTGGAGAGCTCGAATCACTTGTATCACATGTACATAAACTTGCCTCGCCACAAGGGGGCACTACAACACAGGAAAAGACCATATATGAACATAGCTTCCTTAAACACACCCCAAGTATATCTTAACTAATTGGATGGCACATCATCAGTTATCTACATCCCCTTTCCTTAGTTCTATACTTTCCTCTAATCAAAAGTACTATAATTTCACAAACATCTATGTAATGCAAAACTGAAATTGCAACTGAAATAATGAAAATATCAGAATTATTTCTTACAATAACACATTCTTAAATCAGATTTTCAACAAAATGCATTGTTAAACAGTGTACTTAGGACTAGGCTTGGAAATCTGGCCAAATCTAGTACGATATGGTAACTTTTGAGCAGTTGGCCCAGCTGGAATGTTTTCTTCAGCATGCAGCGCATCTTTAGACACATTGTTGTTGTCTGGCACAGATTTGAGTTGTGACAATAAGTCCCGATCAGCTTGTGTGCAGTGTGGGAGTGGTTCTTTTACAGGAAGTATTCCTCCTGTACTCTTTACCGTCTGATTCCACAACAGAAGATTTGGGCTCTGTGAGAGCGCTCCAATCTTGTCGTGACCTTTTGATGTTTGCATCCGTACCACGTGGTATTCATGCAGTGGAGAGAGTGGTTTGCTCCTTTTATCGAAGTACACCTTTTGCATTTGTCTCTTTTTGGTAAGTTGAGCTTTGACTTTCATTGCATCCTTTGACCTTGGTTTTAGCATCTGCTCGCTGATGGGCATGTTGGTACGCGTTACCCTGAACATCATTCTCTGTGCCGGTGAACCCAGTATCTTATCTCAAGGAATGCTGCGGATGTTTAACAAATTAAGATGCAAGTCTATCCCATCCCTATTAGTGGTTTCGAGCAGGCACTTTGCACTACGAACGGCTCTTCCTGCGAGACCGTTCTCCTGGGGATACTCAGGACTGCTAGTGATGTGACAGAAGTCCCATGAACTTGTAAAGTCTCTGAAGACCTGGCTCATAAACTGGGTGCCATTGTCAGCGATTAGCTTCTGGGGAATACCGTGCACAGAAAAGTGCTTCTTCAGTTTGTTGATGACATTTTGCGATGACAAGGTTCTAAGTGGGTTTATTTCAAACCACACAGAGTAGGAATCCACCAGCACTAGGTACTGTTGGCTATACCAGTCAAATATGTTAACGGCAACGACGGACCAAGGCAATTCTGAGATCTCGTGGAGGTGCAATGGCTCCATTTGATGATGAGATTTTAAAGCATATGCTGCAAGACTGCACAAAGTTATCAATGTCCTGTGTCATAGTCAACCAGAAAACATCATGTGCTCTGCGTTTGGTTGCTTCGGCTCCTGCATGGCCTTTCTGCAAGATTTGTAGATATTCTGTAGGCTTTGAGGAATTACGGCTCTGATTTCCTTCATGATGATTCCATCCTTAGTAGTGAGCTCATCTCAGAAAGGAAAGATGGGTTTTAGTAGCACTGGCACGCTCTGAATTTTCTTTGGCCAGCCATGCTTGGTGTTGCACAGACTTTGCAGAGAGCTATCTTTTTCATAGGGTGTGTCTCAATCAGCTCACTAGTTCAGTAGTCAGGGCACTGATCAGGGAGTCGGCCATTTTAAGGGCTGTCTCAATCGCAGAATCCTTCCAGGGCACTGAAACGTTCGCTCCCTAAAAAGTCCCACAATGCACTGTGAAAACCAGGGAGCATCGATGCTCACTATGCTCCCTTAACGGAAGTTCTGAAGCGCGAAACTTGAATCACGTGAGCCAACTCACTACACATAACGATAGATGTTTTTAAAAATACAAACCATTATTTTATTATTTTTCAACATAAACATACATCGCTAGACAGGTAATGAACATCATCTAGCTAACATTTATAATTTATTTACGGCTGAAATGTTGCACGTATATGTACCAAGCAAATAATTTATCATAATGTACTTTAAATAACATTACAAGTAATGTCAGAAAGATATCAGCTCTGCTGTTGTTCATAAATACCAGTAGTGATGTTGTACAATGAGGACTTTGTCACGTCGCTGGAAATAGAGTCATAAGTGTCCCAATGTGTAGTGAGCCAGGGTCCTCTACTGTCCTTACCAGTGCCCGAATTCATGTACACGATATACTGATTCACGAGCTAGGGAGCTGATTGAGACACACCCATAGTGTTCTTTGAGCTCTTGCAGTCGGTTGACCGAAATCAGTTGAACAGTCATCACCTCAAATTATTCCTCATCTTTGAGATCCTTTGTAGTCACTTCCCTGGAAGCACGTGACTTGATAGTGTGTCTGCCAGGTAGATCTGATTTCCTTTTTGAGAGTCAGGTTGAACTTGTGCAGCTTTAGTATTATTTGCTGAAGTCACGCTGGAGCAGTGTGAAGGGGTTTGTTCAGAATTGTGTCAAGGGGTAGGTAGTGGGGTTTCCACCAAGACCGGTTTTCCATAGATGTGGTCATAGATTTTTTGACAGCCGAAGAGAAGCGTCACATGTGATACTTCAGCACTGGTGGGCATGTGATGCATTTTTTTTAGCATTTCAAATGCTTCCTGTTGTTGCAACAAACTACATCCCTGTGGAGCAGCTGCCGAAGTGGTGCCGCCAGTTCACTGAAATTTGGGATGAACTTACCCAGGTAGTTGGCCATCCCCAAGAAACGTTGCAGCTTTTCATTTGGCGGTGGCATCTCGGTGATGGCCTGTATCTTGGCTGGGTCTGGTTTTAATCCATGTTCTGTGAACAGATGGCCCACATAACTTCTTTAGAGACTGAACTTGCATTTTTGTGGGTTTAGTTTCAGATTCACTTGCCGTGCTCTGTTTAGAACCTTCCTCAAGTTCTCATCATGCTCTTTCGCCCTTTTTCCTCCAACCATGATGGCTACAATTATGGCACATGGGAAGTCTGTGATGATCTACTCCATTGCCTGGTGGAACACTTCTGATGCTGAATTAAGAAAACGTTATCTGCCAAAAGGTGTTGCAAAAGTGGTGAATAGGGAAGATTCATTGTCTAACTTGATTTAGCAGAATGAGCTTTTAGCATCAAACACTGAGAAGACGCTGGAATTGGACATTTGTGAGGCTACCTCCTCTACTGTGCGCATGGGATGGTGAGGGTGCATAAGAGCTTCATTCAGATCCCTTGGATCGATGCATAGGCGAATCTTGTCAGTGTCTTTCTTATGCATGGCAACCATTGAGGACACCCACTCTTTGGGCTCTGAAATACGTGTTATGACTCCCAATCTTGTCATGTATTTTTCAGTTCAGCTTCTACTTTGTCACGCATTGACACAGATATTCGGTGAGGGGGCTGGACCACTGTAGTGACGTGCATGCGCTTCTACTTTGAGGGATATCAATTTCATTTTTAAACAGTCTGGCAGGCCCAGCAATGATTTGACTTTTTTTTTATCAACCACATGAAATTGCAGCAGGAGTGATTTTGGTTTGCTGGTCAAACATTGCAGCATCACAGTTCCTTTTGTTTCAATCACTGTGCCTCCATAAGCCACTAATGTTGCTTTTGACTTTGCTTGAATTTTTTCATCTTTTCTCACTGCTTCGTACGTTTAGTTTGAAACGACATTGCACTTTGCTCCTGTGTCAATTTTAAGCTCAAGGGGCTTGCCATTTACTGTTAGGCTGCAGTGAATTTCTTGCTTGTTAATCGCACTGTGGTGGTCAACTGCATCAGTTTCACTGGCCCCAAGACACAGTCCTAGTCCCAGACTAAAATTCATGTTTCAGCTGTTTTAACTGAAAGCAACTTAAAATATTTCAGTGTTTTGTTTTCAGTGTTTTGTCTCAAGATTTTACAACCCTGTCTGTAAAACCAGGCCTATATCTTTACATTTTCAGTAACAGTTATTTAACCAACATTCTATCCAGTGTGAAAATTTACATAGCCATTGCCCATATGGAAAAACCTAAGGCTGTCTTAGTTATTGGCTTTTGACTTTCTCCTTGCAGGACTCAATCCAACAACCTTCCTGTCTCCAGCCCTGCGCTTGAGCCACTTAAAACCATATCACAGATAATTTGACTGAAATATAGTTCATGATAACTAGGCCTAGCCTTGCACAAATGTATGGGTTATTATAGTCACCTATCCTTTAGAACTCTAACAGAACCAGTTACATAGCATGGAAATATGAAATCAGATACTCCCATCCTGCTCTAATTTTTATCTTAAAAATAGATTTTTTTTAGATAGATTTTTTTTTTTTTTTTTTTTTACTCTGCTAGTGTATATTATTTAGTTTAGCCTCTAACCTTTGACCATTTTTTTAAACAACAGTGTTGATAGATGTGTCTGTTTCACTGTAAAGCTGTTTTAGAGCAAAATGGATGTCAGACTGCAATTAACGGTTGGACAAGATATCTTTTACCCACAAACTACATATGCAAACCAACCACAAACATCCATTATTAGACACACTACGAGGACGTGTGTGCTATATAGATCCAAATTAGGTTCAGACCACAACAGGTTTCTGTCTGACTCAAAATACGAGCTGATCAGAGTGCCTTCATATTTATGACCAAAAAAAAAAAAAAAAAATGTGCACCTTTGTTTTCATATGTTAAGGTTTATAATTGAGCTGTTATCAGATCTGAACAGCTCAAATGTATTGTTTACCATATTCTTCATAACCTTGGCATCTGAATATTAGCATTAAAATGTATCAAGGTATCAAGATGAGTTGGCAAAATATTTTGAAAACTTATATAAGAATTGTTAATCAAGAAATAGATTAAAAGAAATAGATACATTTTTCTTTTACAGTATCCAGGTTTCTGTTCTTGATCAGAGGCCAGTTCCATAATGTGCGCTAAGAAAAATTAGGATTACAGTCCAAAACCTGACTTGAATTAACCTAACAATTCAGTTGGGGCTAAAGCAGTTTCATAAAGGACAATTTAAGTTCACACAATCCTATTAACTATTAACTTGACCCAGGTTCAATGAGTCAAGATAATTTGAATGCACGCTATTCTTATGGATCTCATGGATCAAATCGATCCTTGGCAAACTGCATACATTTCGTGCTGTTAATGAGTTTGAGACGTGGTGTTTTCCTCAGCGCATGATTTACATTTCACAGCTATATTCTCCATCTTTAAATGTCATAATTTTCTGTCATAAGTGGACGAGGCTTTTGCAAGCGAGTGTCCGCTAAATGTCACACAGTGAACGAGTGGTGCTGTGCGCATGCATGCCAAATAGACTGATCGCAATAGAGGAACTATGGCACATTTTTGTAGCCCAAAACCCCGGAAGCGAGTTAGCATCTTAGCACTTCCGGTTCCATCGTCCCAAAGTCGATGGGTTTTTTAAATGGGTTTTTGGTTAAATGGCTGACATAAGGTCCATGATTAACCCAAGCTCAAGATATTTTCACGTTTTATTCTACGACATAAAATACATCAGTATTAACCTACCTGCGATTTCGCAAGCTGTTACATGTCTTGAAAATGACGGTTGCTAACAAGTGGCTAAATCGGACTACAGAGGCTGTTTGTTGATCACAGAACTACCAGTTCAAATTAGTCTGTGCATTTGTTATTTTCATTTTTTATTTAGTATATATAGCCTATATATGCAATGGAATATTTAACCCATGATGACTATGTGTTTATATTGAAGTGTCAACAAACAAAAATCGGCACACTGCCACTGCTGCTCTCAAAATTTATTAAAAAGACAAAAAGGTCTTCGTCAGGTCAATCAGTAAAAAAATAATATACAATATATAAGTTGCAGTAAGTCAAACCATTTGAGGAATCTGATTGCCATAAACCATTTAAGTTTAAAAACCAATAAGAGGTATGAGTATTGTAAACTCATATACAGTGAGTTAAATTCACTTATATTTTAGTGCTGGTTTAGTCATTCATTAGAGTAAACTCAACTGAAAGATTTTAAGTTTATTTTATTCATTTAGTTTGAATTCTGGTAACAAATCTAACTCTAAGTCTTAACAACTGATGGATGGATGGATGGATGGATGGATGGATGGATGGATGGATGGATCGATGGATGGATCGATGGACCTGTAATTGATTTGGATCTAGATGCTGTTGTATATCTTGTGTTGGCTGTATCAGTATTATGAAGTTGTTCTTCTGCAGACCTGAGAATTGAATAAAATAAATGAAATTGAATTAAATAATGCATGTTTTTTCACCCATCATCTGCACTCAATCATAAGTGACTAAGTGGAGATATTACATAGTAGAAATCTAGACATTTGTAGTAAAACAATGGGGAGTGGAATGTATTTTAGTGGGATTATGAGTCAGAAAAAAAACTTGAATTGAGGCAAAGAAGGATTCAACTTTGCAGTTAATATCAAAGCATCCAACCTCTGATACACATCCCAAAGACATCTTTTTGATGAGCATGTTTTCATCTGGAAGATGTGTTTTTTGAGCATTTGATCATCTGCAATATGTCTCTGAGACGCTTCCTGTCACATGTTAAATATACATTTAGAAAATGTCTTTAAGATGTTTATGATTTAGAATGTCAGTAAAATCGCTTATTTTACATCTTATAAAAATAATCAGATGTCTGTATAAAAAAAGTTGAAGATGACTTGTGTGCTCTCTGCAAATAATGTAACGTCATTATTCGGAAATACTGTATAGTGTGTAAAGAGAAATTTTACTTGAGGATTTCAAGAGGAAAGGGGGACAGGAAATAACGAGTAAAATTGGGACAGTATGGAATATTAAGAGAAACACACGGAAGTAGTGAGTAAATTTAAATTGCATTAACACACAGCTATAGTTCAACAAATCTAATATAGTGAAGCCATGATGCTGGACAATTATATATGGTTCAAGAGCTCTTTTCCGGGCCATTTCTCAATATGTGTTCTTATGCACGCTTGCAACTAGTTATGCATTATTTTCATATTTGCATAATTTCCAGCATTTTTGTGGGCAGATTACAGCATTTCAAAGATCTGTAATGAGATGCATTTGTCAGACAGTTTTCACATAAACAGCAGTTCCCTACTACAGAGCACGCTACAGAGCACGCAATTTTTTATGTAATAATCCTATACTAAGTGCACCTCAGGAAACATAAAATAATAATAATAAAAAAAAAACACTTCATGACCAATTTAAATTGAAATACTGTTGCTGAATTACAGCAGCAGTTTGGTTGTTTTAAAACTTACAGGATGTTCAGAACAACTATTAATAATTTTAGTTGGTAGCAGAATCTTGTTCAGGCGAATACAAGTAGTTTTTGTTGTATTTGTGCTTCATGTGTGCCCCACCTCTGCATGCTCCTTTCTGCAAATTATCACACCTCTTTTTTTAAGCATTTTCCAGAAGTGTGAAGATAACTACAAAAATGATGGGATTTCATGACACTTTAATTCAATAAGAAACATGGTTAAACATGACACATTAGCTAAAAGTTTTATGACCTTAATTTGCTGTGAAATATCTATATCACACACTTAAGAAAATGTTGAGAACACTGAAGACAAAGAGAAAAACTCCTCACTGGGTTAAAGTGCAGACCCTGTCTAGATGCAGCACTTTTTCTGAAGCAAACCAAACCACAGTGCACATCCATCATCTACATCATGTGCACTTGGACAACCACAGAGTTTTAGTTATTTGTTTTGTGCTTTATCTATGGCTATAAAGAATAAGGTCAGCTGTACGCTTGTGTTTATTTTGCCAGCTGTAATGTATCGTAGATACTATTGACTGGACCGTGATGAATATTTGTACACAGCATGGAAGTGTCCACCTCAGCAGGCTGAAAGAACAATGAGGAAAAGAGTATTGGATGGATGGATGGATGGATGGATGGATGATGTACCTGTAATTCATTTGAATATAAATGCTGTTGTATATCTTGTGTCGGCAGTGCATTGGTATTATGACGTTGTTGTTCTGCAGACCTTCTAACAGCACAAAACTTCAAAAGTCCTAGGAATCGAATGAAATAAATTAAATTGAATTAAATAATGTATGTTTATACAAATACACACTTACAGCATTATGATGATATTTTCACAGATGGAACCCCTATACTGTATTTTTAATAATAGCCGATATTAGCGATATAATGGATCATATCAGTTTTCGATTGATATTAGCAATATAATGTATCATATCTGTTGATATTTTATCATGCATGCTTATTTCCTCTATTGTTATTTAATTTTAGATTACCTTTGCCATCATCCAACTCTCTTTTAAAGTTAATCTTTAAGAAACACCAATAATTTATGTTCACTGATAAAAGTAATCTTTAGCAAATCTCAAAACGAATATCCATTTTTCATACTGTACATTATAATGTTGTGATACCTACATTCACTTTTAAATTTAAAATGATTGAAATTCAAATATTATAGAATTGCCATAGAATTATCATTTAATGGTTATTAGCTATAACATGAAAATAATTATCAGTATTAGTGTATCTCTTTCTGTATAATTTTACTTAAAGTGATGAAAACTCACCTATGACCACAACGACCAAAACAGCATTGAACAGAGCAGATATGAGGGTAAGAGTCTGCCATGACGTCTGATTCTGCTGAATGTACTTCACCACCGTCTGATTCTGCTGAATAAACTGCACGACTGTATGATTCTGGTACTCAGTTTGTGGTGTTGGTTCTGTAAAGACAGAATTAAGATACAATCTGTTAATAATCTCTAAATAATCACTGTACTGAACAATATGACAAAGTGTACTCACCAATGATGTGTAGTCTGATGCCACTGCTGAATTTTGAATCTGTGCTTATACAGTAATAAACTCCTAATTCATCAGTAGTGACATTTTTTATGAACAGATTATGTTTAGATTCCACTGAATATTTGTGTCCGAAGCTTTTATTGTAGTAAAAAGGAGTTGGGTTTGAGAAAGAGCGCAATATCACAGCCGAAGAATCTGGAAATTTCAGTAAAAACCAATAAACTTCATCTTTATCACCATCACAGTTTATGGTCACATTTTGCCCCAAATCTGTTAGTTGATCCGTTAAAGTCTCTGCAGCTTGACACCATATGAGTAGATCTGGAAGATAAAAATCAAAGACACATTTATTTATAAGTATCCTCTTAGAACGCTACCATACGCTGCCAGCAAAAAATTTGTACACATTTAATTCTTTAGCATTATTATACAACCATTTTTAAGTTTTTATGTATCAAGGAAATCAATCTAGTGTGAGGTGTCCAAGCATTTGACTGGATGTGTACATGAAAAAAAGTTACTTAAATAAAGCACATGAAAAGCTGTGCAAAATACTCAAAAATACTCACAGAGATAAAGCTGCATAATCATCATATTGTAGTTGTAAATAAGCATTTGAATATGAAAACTGGGTCCCTCCAGACAGTGATGAACTCTAGTAAAGAGCAAAGAGAGGAAAAGTTCAAACATGTCAAGCACAGGAAGTCAGGTTTGCTCTAACCACTTTTTTTTTTCCACCCATCATCTTCTCTTTATAAGTGACTTTGTAGGGGAATTTACAGTTAAAGACCCAATGACCAGATATGATTAACGAAGACCCGGTGAGTTAAAAAAAAAAAAAAAAAACTCTGAAGAAAATTTTACTGAAGAATAGTTTGCAGCTTCAACTAGGGTGACCATATTGTAGTTTTTAAAAAAGAGGACAGTGGGTGCAGGAGGCAGACGGACACCCTGACAAATACATTATTGTTAGGCATGGGCTAACCCACTGGGGACCTGTGTGGGTTTTCTATGGGCAAACCCATATGATTATTAATAAATGCACATATTGTGAATTAATTTAATATATTTTGCTTAAACCTAGGTTCCTGGTAGCCTTCAGTAAATTAACTTATCTAAGAAAATGATTCATAAAACATATAAATATCAACTAACCCTAATGAAAATAAAATGGACCAAAAATTGCTAGTCGAATTTTATAGGTTGTATTTTTAAACAGAATAAATATTTTGGAAGTGAAATCTGAAAGGTAAATATAAATTATTGAATTTCTAATAATGAAAATGTGTGTAAAATATTTTGAATTGAAATATTCACAGCTTAAATATACGACCACGTTGAATTTCAGCCCATAAAAATGCAAGCCTTAAAAATAAAATGCATCAAAATGCAAGCACAGTTAATGTAATGCATATTTTTTTCAATTAGTGCAATTCAACAAGCTTTTTATCTCAAAAACATTTGGCATTAATTTACTTCCATAGACATGCCCGGGAAAAAGAGCTCAACACTCACAGGCCACTCTGCGTACACATTCAATACAGCAGCAATTATACTCTAACAGAGTTCACTAACTACGTCATTACTTCAGGTTGAATGATTCTGATTAGCTAAGAAATACATAAACTAAAATATCCACACATGGACTGATAGGCAGAAGCACATTTCCATCAATTGTACGGCTGACACCAGGACCCCGGTTTTAGGCACAAAGTTACATAGGCCACAGACATGTGTTTCTAGACGCCAGTTTGTCCACCTCTCCAATACAGGATCTGTAACAAAAATCCTAGCGCACATACACAGATACATAGCTTCTTCAAGGTTGAAGTTGGTCGAGCAGGATATTTCCCCAAAACATACTGATAACATGTTCTCAACACTCACAGCAAGAGGTACAGACACTCTAGTGATTGAAGATGGAAAGTAAAAAATTCTTTAACACATGCTCGATAAAAGTGCAAAAGAAGGATAAAAATGAATTAATAACTTGATTATAAATCACTCAAAAGGTATATTTAAGTGGCAGTGGATTCTAATCCACCCCCTTCAATTGAGTGGAGATATTACAAAGTATAAATCTAGATATTTATAGTAAAACAATGGGGAGCAGAATGTATTTTGGTGGGATTATGAGTCTTGAATTGAGGCAAAGAAGAATGAATAAAACATTGCAGTTAATATCAAAGCATCCAACCTCTGATACTGTACATCTATTTTATGGCAGAACTGAAATGACAAAACAAAAACAAATTCATCCATGTAATCTCTGCCCATTTCCGTTGCCAAATTGAAAACGGAAATTAGGTAATGGTATAAAAGGAGGGAGGCGGGAAAAGTGTTGTGAAAGTCATGTTTGAGGTTGTGGTTGAGTGAGAATCAATGAGGTGAGAACCGTGAAGCCTCATTCAATGTAAGCTGAAAGCCATCAAATCAGCGCTAAATGGAAGATCTGTTGCTGGTAGTTTCAGGAAAAGTAAAATAAATGGATGGAAAAAGAAGATGAAGTTGGTGAACGTATTTGCACTTACCTGGGCGACGGTGACGATATTCATCATTGCAGGAGCGGACGCAGGAGTGCGACACCCCAAATAAAGGCTTCTTCAGTGCGGAGCATTTTATACAACAGCTGGGTTGACGACCGTCTGTTTTTTCTGTATCTGAGCTATTTCTGTTTCCTTTTGCCAAAAAAACCTTTCTAAACTGAATCCTATGTCCTTTGTGATTTATATTGGATTTGAGTTGATGTATGTAATGAGTGGTATTTATGCTCTCTGGTATTACCCTGTCTGGCACCTGAATTAATTAACCTTACTCTACTATGAATCATTTGTTGATTTTGAATTTATTTATCGGGCTCCCACCGTTACAGAAGTGGTGCCTAAACAGGAATTTGTGATCTTTGAATATTTGCTGTTGGGGAACTTTGACAAGTTTTGCATTATCAGACAATTTTGGACTTTTTGTGATTATGAACTTTGGTAAACATAACTGTTTGTGTCAAGTAATTCAGCTAAAGGGACTGGTGTGACTAACAATATAACAAGTATCATTTTAAGAACAGTTGGGTAAAATTTTGTGGGAAAAAAAATGTGAATTTGTAAATAATTGAGAAACGGTCAATTCTGTAGTTTGTTATTTTATTTTTTATTTTTTTTTGGATTATGAAAGTGTAGCCCCTCTGTAGTCTGTTATTTTAGTGCCCTATTTCCCCCAAAGAATTTACACAGGCCCAATAGTATTTTATTGGATGGTTTTTATTTTCACAACATTTCAAAATTGACCATTGCCATTTACACACACTTCAACCATGGCCAATACACCTCCACCACAATCCACTTTTGTGGCAATTGATCCTCCAAATATTGCAACACCCAACTGGCCCCCAGTGTAACAAACCCCACAACAACCCAGACAACCACTTCATGTTCCCACCTTCTACTCTTCACCTACACACTTTCACAGTCCCCCTCCAAGAGCCCAGGTGCGATTTGCCACTCCTCCACCAGGTGAAAATGCTTCTCCACTAACTGATACCATGCAGTTGTGCACCTTCACAGAAACTTTGCCTCCTTCAGGAACACAGCAGGTCCTGGATTTCTCCCAACTCCTGGCAGAGGAATTTATCAATTGTCAGAGAATGCATAAGGGAACTTAGCTTTTAAAGTATTCACCCAGAATCTTGCAACTACAGCTTCACAGCATGATGCTAAGATTGAAACCTTGACTGCTAAGATTAAATCCAACCATCAGCAGCTTCAGAACATGATCACTGCTCAGAGACAACATGAAGAGGACACTGATCAACTGACAAAAGCCCTGAAGGTGATGGTAACAGGAGAACTGAGGAAAAGTGAACCCACTATAGTCTCAGAAGTTCAATTCATGGTCCAACAATTGCAGCTAGAGGTGCAGAAAGACATCCAGAGCATGCAGCAAAGTATTCGAAAGGACTGTGACCAACTTTCACATGAGATTAGTCAATATAGCATCCAATTGAATACCATCAGACTCAATGAAAGAGCTAAAAGGGGAAATGAGTAGCTATTTCAAAACACCTGGAAAAACAGTGACTGATTTTCAAAGTGTACCCAAATTACCCCCTCACACCAATGCTGCAGAAGGTAAAACACCCCTTCACACCACGCCATCTATGTTTCCACTTCCTCCACACCCAACATCTGTGGTCCAGAGTAGGGCTGGGCGATATGGCTGAAAACTGTATCACGATATCAGTGTTTCATATCGGTCGATATCGATAATTATTGATATTTTTTATGACCCATTTAAAATAAGGACCAGGAGAAAAATATATTACATTTAAACATTTTTATTTTAAACTTAACCTTCCTCTGATCATAATCCCCTCAGTTATTAAGACAGAAATGTCAACAACCATGGAAAACTCAAATAATTAAAATGTTGTAGCTGCAACACCGCACAGATGTTGTTGGTTGAATACGGCTGTGCTCCAAAGGGTGAGCGCGGCTAAGGTGGTACATCAAGTTCGTGGTATTACCAGTCTTAGCGGGGACGACGGTCTTGCATAATTTGCAGACGACATTGGTCTGACTACGGTCAGATTTATAATATCCAAAAAACTGCCATACTGGCGAGCTGACTTTTCCTCTTTTATTTACAATTTCCTCGCTCGCTGCAGCACTCATTTTCTGCTTATCAGTCGCCGTTTACTGAAGAGGAATCCAGCAGACCAGCACGAGACAACGATATGGCGCAACCAAACATGATACTGTTACATGATTGGCTGTTAGCGTGTCACTCCCTACGTTGCTAGGTTACCAGAAAGCGAGTGCCTTTGTTAATGCAACCAAACTTGCTTCGCAACCTCTGTTTTCTTCCGACGAAGAATAAAAAAATATCGAACGTTTTATCGAACACATTTTTTATTGATATCGATCACGTGTCTATCGCGATACATATCGTTATCGTTTTATCGCCCAGCCCTAGTCCAGAGTGATCATTTGAAACTGACCATTCCCACATTTGGCAGACCATCAGATGATAGTGAACCTCTGTTATATTTAACCAGACGTCAAGACTTTCTGGCATTACACCCCTTGGATGATGCAGACATTCTGGCAACCTTTCGCACTGTCCTCTATGGAACAGTACGGGGCTGGTGGGAAGTGGCTAGATCCGCTAGACAAGCTAGCTGAGCATGTACGCACCAGATTTCAAGGAGAAAATGAGCCTGTTAGATTTCGCTTTCACTTACAGAGCTCTATGAAAGTGCTGGAAACTTTCACTGACAGAGAATGAGTTAGTCAAAATGATACTAAAGAATACTAAACCGTACCTTGCCAGTCAACTTCGCAGCAGAGTAAGTACAGTGGATGAACTGGTAAAACTTGGTCATCAGCTGGAAAAAGACTATGCTCAACAGTTGCATTATGATGGGTGGACAGTAACTTCACCTATACCACATAAGCCTACCTCCAACCGGCAATTTGAAAGTCCTGTCGTTCAATGCTGGAGATGTAAAGGTCAGCACTCATTTGGATACTGTCCACAATACTCCACTTTGCCTTCCACATTGCCTCCACCATAGGCTGGGAATATAAGAGTTTAATCAAAGGGCGAAAAAACCCTATTGAATGCCTTTTTGGTGTCAAGCAAGACAATGAAAGTGGGTTTTTTGGTCATTTGTGTATAATTTAAAACAGTGGTTCTCAACCGGGGGGCCACAAGATAACTTAAAATTAAATATATTAATATAATTCATTATTTTTATTATTAATATGTTAAATTAAAAAAAAAAAAAATAACAAAGCACTACCTTTCTCGTATGTATTCTGTGATTGTTTCAGAACAGCCCAAGTTCCCAATAGTAGCTACAGTATATGCAGTCCTTTGGCATCTCACTGTGGTCTTGTTTGGTATGGCAGGTTGACTTGTGCTTATTTGTTTACTGTAGAATTGAGCAGAGTTTTTTATTTTTTTGCAAAGTATGTTTATATGGAATACAATCATGTATACGGACGTTATCAGAGCTATATCTAGATTTTACAAATCTACCGATCTTGTCCGGCGAAAACGATTGAAGGAAGGACAGATTCAAGTGCCAGGCCATTGCTTTAGACACAATTTTACAATCTACATTCAGTAAACTAATCGGGCAATAAGAGGAGCAATCCAAATGATCTTTGTCTTTTTTCAAAATAAAGCTGATAACGGCAGAGGACCAACAATCAGGCATTGAATTTAGCTCTAAGAGATTATTAATTGCAGGCATTAAGATCGGGCTGATATCCTGCCAGAATTGCTTGTAAAATTCAAGCGGGAACCCATCTGGGCCTTGAGGGCATGGATTGGATAGCTTACCAAATTTCGTCCTTAGTGACCAACGTGACTACGTAATACGTGAAGTCATGGACGTGCCTCACAGAGCTAGTGCAGGTTCCCTGGAATCCTGGAATGTTTTCCTCAAAAACATTAATTTCTCTTTGACTAAAGAAAGAAAGACATAAACATCTTGGATGATATGTGGGTGAGTAAATTAGCAGGAAATTTTAATTCTGGAGTGAACTAATCCTTTAAGGAACATACAAAAATCATCATTATGCCAGTAGCCATATCACCCTGTAGCCCAAGATTGGTTGCCCACTGAAGCTAAGCAGGGTTGAGCCTGGTCAGTACCTGGATGGGAGACCTCCTGGGAAAACTAGGTTGCTGCTGGATGAATATTAGTGAGGCCAGCAGGGGGTGCTCACCCGGTGGTCTGTGTGGGTCTTTATGCCCCAGTATAGTGATGGAGCCACTATACTGTCAAAAAGCACCATTTTTTTTCGGACTCTTTGTGGTCATAAAAAATCCTAGGATCCTCCAGGTGAAAAAAAAATTAATGCACTTAAAGTGCTCTATTTTAGAGAGATAGTATACTATCTCTGTATTTAAAAAATGCACCACTTGTAGCACACTATGGGTTCAAGTGTACTACAAGTGGTAACTAAATACATTTTTGTGTTAAAAAGCATATTTTAGTTCATATTCATGGTGTCTCAAAATAGCACAGTTGAGTACACTTAGATGTTCTTAAGATTATCTTAAGAAGTACTAAACAAGAATTTTTAGTATATTAAGTACACAATTAGTGCATGAAAATAGAGCACTTTAAGTATATTATGGAAGTGTACTTTTTTTTCACCTAGGATGTCCTTCAAAAAGAGTAGGGGTGTAATCCCAGCATCCTGGCCAAATTTGCCTATAGGCCTCTGTCCATCATGGCCTCCTAATCATGCCCATATGCTGATTAGCTTCATCACTCTGTCTCCTCTCCACCAATAAGCTTGTATGTGGTGGGCGTTCTGGCGCAATATGGCTGTCGTCACATCATCCAGGTTGATGCTGCACATTGGTGGTAGTTGAGGAGATCCCCCCTTCCATGTAAAACGCTTTGAGTGCCGAGAAAAGCACTATATAAATGTAACAAATTATTATGCAAATGCGAAGCATTAAACTTCCAATAATTGGATTTAGGAATGGACAAAATAACATCAAGGTCTAAGTAAACAGTAGACAATAGAGCCACAATAGAGCCAATATGGCTAGATTTCACTTGGTAAATAGATTTAGACGGTCCAAAGAAATAACCCAACCTAGAATACGAATTATGCGGGTGAAAATAGAATACATAATTTCTGTCTTTCGGGTGCAGCTCCCTCCAAATATCTACTAGGCCTAAATCTTTACAAACATCTTGTAAAGTATGGGAAGATTTGTGGCCCTGATATTATGCAATTAAAATCACTGCCCAAGAACCCTAGGTTTACACAAAACTGGTTAAATTGCAAAACTGTTCTAGATATAAAACTGGGGCAGTCAGTATTTGAGGCATATACATTTCCAATAGTGAGATGCACTTCAAAAATATAGCCTGAAACAAATACAAATCTCCCTTCAGAGTCAGACTCTACATAATCCAGACTGAATGGAATGTTCTTGTGAATTTAAGTTGCTACACCCCTGCTATTCAACATAAAAAAGAGTAATATATCTGACCCATAATAAAATATTTACAAAAATGTGGGGGGTGAACTCACTTCTGTGAGATACTGTATCTATCTATCTATAGATATGTCTATCTGTCAAGTCTGTACAGTGGAATCTCATATGGTTAATCTTCTGTATCTTCAGATGATGGCAAAGTAATAAAGGTGGTCTCTGTACCTAAAGAGAACTGGGAAACTGAAGAAATCATTCTAGAGGAGCTGAATGTCTTCAAGGTAATTTAATAAGATCTCATTTTCTTCTCTCTCCTCTGCTTGTTTGTCATGCCATCTGCTAACTCCCTCATGACCCCTGACCCTGCTCTCATTGGTTGTTGTTTTCACGTCAAGCACTTCCCAAACAAAAATAACTATTAAAGAAGAAAACCAGATTGCTCTTAGATTTCCCATGTCTGTCTACTTAAGCGGCCAAACCCAGGGACAGGAGAGGCAACGTTACACCAGGAAAAGATCTCATTTATACAAAACTTTAGGCAGTGAGGAATGTGTCAGTTTTGCTCTGGGATGGAGGGAGTGTAAGCAAACAGAAGTCAACAGGTTTCATATGAGATGCTTGTAATTATGGGTTTATAATAACACAAGCTTGCAGTTATCATTTATTTAAGAAATATAAGACCATAAGAGTAGTCCATGCAACTCGTGTTATATTTCAAGTCTTTTGAAGTCAGACAATAACTTTGTGTGAGGAAAAAAAATTCACTTAAAATGTAAATTATTCCCTGAATACCACTGCATCCCTCACATCTCACTGACTTAAACACTAAAAATTGGTAGTACATTATGAATAGCTAATATGTCTTGTGTCAGTCAAACCTGTCAGGAGACATATGATAGCAGACATTGTCCACTGGCGTCCCACCAGCCATTTGGAGAGCGAGATTCATTTTAAGTGTCAAGGCTTATTTGCTGCTGTATATGAAAGAGAAATGAACCAATGGAGCAGAAAGCTTTAAAACATTCACAAGGGCCTGTTATGATGAGCTGCTCATTTAGCGCCAAACATGTGTGTCATCCCCCACTTTGTTCGGGAGTTAGGGTTAGGGTCATTTTATGTGTTGACACATTTTTTCTTCCTCTTTTTTCGTTTTGTAGACTCCAATACTAAGCATGGAGCTCTCCACCAAGAGGGTAAGTGGACGTGTTTGGTGGGTGGCCACTAAATAATACTATAAGGACTTCTTAACTTTCTTTAACAACAATATTAGATTCATGATTATGCTTTCAAACCTGCCATAATGTCTTGCCTCATAGACTTCTATTGTAAGTGCATTACTGTAAAAGTTGGAGTTGATTAAGGTTTATCAGTCTAATTACCTTTTAAATTAATTTGTTAAAGTTTAGACTGTTTTATATTGCATTCACACATACATCCTCATTTTTTATTTGATTTCTTCTCTACCAAGTGCTGTTCGTAAGCAGTGATGAGGGTGTCGTCCAGCTTCCTGTTCAGAGGTGTGAGCTCTACGGTAAAGCCTGTGTAGACTGCTGTTTAGCTCGAGACCCATACTGCGCTTGGGATGGCTCCTCCTGTACTAACTACTTCCCCAGCAACAAAAGGTACAAATTATTCTACTAGTTGACATGTAGTTGCAAAGTTACTTACAGTTAGTAGAATGTCTAAAGTGGATTATTGAAATAAAGTGTAAGCTTATTTATTAGTCAGTAAAATGGGCCTGATAACCACCAGCAAACCTGTAAAATAATGGATCTGAAGGTGGGTCCTAAGGCGGCTAACATCCTTTGTGGTCCGCAGGCGTGCCCGGAGACAGGATGTGAGGTATGGAGACCCCTGGAGCCAGTGTCAGGACATGAGAGACGGTAATAAATCACTTTCCGCTCAACTCTACACCATCAGGTTGTATATGATATTGCCCAGTCCTGGAATAAAATACACACTGCTCCCCTCTAGTGTGCGAAATCGATACTAACACATACTAAGATGTGTGCACCAGTTTAATATGAAATCAAAACTGATTGTTTACTTTCTTGACTTTCTTAATTACTGTGAACAAATTATTAGAACATATGTCAAAGAAATAAAAGCCACAATCAAGTGGATAATTTAGCCAAACAACAACCAGAACAGCAAAGAGGTCCGTCCACAATTGTAAACAATTGTAAACTGTTGTAAATTGATTGTAAATTGTAAATTGATAACTCACTTCTACTCTAATACAAACCCCTTTCTGTATCTCAGTTGTTTCCAGGTGAAGAAAACCACATCCACATGCAACGTGGGCTCCTCATCCAGGAGCTGACATCTTCTAATGCTGGCCTGTACCTCTGTGTAGCCTATGAACATTCGTTCTCCCGCACGCTAGCCCGCTACGAACTACACGTTATTCCTCAGAACAACATGTTGAGAGCGCAGAACACCCATCCCGGAAATTACGCAGCCTCACCGCGGAGCTTCAAGGAACTACATCTAATGGGAGTTAGCGGGCTAACAGCTGACGAGTACTGTGAACATCTTTGGTACCGTGAAAAATGGCGACAGCAAAAACTTCGCCTGCTGAAGTGGAAGCAGGTGTCTGAAAACCGTAAAGCGAGAGTTAGGCGACAAAATCCACCCTACAAGCCTCTAGACCAAGGTGAAACTGCAGACTTTTGATGTAAAGGAGAGTGTGACTTTATCTGGACAATTAGCATCTTGTTTGTAGCTTAATGGCTACAAAAGCTACTTCCAACTAGCTGCAGCCACCAATTGCTACTGTTAGCCAACAACGAAAGGCTACAGACCTTGAGAACTGTATTATTCTTCTATTAAGTCCTCTCTTAAGTTTTATTTTGTAGCCTGTGCTAGTGTTAGCGTGTAGTTTTAACACAGTATAACCAAACAGCCTGTAGCTGTGTAACTATGAATTTGTGCAGTCTGGCATCCAGCTAAGCACATTTTGCATACATTTTCTGTAATATTTTCAATGTGTTTCTATTGTTTGTCAAACTTCTTGAAAGACAAGCACCTATGCTAAACGCTAGGTATGCTTGGAAAGCTAATGTTGACAATGGACAAGCTAACAAAGTGCAAAGATGAACTGACTTCTCTTGCTTTCACTAGGCATGTAGATTAAATAGTCACTAGATCTGTATATCATTGTATTGCTATTATATTTTGACTTTTGTCAAATACAGTCAAATGTACAAATTTGTAGTTCGTTCTGACAACTGCAGGTGCCTCCACGTTCAGAGGAAGTTCCAGAGGATGCCCAGGATGTACCCTTCATATGTTTCCTTCCTCTTCAAGAACAATCTCTTCTGCTCTTTCCTGAGAACATCCTTGAGTAAATATTGTGTTTGTTTTATGACTTCTAAGCATATCATTTTGTAAAGAAAAGCAAAGCTCTCCACAACAGCTTAGCTTGCCCCTGTTTACAGTATGTCTAAAATGTGTTCATGTGTCGGAGCATCTGGGAATGGTAAGCAGACGATGTCCTCCATGGAACCATCAAAGGGCTTTTTAAATTCTTTTGACTGCCCATGAAAATTACTTCCAGAATCTTTGTGCCTTAGTTCTTCTCCACTACATCTGAATGATAAGTTGTGTCTTCAGCTCATGGTTGGTTTGTTCAAGTGTGTACATAAAATTCAAGACACTATTAGAGATATGTTGCTGTCATTGTGGTTTCTTTTTGTGATGCACCAGGATCAACAAATGCATTTAGGGTGATGAATGCATTTTTTATTTTCTTTTATTTTATTTTATTTTTATTTATTTATAACATGGTGCCATTGTAGTATGGTATTCTTTCTGGTATATAAAAATACCTTGAATAAGGTATCTATATTAGGGCTGGGCGATATGGCTGAAAACTGTATCACGATATCAGTGTTTCATATCGGTCGATATCGATAATTATTGATATTTTTTATGACCCATTTAAAATAAGGACCAGGAGAAAAATATATTACATTTAAACATTTTTATTTTAAACTTAACCTTCCTCTGATCATAATCCCCTCAGTTATTAAGACAGAAATGTCAACAACCATGGAAAACTCAAATAATTAAAATGTTGTAGCTGCAACACCGCACAGATGTTGTTGGTTGAATACGGCTGTGCTCCAAAGGGTGAGCGCGGCTAAGGTGGTACATCAAGTTCGTGGTATTACCAGTCTTAGCGGGGACGACGGTCTTGCATAATTTGCAGACGACATTGGTCTGACTACGGTCAGATTTATAATATCCAAAAAACTGCCATACTGGCGAGCTGACTTTTCCTCTTTTATTTACAATTTCCTCGCTCGCTGCAGCACTCATTTTCTGCTTATCAGTCGCCGTTTACTGAAGAGGAATCCAGCAGACCAGCACGAGACAACGATATGGCGCAACCTGTAATCTAATGATCTTCCCTTGATGTTTTCCAATATTGTTGGAATTTTTTTCCAATTTGTTTAGGCAAGGCAAGTTTATTTATATAGCAAATTTCATACACAATGGTAATTCCAAGTGATTTACATTTAAAATGAATTGAAATAATCATAATAAAAGCAGAGAATAAAAATGATTACATAAAAGTAAAATAATAATAATAAAAAAACATAAAGTGCAATCAGTTGGACGTACAGTCGCTCTGACTGCCTGAATCTCTAGTTTGGGCGCCCTGTCTGAATGGAAGAGCCAGAGAGTTTCGGTTCGTGACACACACACACACACACACACACACACACACACACACACACACACACAGAGAGAGAGAGAGAGAGAGAGAGAGTGTTAGTATGGCAACCAGTAAATACAGGAAGCTACATTTGTGAATTTGCCCACTCTTAAAATCTAAATATAACTCCTGTCATTTACTATAATAAACTACTTGCACTATAAATATCAGGGGTTCTGCTGGCTAGGTTTGAATCTTTTATCCAATGAGGAAATGTCCTCCTCTGTATGCTGAAAAAGCGATTGAGCAACCAGTATTAGCAAACACTATTAGCTTAATGTTTCAGTTCTGCAAGGCTCTGGCATACCTCTTGTAGTTCGTTATAGAAACGGAGGCTTCTGTATGCTGGAGAACAACATGTTTTTATTAGCCATCCTAGAGAGCTCGAATCACTTGTAACACATGTACATAAACTTGCCTCGCCACAAGGGGGCACTACAACACAGGAAAAGACCATATATGAACATAGCTTCCTTAAACACACCCCAAGTATATCTTAACTAATTGGATGGCACATCATCAGTTATCTACATCCCCTTTCCTTAGTTCTATACTTTCCTCTAATCAAAAGTACTATAATTTCACAAACATTTTTAACATTTATGTAATACAAAACTGAAATTGCAACTGAAATAATGCAAATAACAGAATAACACATTCTTACATCAGGTTTTCAACAACATGCATTGTTAAACAGTGTACTTAGAACTAGTCTTGGAAATCTGGCATCTTTAGACACTGTAGAACATGGTAGTGTTCTGTATCTTTAAATCTGAGCTGACTATGATCCTAGAGCTTGCTTGTACGCATGTGCGAGTTGGTGCTACAGTGTTGAAGTTTGTACATTGCGTGTTGAACTCCTGTATGTCTCATAGTAAAGATACTGTTGTTAAAAAGGATCTTTGCCTTGCCACTCGTCATTCAACATGGTGTCAGAAGTGGTCTGCACCGAATCGTGAAAGCAGCGAGGGAAAATGAACTTTTCCAACGAGCATCCACACAGTAAGCCATCGTTATTCATCGCACAATAAAACATGGATGAAGGGTTCCGCAGACCTGATCCTCTTGTATTTGATAGCAATATCGCCGAAAATTGGCGTGTGTTTGAGCAGGAATTCGATATATTCATTGCTGCTGCACACTCTGAGAAAGAGCCTCGCACGAAAGCATTCATACTGCTTAATCTGGCCGGCTCGGAAGCCATTGAGCGCGAGCGAACATTCGTCTGTGCACCCGCTGCGTATACGGGCGAGGGAGAAAACCGACGAATAATTACTCCGGCTGAATCACGCGAGGACCCGGAATGTCTAAAACGCAAGTTTCGCGAACTTTGCAGTTCACAAACAAACATAACGATGGAAAGACACAAATTTAATTCAAGAAACCAAAAGCCAGGAGAAACAATAGAGGCATATGTAAGCGACCTACGAAACAAGGCACAGAGTTGCAGGTTTGGAGATTTACAGGAAGAATTGATAAGAGATCGACTCGTGTGTGGGATACTTAACGATGGAATGAGAAAACTCCTGTTGCGTGACAATGAGCTAACATTGACAAAAGCCATTGAAATATGCCAAATACATGAACTGACTGACCAGCACACTAAAACACTAGCTGGACCAAAGCACAACTTGACAAATGTGGATAGTGTTCAACAAACGGTAAAAAGAAAACCGTTTTGTACTCCCAAACACAGATTAGACAAGTTTGCCCCGCAACAAATTCATAATTGCAGCAATTGTGGAAGCAACCATGAGGCAAAACGGGAGAAATGTCCTGCATATGGCCAGCAATGTCACAGGTGCAACAAATGGAACCATTTCCAAAAATGCTGCAAATCAGTGAAAATTCAGCGCACACGAAATCTAAAAAAGACTGTAAATCAAATTGATGTTTCCAAAGCTTCAAATAGTAGCGAAGACTCGTTCTTTATAGATGGAGTTGTGGTAAATCATCAAAAGGTGTCCGGAATTGACTCAAAACAGTTAAAGAAAACTGCAATATCTTGCACAGTGTAAACCAATGGAAAGCCTCTCGAACTAAAGATCGACACAGGAGCCTCATGTAACATCATGTCTTTGCAGACATTTGCACAGGTAAAGCAAGATGAAAACCTTCAGGTGTCAAGCCATGTGAAGCTTGTTGCGTATGGTGGAGAGGAGATCCAAACTGCTGGTTCAACCGTGTTATCTTGCAATCTGACCTACTCTCTACAGTTCTATGTAGTGCAAAACAATGTACAGCCATTGCTCGGACTGTCTGACTGTCTTCGGATGGGCCTTATTTCTCTCAATAATGCAGTCCACCAGGTCAGCGTAAAAGAAAATTCGGCCAGCGAGGCCTTTCAGCGCGCTATGGAACAGATCTTTGCTGGCTACCTGTGCGCAGTCATAGTCGATGACATCATCGTGAGAGGTAATGGCGAACAGGAACACGATGCAAACCTAAGGAAAGTGTTGGCCCGTGCTCGTGAAGTGAACTTGAGACTGAACCCTCAAAAGTGCAAATTCCGCCTTAGTGAGGTGAGCTATGTCGGTCATATTTTCACAAGCAAGGGACTACAACCTGACCCAGCAAAAACAAAAGCAATCACAGAAATCCCGGCACCAGACAACGTTACTGCGCTGCAGCGCTTCCTGGGTATGATTAATTACTTAGGAAAATTCATACCGAACCTTAGTGAGCTGTCTGCCCCTCTGCGCGAGCTGACCTGTAAAAACACAGAGTGGTGCTGGTTTAAACAGCATCAGGATGCTTTTGAAGTTCTGAAGCACAGGATTTCTAGTCCACCTACCTTGAAATACTATGACGTCCTGAAACCTGTCACACTCACCTGTGATGCCTCCCAGTTCAGACTCGGAGCTGCGTGTCTTCAAGAAGGTGCTCCTGTCGCGCACGCTTCACGTACTCTGACGCAAACAGAAGTGCGTTACGCGCAGATAGAAAAAGAACTTCTGGCTGTTGTATTTGCGTGCACCAAATTCAATGATTACATATATGGTAAACAAATTCACATCGAAACAGACCACCAGCCATTGGTTACCATCCTTAACAAGCCTATCCACACAGCTCCAGCAAGGCTGCAACGCATGATGCTAAGATTGCAGAAATACAACTTCACAGTCACAAGAAAGGGAAACATATGTTCCTTGCCGACACATTGTCACATTCCCCCAGAGACTCACCAGACGAACACACAGATGACGGAGCTGACTTTGAAGTTATGTCAGTTCAACACATCTCATCTTCCAGACTAAAAGAGTTGCAAACTCATACTGCACAGGATCCAGTCCTTCAACGTCTCTGCAGTATTATCAAGTCAGGGTGGCCCTCTAGCCAATCAAAGCTGCCAGCAGAAATTTGTGAGTATTTTCCCTTCAGGGATGAGCTCACAGTTGATGAAGATGTACTCATGCAGGGAAAGAGAACAGTTGTTCCAGAATCAATACGCAGTGAGTATATCACCATTATTCACAGAGGTCATCCAGGCCTTGATGCAACCAAACGCAGGGCACGGGGCATTGTATTCTGGCCTTCTTTAACTAAAGACATTGAAAAGGAGGTACTCTATCTGTAACAGTATGAAACCCCATCAACAAAAAGAGCCTCTACACTTACATCACATCCCAGATCTTCCATGGTCAAGTGTGGCTACGGATATCTTTGAGTGGAATGGTCAACACTACCTCATACTAGTTGACTCATATTCGGGATGGTTCGAAATCGATCTGCTTCGTGACCTGTCCTCCAGTACAGTAATCACAAAACTCAAAAGGCACTTCTCTGTTCATGGGAGTCCGCACAAAGTCTTTTCAGACAAGGGTACCCAGTTTACAAGCCAACAGTTCAAAGAATTTGTTGCTGCCTGGGATTTTACACATACCACTAGTAGCCCTGAATATCCACAAGCTAACGGGCTAGTCGAGAGGGCAGTGCGGAGTGCAAAACATCTAATGGAGAAATCCAAGAGGGACGGCTCTGATGTGTTTCAGAACTTGCTGAACCTCAGAAATGTTCCACGTGACCAGACACTGGGTTCACCAGCAGAGAGATTAATGTCGAGGCAGACGCGCACATCTCTGCCAATCAGCAAGTCCATTCTGGTGCCAGCCTCAAAGAATAACGTTGCTGTCAAGAATCAGATCTCAAAAAAGAGACATTGTCAAAAGACATACTATGACAAGTCCAGCAGAACTCTCTGACCACTCTTACAAGGAGAGATAGTGAGACTTGCAACGTCCAAAGGCCATGACCGAATCGGACTCGTCAAACAGCTCTGCGATGAACCAAGATCATATCTTGTGGAGGTTGAAGGAAGAGAATACAGACGAAACCAAAAACATATCCTTCCTGTCGCTGAGCCACCACCACAAAAGTTAGACCACAGCGAAATGTCGCTCCCCTTTGTTCAGACCCCCTCTGCTGAATCTAAGCACAAATTCTCCACTCCAAATGAGGTCAAAGAACAATGCACCCCACAAGGAACCGAGAAGAAACCACTGAATGAACATTCAACAAAAGTTCTTTATACAGCTCCATATGTGACCAGAGCAGGTCGCATTTGCAAACCAAACCCATAGTACCTGGAATGAAAAAAAAGAAAAACAGAAAAGAAAGTTCTGTAATTCAGTAACAAAATGTTAAATTTATAAATGTTGACATTATAACTGATGTTAAAATGTGAGTTAACAAATGTTGTGTTAACTGCCCTTTTACTCTCAGCTCAAGTAATCTGTTAAATGCATTTCCTATGAAGAAAAAAAAAAAAACTTTAATATAAGAAACTGTTCATTAAGGAATAACTGTCAAAGTTAAAAAAGGAGGATGTAGAACATGGTAGTGTTCTTTATCTTTAAATCTGAGCTGACTATGATCCTAGAGCTTGCTTGTACGCATGTGCGAGTTGGTGCTACAGTGTTGAAGTTTGTACATTGCGTGTTGAACTCCTGCATGTCTCATAGTAAAGATACTGTTGTTAAAAAGGATCTTTGCCTTGCCACTCGTCATTCAACAGACACGTTGTTGTTGTCTGGCACAGATATGAGTTGTGACAATAAGTCCTCCAGATTAGCATGTGTGCAGTGTGGGAGTAGTTCCTTTACAGGAAGTAGTAAACTTCCTGTACTCTTTACCGTCTGACTCCACAACATAAGATCTGGGCTCTGTGAGAGTGCTCCAATCTTGTTGTGTCCTTTTGCTGTTTTCATCCGTACCACTTGGGATTCATGCAGTGGAGAGAGTGTTTTGCTCCTTTTTTTCCAAAGTACACCTTTTGCATTTGTCTTATTTTGAGCTTTGAGATGATGAGTTGAGCATCCTTTGACCTTGGTTTTAGCATCTGCTCGCTGATGGGCATGTTGGTACGCGTTACCCTGGACATCATTCTCTGTGCCGGTGAATCCAGTATCTTATATCATAGAATGTTGCGGATGTTTAACAAATTCAGATGCAAGTCTGGCCCATCTCTCTTAGTGGTTTCGAGCAGGTGCTTGAACGACTCTTTCTGCGAGATGTTCGCCTGGGGATACTCTGACAGAAGTTCCATGAACTTGCAAAGTCTCTGAAGACCTGACTCGGGTGGGTGGGTGCCATTGTCAGCGATTAGCTTCTGGGGAATACCGTGCACAGAAAAGTGCCTCAGTTTGTTGATGACATTTTGCAATGACAAGGTTCTAAGTGGGTTTATTTCAAACCACCCAGAGTAGGAATCCACCAGCACTATACTGTTGGCTGTTCTAGTCAAATATGTCAACAGCAACAAAGACATCAGTGCAAGATTTGTAGATATTCTGTAGGCTTTGAGGAATTACTGCTCTTGTTCCCTTCATGATGATTCCATCCTTAGTAGTGAGCTCATCTCAGAAAGGAAAGTCGGTTTTAGTGCCTCTGGCATGCTCTGAATTTTCTTTGGCCAGCCATGCTTAATGGTGTTGCACAGACTTTGCAGATAGCTATCTTTTTTCAATGTGTTCTTTGAGCTCTTGCAGTCGGTTGACCAAAATCAGTTGGACAGTCATCACCTCGAATTATTCCTCATCTTTGAGATCCTTTGTTGTTACTTCCCTAGAAGCACGTGACGTGATAGTGTGTCTGCCAGGTAGATCTGCTTTCCTTTTTTGTAAGTGAGAGTCAGGTTGAACTTGTGCAGATTTAGTATCATTCGCTGAAGTCGTGTTGGAGCAGTGTGTAGGGGTTTGTCAGAATTGTGACAAGGGGTTGGTGGTCTGTTTCCATCAAGACCGTTTTTCCGTAGATGTAGTCATAGAATTTTTGACAGCCGAAGACCACTGCCAATAGCTCCTTTTCGATTTGAGCATATCTCATTTCTGTTTCAGTTAGAGTGTGGGAGGCATAACTGATTGGCTCACCATTCTGTAGGCATGCTGTACCCAATCCCTACTGAGAAGCATCACATGTGATAGTCACGGGTTTGCTTATATCAAAGTACTTCAGCACTGGTGGGCATGTGATCCAGTTTGTTTTTTTTTTTTTTTTTTTTTTGTTTTTTTAGCATTTTAAACGTTTCTTGTTGTTTCTGTGACCAGCACCAAACTACATCCCTGTGGAGCAGCTGCCGAAGTGATGCCACCAGTTCACTGAAATTTGGGATGAACTTACCCAGGTAGTTGGCCATGCCCAAGAAACATTGCAAGGCAGCTTTGTCATTTGATGGTGGCATCTCTGTGATGGCCTGTATCTTGGCTGGGTCTGGTTTTAATCCATGTTCTGTGAACAGATGGCCCACATACAGTGCACAGCATAAATGAGTACACCCCCTCTGAACAAATACAAAAGATGTATTTTCTTTATGATCACTAATACAATTCATGGAAAGATGGCAAAACTAAAATGTATTAAACATATACTATATAAAAACTGAGAAATATATGTCATTAATAGCCATAAAAGAAGTAAATTATCCAATTTTGTTTAAATGAAGGATTGCAGAAATGAGTACACCCTAGATTTACTTCAACAAATGTATAATATTCTAGTGCTTACTATGCCCTCCATAATTTTGAGTATACTGCTCTGACCCTTCTTGGTACAGAGTGTACAAGTTCATGACAAATTGTCACATCTGTCCTGTTTAACTCCTGGATGATGAGCTCTTTAAATGCCCTGATCTTTAATGGGGAGTGTTGCTCAACTCATCTTTACAGAATCCCCCACAGGCGCTCAAGAGTGTTAAGATTGAGTGCAATACATGTCCACAGAAGGTTTTTCACCTTGGGAGAATGCATTTCCTCATTGTCATGTAGAAAAAATGCCCAGCAATGCAGGGAATGAGAAAAGGGTAAGATCTTCTGTTTCAAGTTTGTGTATTAAATTACACAGTTGTGTGGGAATTCATGAGCATTGATAAAGCACAACTCCCTCACACCTTCAGCACTCATACATCCCTATATAAGAGCTTTACTACCACTGAACTTTACTGCGGGAACCAGGAACTTCTCACTGTACTCCTCCTCTAGCAACACCAGAACATTTTGGATGCTGTTAGATCCAAAATGATTGATCTCATGAGACCAGAGTATTGATTCCCAGAATCTATATTTTGTAAATATGGGCTTTGGAAATGGACTTTATTGTGCTTTGGCTACAGTAGGTAGTTCCAGTGAGAACAACAACCATGCATGTCATTTCTGCACGCTGCATCTTACTCTGTGAGATAAACAATCTCTTTTCATAGCTTTTGCTGGCTCTGAGACACTCGCTTGGTATTTCTCCTACTCTTTGTCTAGCAAAAAAATCCCTTATCACTAAATGAAAGCTTAAAATGAAGGCCTGATTATTTCAGGGGCCTTGTCACAAGTCCATTGTTTTTGAATTTCTGTGTTACTTTTGCTATATTTTCACACTTAAAACAATGATTTGGTAATCCTCTTGTACCAATGTCCTTTTTTGTGCTAAGAAATAAGTCTTCTGACAGTTCTCTCCCAAGTGGTTCCATTGTTGTCAGCATTAAGTCTGAGAATGATTCAGTGGGCTATATAACACTTTTAATTGTCAAGAAATGTTTTGGTTCAACATACTTACCTGTTGATCAAACATTGCATTAAACTTACACCAGAAAATTTTTATTTTGTTTTATTTAACTTTTAGGAGGGTTTATTCATTTTTGCTACACAACATTTTATCACCTTGATAAGAAAATCTTATTTTCCTGAATAATTTTGACATGCTTCTTTGGTAATTGATTAAGCAGACTTGCTGGAACATTATATCTCTAAAGAACCCTAACATGTCTTCTAAGTAATTGAGTAATTGCTGACTTTCAGAAGTTTCAAAGGGGGTGTACTCATTTATGCACTGTAACTTCTTTAGAGACTGAACTTGCATTTTTGTGGGTTTAGTTTTAGATTCAATTGCCGTGCTCTGTTTAGAACCTGTTTAGAACTTTCCTCAAGTTCTCATCATGCTCTTTCCCTTTTCCTCCAACCATGATGGCTACGATTATGGAACATGGGAAGCCTGTGAAGATCTGCTCCATTGCCCATTGGAACACTTCTGATGCTGAATTAATGCCGAAAGGCATACACAAAAAAAAACGTTATCTGCCAAAAGGTGTTACAAAAGTGGTGAATAGGGAAGATTCATTTTCTAACTTGATTTGCCAGAATGAGCTTTTAGCATCAAGCACTGAGAAGGCGCTGACATTGGACATTTGTGAGGCTACCTACTGTGCCCATGGGATGGTGAGGGTGCATAAGAGCTTCATTCAGATCCCTTGGATCGATGCATAGGCAAATCTTGTGATTGCTGTCGGTGCACGATGGCTTTTCTATCTTTTGCATTATAATGTACTGCATCAACCCTCACAGGCCTGCTGTGCGCCGCAACCAGCACCTTTGTGTGCTGCTCAGTTAATTCAATGATTGGCAGATTTTAATTGCTTTCTGAGTCTGTGGTTCTAAAGTTTGTGATGGTGAGGGATCCTGTATGAATGTCCATCTGCACTCTGTCTCTGAATCTCTCATGAACATCATTACTCGTTGCCTCTCTGTTGATTTCAGCTATGACAATATCTGTGTTTTCAGATCCAAAAATCCACTGTATCACTGTTAAATCTCCCTGTATGTCAGTAACAACAGTGTGTAGAGTGACAGAATCTCCTTCCATCAAGGACAAAGTCTTCATTTCACCTGTCTCAACACCTAACACACCTAGAAGACATTAATACACAAACAGACTTTAGTTTGGGGAAAAAAAAGGAGAATAAAGAGGCTACTAGTGTGGCATTCAGACTTCTACAACTATGTGTGGCACCACTTTTATGTGAAGTGTTTTGTCTTTTGCTCCAGTTTGTTGTAGTCTGAATGTGATAGGTTTTGACAGGTTTGTATGTGTGTGAGACGTCAAACACAATCACCCAACAGTGTGGTTACATGTCTCTCATTTGCTTTTTGTGTGAATGTGACCACAGTCATATTTCCCATTTATGCTTATTAGACTTTTATCCTCTGTCCACAGAGACTATACAGTATCACATATGATTTGATGAACCTTTTATTTATTTAAAAGTTAAAATAACATACTTCTACATTCTAAGGTTTGCATTCAGGGCTTGACATTAACACCAGCAAATATATATATATATATATATATATATATACATACAGGTCATATAATTAGAATATCATCAAAAAGTTGATTTATTTCACTAATTCCATTCAAAAAGTGAAACTTGTATATTATATTCATTCATTACACACAGACAAAAATGTGGGGGAGATTCACAAAGAGTGGACTGCAGCTGGAGTCGGTGCTTCAAGAACCACTACGCACAGACGTATGCAAGACATGGGTTTCAGCCGTCGCATTCCTTGTGTCAAGCCACTCTTGAACAACAGACAGCGTCAGAAGCGTCTCGCCTGGGCTAAAGACAAAAAGGACTGGACTGCTGCTGAGTGGTCCAAAGTTATGTTCTCTGATGAAAGTAAATTTTGCATTTCCTTTGGAAATCAGGGTCCCAGAGTCTGGAGGAAGAGAGGAGAGGCACACAATCCACGTTGCTTTAGGTCCAGTGTAAAGTTTCCACAGTCAGTGATGGTTTGGGGTGCCATGTCATCTGCTGGTGTTGGTCCACTGTGTTTTCTGAGGTCCTAGGTCAACACAGCCATATACCAGGAAGTTTTAGAGCACTTCATGCTTCCTGCTGCTGACCAACTTTATGGAGATGCAGATTTCATTTTCCAACAGGACTTGGCACCTGCACACAGTGCCAAAGCTACCAGTATCTGCTTTAAGGACCATGGTATCCCTGTTCTTAATTGGCCAGCAAACTCGCCTGACCTTAACCCCATTGAAAGTCTATGGGGTATTGTGAAGAGGAAGATGCGATATGCTAGACCCAACAATGCAGAAGAGCTGAAGGCCACTATCAGAGCAACCTGGGCTCTTATAACACCTGAGCAGTGCCACAGACTGATCGACTCCATGCCACGCCGCATTGCTGCAGTAATTCAGGCAAAAGGAGCCCCAACTAAGTATTGAGTGCTGTACATGCTCATACTTTTCATGTTCATACTTTTCAGTTGGCCAAGACTTCTAAAAATCCTTTCTTTGTATTGGTCTTAAGTAATATTCTAATTTTCTGAGATACTGAATTTGGGATTTTCCTTAGTTGTCAGTTATAATCATCAAAATTAAAAGAAATAAACATTTGAAATATATCAGTCTGTGTGTAATGAATGAATATAATATACAAGTTTCACTTTTTGAATGGAATTAGTGAAATCACCTTTTTGATGACATTCTAATTATATGACCAGCACCTGTATGTGTATATATATATATATATATATATATATATATATATATAATATATATATATTTTATTCTAGCTTCATGCATTCTTTATTAACACATGGGGGTAAGTTTCATAAATAAAAAAAAAACAATACTTTGAAAAAAAAAAAGAGAGAAATTGTGGGCGGGCTATACTGGAAATGAAAATGTGACACTTGGTGTGGAAATGTGACACACCCAAGAAACAGTTTCATTCTTTCTGTTTCCACTTAGCTGCTTTATTCATGCATTATAACTTTACAAATATTGCACAAATCTCTAGCTATGAATATATCAAGTGCTGGATAAATTCGGTTGGTGGAGCTATCAATGATGTTTTCATGATTTTTGACATTTTCAGTATGAGAACGAACAAATGATAATAAATATTAGTGAGTTTAGTGGTTTCAGTAAAACAAATGAAGCTAATAATACATTGCCCATAAGGTTATGTGCCATGATGCTATGAGCTCTGATACACCCCCACAGTGACTAGGAAATGATTAAGGTACCTAAGATGAAGGTGGAGTTTGGGGAGGTGGAGGGATGCTGAAACAGTTTAGACTAAAGAGAGGTAAGCATGCTTATACTCTATAGCGTTACTGTAATGACAAAAGTCGAGAGCACATTATTGTGACGCGAGAGCACATCCATGTAATTCGCGAGCGCGAATCTCTCCACTCGCGCGCGGATTTTCTTTGCTTATTGGATGAGAGTGAACTGCACATGGGATTCTTTTAAAAATCAAAGATGGAACTTTAATTTCTTTACCATTATAATATTTTAATAATATCAATATCATATCTTAACTCAGAATGGGGCGCTTGGGTGATTTGTATATTAATAAGCTTGTTTGTCTAACTGCATCACATTACAGGTCAGACCCCACTGAAAAATAAAAGAATGCACTCATGTTTTCATGTGTTATTTTTACTCAACTTTTGGAATTGTTGTTTTGTCTTTCAGAGAGAAAAAGAGAAGAGTTAATTAACAGGAGAGCCTAAAACGTGTGCTGCTAAAACATAATAGTATTTATTAATGTTTACAAAGCACATTATATTATAATCAATCCATGCAACAAGTTTCATGTTGTTGCCTTGACAATTTAACATCTTAAATTGAAGCATAGACAAGAAGATAAGCCACACAAGTCAAACCTGAAGAGCATATTTCACACCTCATGTGACATAATAATCACATTACTAAGTGTCACATTACTTTGTCTTGCAGCCTCAACATAATTTCTATGTATATTACCATTTCAGTTGTATCTGACTCTTTCCCCAACCCTCCCCATTACATGGCTTGGGACTCACAAGCTCACACCTACTACGGCCAATTTGGCATGTCCAACCCACCTAACCTGTATATCTTTGGACCCGGAGAACCGGGTGAGGCGACAGTGCTACCCACTGAGCCACCGTACCGTGCATAAATTACTTTATAAGGGTTTGGCTTTTTAGCTTTGGCAGCCTCTGCTGGTTGATATCCTTACTACACCATTATGTGGACAAATATGAAAGAGAATGCTAACAGATAGCTCTTTCCAGTATTATATACCTCCTTAAAAGTAACACAAAGTGTTTTTAAGATAAAGTTACACAAAGTGATTTTAAAGTTTTAATATCAAAACTCTTGCTGAATATAAAGCAATGGAATATTTGACCCATGATGACTGGGCATTTACATTGAAGTCTCACTGCAGACACGGTCCTTCCAACAGAGCGCTCTAATCAGAGGGCTGAAAATAAGGGTAGAAATGGCCTTTTATTTCTAAATTATGACAATTTTTGATGTAAAAATCCTACTAACATAAATTGCCAGAGTGACTGAGCTTGAGGTATGTTAAATTTGCTTTATGGAACCAAATCAAATGACAATGAGTCAGACTAACTGAAATAAGCCTGGCTTATTTGGTAAACTTTTGTGGAACAGGCCTCTGGCTCTGCATGGTGTCTGAACCAAAACAGCAACAGTAGCCACACCCACCAGGATGCATGTGACCAGTCGGACGACAGCTTCTGCAAAACCACAATATGTTATTTGTTTGTTATTTTGGCAGCTGTAAGTTGCTATTGACCTGGACCAGGATTAATATTTGTATACAGCACAGAAGTTTTCACCTCAGCATGCTGAAAGAACAATGAGGAAAAGAGTATTAGGTAGATAGATCGATAGATAGATAGATAGATAGATAGATAATGTACCTGTAATTGATTTGAATCTAGATGCTGTTGTATATCTTGTGTCGGCTGTGCATCAGTATTATGAAGTTGCTGTTCTGCAGACCTTCTAACAGCACAAACCTTCAAAAGTCCTGAGAATTGGATAAAATAAATTAAACTGAATTAAATAATGTATGTTTATACAATTAAACACTTACAGCATTATGATCATATTTTCACAGATGGAACCACTATACTGTATTTTTAATAATAGTCGATATTAGCAATATAATGTATCATATCTGTTGATATTTTATCATGTTGTACTGTCTTGTTTTGGGTGATGTTCTTGTTTTCATGTTCATGTTTCATGTTCATGTTTATGATTTCATGTCTTTTATTTTGTAGTTTGGTTCATGTTGCTTGTTTGTGTCATGCTTCCCTTGCTTCTGATGTTCTCCCTTAGTCTATGTGTCATGTTCTCATTGGTTGTTTATGGTCATGTGGTTTTCAGTTCTGTTCTGTCATTGGTTCCCTTGTTCCTTGTGTCACTTGCTCATTGGTTGCCATAGTCATGTGTTCACTTAGTTTCTTGTATTTAAAGCCATTGTCTTCCCTATGTTACTTTGTTGTGTTTTGTTAATGTAACCCTGCTGTCGGTGAGTGTGATTGTCAAGTCTGCTCAGGTCTAGTCTGCTCAAGTCTAATGGTTGCTTTGTTTGCTCACTTTATTCCAATAAACTGCACTTGGGTTCATCAAGCTCGCCTTCAGTCTGGACTAATCGTTACACGTGTATGCTTATTTCCTCTTATTTATTTTTTTTCAATTTTAGATTACCTGTGCCATCATCCAACTCTCACTTAAAGTTAATCTTTAAGAAACACCAATAATTTGTTCACTGTTAAAAGTAATCTTTAGCAAATCTCAAAATGAATATCCATTTTTCATACTGTACATTATGTTGTGATACATTCACTTTTAAATTTAAAATTAATGAAATTTAAATATTATAGAATTGCCATTTAATGATTATCAGACATAACACAAATAATTATTATTGGCTTATCGGTATTGGTGTATCTCTTTCTGTATAATTTTTACACTGATGAAAACTCACCTATGACCACAACGACCAAAACAGCATTGAACAGAGCAGATATGAGGGTAAGAGTCTGCCATGACGTCTGATTCTGCTGGATGTACTTCACCACCGTCTGATTCTGCTGAATAAACTGCACGACTGTTTGATTTTGGCACTCAGTTTGTGGCGTTGGTTCTGTACATAAAGAATTAAGATACAATCTGTTAATAATCTCTAAATAATCACTGTACTGAACAATATGACAAAGTGTACTCACCAATGATGTGTAGTCTGATGCCATTGATGAATTTTGGATCTGTGTCTGTGCTCATCAGTAGTGATTTTTTTTTTTTTTTTTAAATGAATAGATTGTTTAGATTCCACTAAATATTTGTGTCTGAATCTTTTGTTGTAGTAAAAAGGAATTGGGTTTGTGAGAGCGCAATATCACAGCCGAAAAATCTGGAGATTTCAGTAAAAACCAATAAACTACATTTTCATCAAGGTCACAGTTTATGGTCACATTTTGCCCCAAATCTGTTAGTTAATCTGTTAAAGTCTCTGCAGCTTGACACCATATGAGTAAATCTACAAGATAAAAATCAAAGAATCACATTTATAAGTATCCTCTTAGAACTCTGCCATATGCTGCCAGTAGAAAATTTGACATTTCACATTTTAATTCTTTCATTATTTTTTAATTATAATGCAACCATTTTTTTATGTATCAAGATAAATCAATCTAGTGTGATGTGTCCATGACGTAAAGTTGCATAATTAAAGCACATGAAAAGCTGTCCAAAATACTCAAAAACACTCACAGAGATAAAGCTGCATAATCATCATATTGTAGTTGTAAATAAACATTTGAATATGAAACCTGGGTCCCTCCAGACAGTGATGAACTCTAGTAAAGAGCAAAGAGAGGAAAAGTTCAACCACATTAAGCACAGGAAGTCAGGTTTGCTCTGACCACTTTTTTTCACCAATCATCTTCATTTCATAAGTGACTGTGTAGGGGAAGACCCAATGAGTTAAATATAAAAAATGAGGGGCTAAATACTTGACAAATGCGTTCACAACCATGCAACTATGTTATTGAACTTTAATAGATAAAGTAATACTTCCTTTCAATTCAACTTTTGGCCTTCAACAATAGAATAATAACAAACAAATAAAAAAAATGTTTAGCTTTTCACATTGTTTCTCTTAGTAGGATGAAAATAATCTGTTATTTAAACTCTGATTAAATTATAATGAGCATGAGGTCAGCTATATGCTTGTATTTGTTATTTTGGCAGCTGTAATGTAACGTAGTTGCTATTGACTGGACCATGATGAATATTTCTACACAGCATGGAAGGGTCCACCTCAGCATGCTGAAAGAACAATGATAGATAGATAGATAGATAGATAGATAGATAGATAGATAGACAGACTGTTAAACCCGATAAGGTACGGTAACTCAAACCATTTGAGGAATCCAATTGCCATGAACCATTTAAGTTTTAAAACAAGTAGTTTGTGTTGTATTTGTGCTTCATGTGTTTTGTGGCTGTCCCCACCTCTGCATGCTCCTTCCTGCAAATGATCACACCTCTTTTTTAAGCATTTTGCAGAAGTGTGAAGATAACTACAAAAATGAAGGGATTTTAAGACACTTTAATTCAATAAGAAACATGGTTAAACATGACACATTAGCATTAGCTGAAAGATTTATGACCTTAAATTGCTGTGAAATATCTATATCACACACTTAAGAAAATGTTGAGAACACTGAAGACAAAGAGAAAAACTCCTCACTGGGTTAAAGTGCAGACCCTGTCTAGATGCAGCACTTTTTCTTAAGTAAACCAAACCACAGTGCACATCCATCATCATGTGCACTTGGACAACTACAGAGTCTCAGTTATTTGTTTGTGCTTTATCTATGGCTATGAAGTATAAGGTCAGCTGTACGCTTGTGTTTATTATTTTGGCAGCTGTAATGTAACGTAGTTGCTATTGACTGGACCGCGATGAATATTTGTACACAGCATGGAAGTGTCCACCTCAGCACGCTGAAAGAACAATGAGGAAAAGAGTATTAGATAGATAGATAGATAGATAGATAGATAGATAGATATATAGATAGATAATGTACCTGTAATTGATTTGAATATAAATGCTGTTGTATATCTTGCGTCGGCAGTGCATTGGTATTATGACGTTGTTGTTCTGCAGACCTTCTAACAGCACAAACCTTCAAAAGTCCTGAGAATTGAATAAAATAAATTAAATTGAATTAAATAATGTATGTTTATACAAATTGTAGCGAATTTGTACAGGTATTTAATTAATTTATGGGTGAGATATATGAATATAATAAATCATAAAGCTTTATGATTAATTATAATACATATACCGACCCGAGAGGGAATTATACATATATTGTGAATTAATTACAACGAATTATAATCAATCACATATATGATTAGTTCTGGTTTGATAATAATTTAGAGAAACTATTAGTTTGTCCAGCAAACCGTTAGCTCTTCATAGCCGATTATAAAAGGAAGGTTTTTCTCTGGCCACGAGAAAGACTTCCTATTCTAGCATCAATGCGTAAAGCAAGGATACTGGATCGAAACGTTAAAGTGACCTGGGTTTGTTGCATGAGCAAAAAACAATCGAGCATGAATATAATGTATTTAATATATGAAACTACGGATACAGAGACTATACTACTAAACATACACAAACAATACACATATATAGAAAGCGAAAGTAAAGTCAAGAAAACAGAGGTGATCAAAGGAATGGCAACTTACGAACAGTTAAAACCTTTGAGAGCCAGCAAGGAAACTCAGCTTACACATCGAGCTTAAAACGCTTTGGAGAGAATGGTTCTATACTTGCATAGGTTCAGGTGCTGTGGTCGTTTCGTGTTTCTGCAGGAGTTTCGGTGCGTGCGGCTGAAGCGATTGGTTCTTTTCCGAGAAGGTGTTCTTCGGCGGGTTTTTCAAACAAGGGTTTAACTTAAGAGTAAGATAACCGGAAAATAAAGAAAAAGAGTCCGTCTCCTAGACGATGAAGAGTGAAGACTTCGGGCGACGGATGAAGAGGGTTTGACAAAGAAACTTGTTGCCAAAAGATGGTCGTCCCGAAGAGAGGGGGCGCGTGATGGAAGCGCGGTCGCCGAGACGTCCGGGAGAGACGGGTGTTAAATGGCGAGAGACAATCGAGAGACAAATGAGAGACGCGTGTCATTGTGTTTTAAGGACAACAGACCAGAACGCCTCCTGGGGTACATCAGCCAATGATGAGGGTGCGATTTTGGCGGGCAAACTCTTTCTTTGTCTCCATTTATGACCTAATTTGCATGGTTTATGAAGTGTCAGATCTGAGTACATTTTCTTCAAAGTACCATTAAAAATAGAAGAATGCATTTTACAGTCATGTGACATACATTTTCAATTAGAGTATAACGAAAGCTTTACAATGAGACTAAACTTGTCATAAGAGAAGCGTATAAAAGAAGTTATAGTTTACAGTCAAATGTAACCGTTGGAAATGACACTAGTATCACTACAATCCTAGCTAAGCTTATACAGTGGGAATAACTATATGCAATTTGACAATACAACGGCGGTTACATTTATATACAATTATATATCTTACACATACAGTCTTCAATGCATGTTTGTGTGTCTGTGTGTGTGTGGTGTGTGTTGGAATGTGATCTGGCACTTAGTCCACATGAGGGGCCCTTTGATGTTTCAAGAGCTAGGAAATGGGGTTCTCTGTTTAACCTCAGAGGGTCCATGAAAGTGCCAAAATGCTCGTCTTTGTCAGACCGGCCGGGGCCGATGTGAGATTTACAAACACAGTTCAGCAGGCTAAAAGCATTCTGAAATTTCCAAAGTTGATTGACTACGCCGGATCTATCCAGACGCTACAAAATCAACACTTTATGCATTATGATGATATTTTCACAGATGGAACCCCTATACTGTATTTTTAATAATAGCCGATAAAAGCGATATATTGTATCATATCAGTTTTCGAATGATATTAGCAATATAATGTATCATATCTGTTGATATTTTATCGTGCATGCTTATTTCCTCTATTGTTATTTAATTTTAGATTACCTTTGCCATCATCCAACTCTCACTTAAAGTTAATCTTTAAGAAACACCAATAATTTATGTTGACTGATAAAAGTAATCTTTAGCAAATCTCAAAATAAATATCCATTTTTCATATAAAGTTGTGATACATTCACTTTTAAATTTAAAATGATTGAAATTTAAATATTATAGAATTGCCATAGAATTATCATTTAATGGTTATCAGCTATAACATGAAAATAATTATTAGTATTGGTGTATCTCTTTTTTCATAATTTTACTTACACTGATGAAAACTCACCTATGACCACAACGACCAAAACAGCATTGAACAGAGCAGATATGAGGGTAAGAGTCTGCCATGACGTCTGATTCTGCTGGATGTACTTGACCACCGTCTGATTCTGCTGAATAAACTGCACGACTGTATGATTCTGGTACTCAGTTTGTGGTGTTGGTTCTGTAAAGACAGAATTAAGATACAATCTGTTAATAATCTCTAAATAATCACTGTACTGAACAATATGACAAAGTGTACTCACCAATGATGTGTAGTCTGATGCCATTGCTGAATTTTGGATTTGTGTCTGTGCTCATACAGTAATAAACTCCTAACTCATCAGTAGTGACATTATTTATGAACAAATTATGTTTAGATTCCACTAAATATTTGTGTCTGAATCTTTCATTGTAGTAAAAAGGAGTTGGGTTTGAGAAAGTGCGCAATATCACAGCCGAAGAATCTGGAAGTTTCAGTAAAAACCAACAAACCTCATTTTCATCAAGATCACAGTTTATGGTCACATTTTGCCCCAAATCTGTTAGCTGATCTGTTAAAGTCTCTGCAGCTTGACACAATATGAGTAGATCTGGAAGATAAAAATCAAAGAATCACATTTATTTATAAGTATCCTCTTAGAACGCTGCCATACGCTGCCAGCAAAAAATTTGTACACATTTAATTTTTTATCATTATTATGCAACCGTTTTTATGTATCAAGGAAATCAATCTAGTGTGAGGTGTCCAAGCATTTGACTGGATGTGTACATGAAATAAAGTTGCATAAATAAAGCACATGAAAAGCTGTGCAAAATACACAAAAATACTCACAGAGATAAAGCTGCATAATCATCATATTGTAGTTGTAAATAAACATTTGAATATGAAACCTGGGTCCCTCCAGACAGTGATGAACTCTAGTAAAGAGCAAAGAGAGGAAAAGTTCAAACATGTCAAGCACAGGAAGTCAGGTTTGCTTTGACCACTTTTTTTTTTTCCACCCATCATCTTCTCTTCATAAGTGACTGTGTAGGGGAATTTACAGTTAAAGACCCAATGACCAGAAATGATTAATGAAGACCCGGAGTCAGGGTCAAAAAAAAAAAAAAAAAAAAAAAAAAAAAAAAAAACTGGCGAAAATTTTACTGAAGAATAGTTTGCAGCTTCAACTAGGGTAACCATATTTTAGTTTTCAAAAAAGAGGACAGTGTGTGCGGGAGGCAGACGGACACCTTGACAAATATGTTCATAACCATGCAACTATGTTATTGAACTTTAATACATAAAGTAATACTTCCTTTCCATTCAACTTTTGCCCCTCAACAATAGAATAATAACAAACAAATAAAAAAAAATGTTTAGCTTTTAAAGGGGTCTTTGAGTATGATTTAGTTACTGTGTAATGTTGCTGTTTGAGCATAAATAACACAAGTTCAATGCAAAGGGAGATTTTTTTTTTTTTTTTTTTTTTTTTTTAACAGAAATCGCTTTTTAAGGATTACAACAAATGGCTGGTAGGGACTACAACGAGCTTGGTCAAAAACATCACAAACCCGAAAGTTCAGTAGCCCCGCCCACTGATTTGAGCATGACAAGGGCTGTGTCCGAAATCGCCCCCTATATCCTTAAATAGGGCACTATTTGAGGGGACAGCCATTTGTAGTGGTGTCCGAAACCATAGTGAACGATGTTGAGTGCACTCATTCAATCCCACAATGCACCGCAATAACAAGTGTACAGCCGATGCAAACTCAACAGCTTGAGAATACCCATAATGCACAGTGAGAGTCGCGCGCTGAATGAATTCCCGCGTCTCGCCAGGAGATGGCGCCCGCAGCTGAATCAATCATCCATTCATTTTCCAAACCGCGCTGGTTCAACATAGTGGCTGCGTCCGAAACCGCCTACTTCTCTACTATTTAGTAGGGGAAAAGCAGTAGGCGAGCAATTAAGTATGTCAGAAACCTCAGTAATCATAAATGAGTAGTCGAGAAGTTCCCGGATGGCCTACTGCTTCCGCCTAGATTCTGAAGTGTTCCTCGATCGATACTTTTCTATCCCAGGAGGCCACGGGAGAGGATACGTCATAATTGAACACGGAGGAGAAAAGCGGCGCGGATGCTTTCAAATGTGAGTATTGAAAACTAAAAACACGGTTCCTTGTAATAAAATAGCATTTGTTGAACTACTGTAGAGTAAACCGCTGAATGTGTAAAGATGCTAGACACTATAGTTGTGATTTTACAGTAAAAACACGATTTATTATGATAACAGGGGAGCTCTAGTAAACACACATAACTTAATTCTCCGAAGTGGATTTACATATTCTAAACCACATCTTAAAGGTGCTTATTAAATGTTTATTTAACATCTGACAGGAACATCTTCTTTAAGTATTATGGCTTATGAGTGATGGATTATGTATGAGTGATATATGTGTGCTATTATGTAGAATTCACTGTTGTCAACACTGCTTACATTACATGAATGAAAATAATGTAAATAAATAAATCTACATAAATTAAACATAAGTTTAATCTATTTTATTTGTCCATTAGTACTGTTGGTAAATTAAGGAACATTTGTATTGGATAAAAAGAGAGTTAACACATCATAAACATGTAAATGTAGTATTGAGCACATAAATCTCAGAGGAAACTTGAATCTTGTCTGGATGTTACAGGGGACAGATGATCACACGTGTGTTTATCCGGTGATGAAGGCTTTGAGTGAGGATACTACAAAAATGAATGTCTATTTAAATCTAAAGTCTAGTTTATTTTAATTATTGTAATTTAAACAGAGTTATTACAGCACTTTTCTGAATCTTGATTTCTGTGCATTTGCTGCAGAGCTTTGTGGTGAAGCAGGACCTACAAGACAAGGTGACTGCAGCAAAAAAGGAAAACCTGAAACAAAAATATAAAGTAAGATCATTTTGTTACTTCTAATACAGAAATCAAATGACATTGTGCTGTTCAGATGACTGCTTTTGTATTATATTTGTGCATTATTGTAGGATGTGAAATGTCCTCAGACTGGTGTGAGCACTGAGGATGGAGAGCCACAGCAGGTCCTGGAAATGGTGTAGAGCCATGGACGAGACGCTCCATCACTCCTCCTTCCAAGTGACTTGATCAAGGACACCCTGGAGGTGATGTTGCAGAGATTGAACCAGCAACCTTCTGCTGACCAGCTCAGTGGTTTAGCCCACCACACCACAAAAGTAATGAAGCTATGACAAAAATTATCAAGTAATTGTAAAAATATTAAATGAAATATGGCAAGAAACAGAATGCTGACATTAATGAATTGTAAAATGTTTTAATCTGTTTATTTAGTCATGCTGATGGAGAGCACATGAATGTTTGCAGCAGACACAGCAGCAGCAGCCAGATTGTCCTGCACACCTTCTCCCACTCTTGCTTCATGGTTGTGGGGTTCAGGGGTCCATCATCATCATCTTCCTCATCCTCTGGATCAACGATGTCCCCACTGAGAAGAGCAGCAGTGAGGGACATGATGGATGAAGGTGTTCATCAGCTGCTTCATCAGAATAAAGCTGCAGAATTGGCACAGCTGTGTTGAGATGGCAGTAGGATTGTAAATACGTGATTGTTAGATCAATAAATTTGAATAAAGCTTTGTTTCATGTGTTGTTGACTTGTATATGCATTTATTTATTGTCATTATTACTTTTATTAATTCTTTTACTTTTTTTATTAATTATGCTATTATTATCAGTAAATTGATATATTTTATTAAGCAATGAATTAATGCATGAATTGACTGTAAATTGAGATGTATTCACATCAGCTGTATTTGTCTAGTGTGTATTCATGCATAGCTATGTCATATGACAAAACATTACGTTTTGCTTGTTTTACTAAAGAAGTAAAATGAAAAGTAATATAATGAAGTATTGGTCAGCATTTATGAATATCATTGTGTGTAAGTGTTGAGGTGGGCTAGCAAAGCAGTTCATTCTGGGGTAATCTTAATTTTAAGTAGTTATACTTACATTTTTTTTAGTATAAAATCAGTCTTCTCCAAAGGCGAGATCTTCAAGCAGCTGCTGATATCTTCTTTGGCTTCAGACATTGATAACACTGAAGAAAACCGAACTAGGTAACAATAAACAATAATAATGACAAAAAACAAACATGTGTTTGTATACATCATAGTTTGAGATTATATACACAGACATAAAGCATGATGATAAGGTTAAATATTTTGAATACATCATAATGCATAAAAGTATTTATTATTTATAAGCCTGAGGGATGAAACGAGCTAATTCAACAAGAAAAAAAAGGAAAACAAATGAAATGTATGCCACTTTTGCTTGTGGATGAACATTTTTGCATATAAAATAAAGAAATTAACATATTCAACAAAAAATAAACTCACATTATAAAAATATAAGAACTTTAAATTAACCCAAAATATATTAGTTGTACTACAATTACAAAATTACTGGCAGCTGTTTCTTCAACAAGACCACAAAATAAGCAAGTTTGATCAATATCAAGATATTTACAGATAGATTAATTAAACCTGTCACTCATATCTTTTAAGTTGTTGCGCTTGTGATAACGTCGTAGGTCACATGATAACGTCAACATGGCGGATTATTTTCGGATCGCATTCATACTCAACGAGATTTGGCTATTAAGTACCTACTCCTTTAGCGCTCGTTAAGTAAGTACTTATTGAAATTAAGTACCTACTCATTGAGTAGGCGGTTTCGGACGCAGCCAGTGTAGATTCTTTTTTTAAATTGATCATTGAACATTTGTACATGCTAGTTTCCATGGCAGTTTCCTTCCGGCGCACTCAGTGTCCGAATTCACTCACTCGTTTCATTCACTCCTTCAAGTGGACTATATTAGTGAAGTAATGTAGGGAATAGTGAATGAGTGATTTCAGACACAGCAAAGAAGTAGTAGGTAAATAACAGACGTGACGTTAACACTGGATCGAGCAACTAAGCGATAAATATACCTTTGAAGTGTGCAAAATGTGCAGTGCCAGGTTATGGAAAAACACAGCATTGGTTTTGCAGGGCCTGAAGTTAAGAAATGATGCTATGCCTTCTATATTGGATCCGACAGGAACGGCGTAACACACTAATGTGAGTAAAAACGTTTCACTGTATCACTATTGCTTTGTTACAGATCGTTTGATATGTACGGATTATGTGTACATGTCTAACCAAAATCACCAGTGACCAGTGATTTCTGATATGTAATGATTCATGTAGGCCTACAGTCAGATGTTTTCATCTCAAAATCGTTTATTGTCAGTAAATCAAATCAGTGACTAAACGGTAAACTTTAGAGATGCACCGATCGCAATTTTCTTGGCCATTCCGATTTCCGATTTTTTTGTTAGTGTGACCTGCCGATACCGATTTTTGCCGATTCCAATTTTCTTTCTAAGAACTATAATACAAAAATCTATTTTTATTCAACGCAAAGTTTTATTTTCATAAAAAAAAACAAGTAAAAAGTCAGTAGCCTAATAAAATAGGAACAAATAAAAGAACTGCACAAACAAGAGCGCAAATAAAGAGAGCTATGAAACTAAGTTTTTCAGGTCAAGTAGGTTTTTATTCAGGTAAGAAATACTATAAAAATTAAAGTAATCAAATGTAAAATAGCACACCCAGTGTTATTTTACATGCTTACCTTAATTTGTGTAGTCTTTATTATTAAATACAGATTAATTCTTACCAGTAAAGTTATAAAACATATTCAGTCAAGAGCAGAAAGTAATTTTCTTTGTCTTTTGTTCTTTGATTAACATGACAGACAGCAGCAGGAATATTGGACTGCTGTCCCTTTAAGAGTTTATGAACGGACCCAATACTGTTACACAATATGGGTTCTCTTTCTCAACTATAACGATCCAAAACTGTGTTTATCTGAATAATCACCAAGATGGGCATTTTGACAATTTTCTTATGTATTTGACTGTTTAAGTGCAGTAAGCCACTTATTTAAGTACTTGTGACTCTGATTTCTGTCTCTGTTTGAGACTGAGCGTGGCTTGTCCACTCTACCTTTTTAGATCAGTGGTGCATGTGCTTTTGGTGTGAGCGCGAAACCTGCGGGATTGACTAAAATTATGCGCAATACAAGCACTATTTAACCGGAGCGAATGAGACGAGTGAGAGAGAGGAGGTGCCCTTGGGGTGTGTGTCACTTCACCGTCGGAGAGAACGCGTAGCTGACGTTATTGCCTGTGCCGTTGGTAACAAAATCAGCTCGATAACGGTAAAGGCCGGAACACACCAAGCCGATGGTCGGCCGTCGGGCAGTTTTTGTTCGTCGGCCGACTAAGTTTTCTCAGTGTGTTCCGCACCGTCGGCTGAAGTAGGTCCTCGTCGGCTTTTTTTCGGCCGATTCGAAATGTTGAATCGGCGTCGGAGCTCGTCGGTCCGTCGGGCCATCTGATCATTCTGATTAGCCGTTCAGCTACTGCCACCTGCTGGTACGGAAATGCATTTCGTCTTGCGCAGGCGCAGAATGACGTGCTACTTGGCCGTCGGGTGTCAAGCGTTGGTTTGGTGTGTCAGGGCATCTTTGGACACAGACACTGCCGACGTGAGCCAACCCCGCAGTCTGCTTTCGTCGCCACTAGTTCGTCGGTGTTGGCTTGGTGTGTTCCGGCCTTAAGGAGTGAGAGTGATCACCGATCCGGGCCGATCATGAGGAAAATCGGCCGATTCCGATCCCTGGCCGATCGATCGGTGCATCTCTAGTCAACTTCACATTGTTTCTCTTAGTAGGATGAAAATAATCTGTTATTTAAACTCTGATTAAATTATATATAGAAAGCGATCAAAGAACACTCCCTTTACAATCACTGGAGCTGTCAATCAAACACCGCAAGGTTATCAATGACTGAGTTCTGGACTCTTGCCAAAACTGCCGTTAGAATCAACGAAATTCTTATTTACATTATTGTGTTTGCACTGCTAGATATGATGAAAGCATTTGTTAGTGTGCAGAAATCGAGTTACAATGACGAGATCACTGCATCCATGCACTCAAAATATCTGTGATCAGCTACATGTTCATCACTGCAACTTTTCATGCCACAATCTAAATATAATGCAATAATCAACACTTTTCACGATTAGTATACCTTGAGAACTGTAATAGTAAAACTGTGCTAAAAGTTTATATATAATACTTAGCTATTTCCATATGCAAAGATGTCAGCCAATCACAGCAGTGGGCGTGAAGTTTCACAGCAGACACTCCCGTTTAAAAAGAGCTTTCAAATCAGAGGGCTAAATTCAGGAAAAATGCCTTTTATTTCTAAATTATGATAATTTTTGGTGTATAAATCATACTAACATTATAAGTGCACCCCATGAAACATTTTAAAATAATAAAATAATGCACTTCATGACCCCTGTAACACCTTTTTACATGACACAGATTCTTAGGGCTGTCGATTTAACGAGTTAATTAGATTAATTAATCTTGGGAAAAAATAATGCATTAGAATTTTTAACGCATTTAACACACTTGCCTCGCCCTCAGACCTACGTAGGGAATCTGACATTTCATACAGTTGATGAAGGTTGTTAAAGTATATAGTATTCAGTCTAATGCTGCAAGGATATTGCGCAGCACCATAACTGACTTTCTCATCTGAGCTGTCAGCAGTCTGTCACTACCGGTCGTCAATGTTAAAATATTTTATTTTTTATTTTTACTTTATGTTCACGGAAGCTGCTGAGCGTGAATTCCAGTGCGATGCTTCAGTTAGCGGTCATAAAGTGCGAGATAAGATGCTAAAGTAGCTAAACTACCCATTTCTTAATAATTGTTGCTTGAAATGTTAAACGACTGACAAAAATAATCAGGGATGCAAACCAAACTTCAGTCTGATTTTACAGTTTTGAATAGTAGTTATAATTTAGGCTACATGATTCATGTAATAATTAGTGGCATAAGTGTCAATGTGAGGGGTCAAGAAACAACAACAAAGCCGTTTTCATCATATAGCCTATTAGGCATATGATTATCAATAAATGCACATATTGAAATAATTTAATATAGCCTACTTTGCTTAAACCTATAGCTTTCTAGCCTTCAGTAAATTAACTTATCTAAGAAAATGATTCATAAAACATAAATATCAGTTGACCCTATGTTTACTTTCTACATTGATACAGATGAAAAAAAAAAAAAAGACTATCAGTCAAAGCTCAGCTTTAGGAGGGGAAGAGACAAAAATAAGGAGACTGAGGAGAAAAAAGAAAGTGATGATAGAGATGACAAGGAGAGATTTTAAAGCTATTATTGTCCAATTTTTTGGCCTTTAAGCATCTTAAAATGCATATATATAAATCAGTGAAATCAAAAATGTAAGAAGTTAATATTGCGTTATTTTAGACAATACTTAACTCCTGAATGAATCAGCCGTTTGAACGAACTGAATGAATTAGACATTTACCGCCACCTACTGGCAGTTTTAGTTTCTTATTTAGAGTATAATTCCATTTAAAAACATCATATTTACATATTAATAAAAAATAAATAAGGATATAGTTCACCCAAAAAATTAAAATTCAGTCATCAAAAGTTTGTGTAATAAATTCTATAGGCTTACTGAATCAAATAAAATATTTCTTTCTGAATCTACATTTGCAATGTTTATTTGATTCTTTACACAATAATAACTTCAAATTATCTTTTGGGGATAATTTCTCAGCCAGATTTGATGTGCGATTTATTATATTAATTAATCGCCACGTCATGTAATTAATTAGATTAAAAATTTTAATCGCTTGACAGCCCTATAGTTAAAATAAAATAAAAAATCAGTTGCCATGACAAAAAAAAATCTACTATTTTAGTCAAAAATAATTTCAGTCCTCCTGATGTTCTCTGGTATAGCCTACTTTCCTAAAGATCGAATCTTTCCTAACAGTCCAGTCAAGTAGGCATGAAAGTCTTTGCAAGACGTGTTTAAAGTTGTATTACACAGAAGCCCTGTTTCCATCCACCTATTTTACGCACATTTCACGAGTTTACACGTACATGAAATCAAAATAAAGTAATTTGTATATTAATTTATGCGTATTTGGCATGCTGTCCAGGGGAGGGAATTTGGCCCGAACCCAGAGTACTCCCCCAAATAAGCGCAGGACAGCAATGATAAAACGAAGTGAAATTAACCCCCAAAAGAAGTGAAGGGCACGAAAAGGTATTTGCAAAAATCGAGCTTGACCGTTCGACCGGGAGGGCTCTTGCAGCATCCGACAGGGGCTTAATGCTCAACGGCATCGGACAGGTAAGCCCCGCCAGCAGTTGAACCGTAAGCTCTTGCTTACGGCGCAAGATTGTACGAGCATGATTCGGGATCGAGTTTAGCCGTTCGACCGGGAGGGCCCTTGCAGCGTCCAGCGGGAGCTTTGGATCAAATTGCTCGCGGCATCGGACGGGTAGGCCCCGCCTGCAGTCGAACGGAGCGCGCCCACTGCATTCGGTTGGGAGGGTTCGACCAGTGCTTCGAAGGAGCTGGGACATGGGAATAGACCCTTTGCCGCCCACGAACGGGGAACCCACACTGCAACACGAACGTGAGCATCCGACGACGTCTGAATCAGGCAGGCTCTCACTGCTATTCGAACGGGAGGGCTCGACCGGCGCTTCGGGAGAGGGACTGAGCCCGGCTCACGAACGGGGAGCCCACACTTCGTGCAAACGGGGGAGCCTGCAGTGTTGTAAAATATATAAACAAAGTCTAAAACGAAATACAATGATTGGTTTTAGCTGGCATGAATACGGCAAGATAATAGAATTGATTTGAAAATGCGGGCTGGTGTACAGGTGATGGGAATTAACGATTTAATTGGTTAGGGCTTGTTGCGCGTTTCTGATGTGGAAGCGGCTGGATCTGATGTAGGTTTTGAAAGCTTCTGATGACCAACGACCCAGGGTTTGAATTTGTTGTTGTGAAAGACCTTTTTGGGCGGCTGTGGCTGCTGCGCCGATACGGAAAGAATGACTTGAGAATTGATTTGCTGCGATACCGGACTGGATGAGAACTGCTTTAAGATACTTTTGGAGCCAAAATCTTGTGGCTGGATGATTTGAGTCGTCGGCGAAGAGTGGATCAAATGAGGATTTGATTAAGGAACGTCTGTACTGCGGGTAATTTATGAGAGAGTGGTATGGCTGAATAGGAGTTGGCAGATTGAAAATGTAAATGAAGTGACCCCTTTTTGCTTGATCAGTTTTACTTTGTTTAATGAAAAAAGATATAGTTTCATTATCTACAACCTGTAAATCTGAAATTGAAGGGTGGATATTAGTGTCAAAGTTAGACGTGACTGTTAATTCGGAGCAGCGAAGAAAACCTAAGAAAGCCAGGATGAACATTGCTTCTAGCGTGCGGGTGGTGTTGATGGAATGGTAGCCGAGACGAAGTGTGGAAATGCTTTTGGTGAGTATGTCGATAGTAATAGGCTGTCTGGTATCTGGGTGGGTGGGATGGGTTCTTTGAATTCCTTTGATGAGAAGGGAATTTTGAGAGTTATTTATGGCAGAGGCGGGCTTACCGTAAGCTAATTTAGTGAAAAACTGAATGCCGCTTAGATAGCCTTTTATGGTTCCGGCTTGGAGGCCTTTTACACTGTTAAGGTGAAATATGAATGACGTAATGGATAGAAGAGAAAAATCGGAAAACGGCAGGTTGTGAGAGAGGTGAAAAGTTTTGAAAGATTTCCATGCTGTGTAATACGTTTGGAGGGTTCTAGGTGAAACTGCTTGGAGGATGGTATTAATAGAAGTGTCCAGAAGGGATTTTAACAGGTGATTTATGGGAAGATCAGCTGAGAATAATGAGGGACTGGGGTTGGAAGTGGATCCGCTTCTGGCGCCAGCGTCCTGAATTTCTGAAAAGAGAAACGGGAAAGAGAGTCAGCGATTTGATTTTTGGAACCTATAATAAATTGATCACAGGTGGAAATCCAAATGAGGCGTCTGATGAATGGCATTAACACGGGAGAGCGAGAACGGCCTTTGTTAATGCAGTGTACAGTGGCTTCGTTGTCGCAATGAACCAGGATGCTTTTAGATGACCACTCTTTCCCCCATAGGGAGGCTGCGACAACGATCGGATACAGCTCGAAAAGGGCAGAGGAGGCTGAGGACTGAGGTGTGTCTAGAAGCTGGGGGGCCCAGGGAGACGCGAACCAGCATCCTTGGTAAAATCCCCCAAAACCGATTGAGGGGGCAGCGTCAATGAACAGGTTAATGTCAAGGGGCAGAGAGATTCCGTTGTCATAGAAAAAAAGTTAAGCCATTCCACTGGTTAAGGAAAGTTAGCCATAAGCTTAACTCGTTTTTGCACGCGCAGGATAAAAGAATTTGGTCTTCCAGCGCGTGAACTGAAGACACGAGGGCGAGGAGATGCGCAATGAAGGGGCGACCTTGCGGAATTATGCGCATAGCAAAGTTTAGGTGGCCAAGCAGCGAGAGAAGTTCGCGTTTGGAACAGTTCATGCAGTCTAGAAGACTGGACATGACCAAAATGCTTCTATTGATTTTTTCCTTAGGCAGTGAAGCCTGGAATTTTACGGAGTCCAAATTGATGCCCAGAAACGCGATGGATGTGGTTGGACCCATTGTTTTCTCCTGAGCTATCGGAATCCCTAGCTCTGCGAAAACATTTTGCACCATGAGAGATGCACTGCAGGGATGGCGTCATGAGGTGAAATTATCAAGAAATCATCAAGCAAATGAAAGAGATAAGGAAATGCATAATTATTGGATAGAATCCAACATATGGCTTCAGATAGTGTGTCGAAAATTTTGGGGCTGCTTTTGCAACCGAAGGTTAAACGCACGGCAAAGTAAAATTTATTTTGCCAGCGAACGCCGAATAAATGCCATGAATCTGGGTGAACTGGCATTACTTTGAAAGCTGATGTGATGTCTACTTTTGCCAACCATGCGCCGCGGCCAACGATTTTAATCATTGTTATTGCTTGTTCGACATCGTGGTAATGAAGAGAATATTCCTCGAGTGGGATAAGACTATTGATGCTTGGAAACGGGGAGTTGTGAGGCGCTGAGAGATCGATTATCATGTGTTTTTTTCCCCCAAAAATTTCCTGGTAGCCACACCAATGGGACTGATATGAAAATGCTCGAAGGGGGGCGTTTCGAATGGACCGATTATAAAACCTGATTCGATTTCCTTTTTGATTAGTTCGTCTACTACTTCAGGCTCTGCTAGAGCAGATTGAAGATTATCGCAGATGATATTCTGAGTAGGCTGACATTCTACCCCAGGTTTAAAACCATGTTTGAGACCAGACAACAGATAATTTGTAAAGTTAACATCAGGGTGATGAGATAATTCATCAGCTAGGCGAGAAATATTCACAGGAGTCGAAAGATAGTTTTTTGCACTTTTATTTACAGATTTCAGAACCAGACATACAGTGCGGGCGTGGGCGCCGCCACAGTAGTTGCAGATATGAAGATAGCGGCAGCGTTGTCTTGGGCATTTCCCTTCGTTGAAGTTATTACATACTTGCCTGTTTGCTGCTACGTTTGTGACTCTGTTATTAAAAGGGTGATCCTCCCTAGCGGGTCGTGGAACATAACTAGTAGATTTGATCGGGTTCTGTTCCGGGCAGGGTGGAATTGAGGGATTAATTTGAGGGCATGTTGTGGTGGCATGGTTAACGGATCTGCAAATTGCACATGAGATGTTTCGGCATCCAAGGAAAACTCGGAGATCGGTGTCCAACGCTCCCCAATAAGGGCACTGATTCCATTGTGAAACGCGAACAGCGCATTTAGCAGAAAAGAGTTTATGGTATGTATAGAAATGGCTACCCCCATAGGACAGCGCGAGCTCCGCTACGATGGAGAGATAATCATTCAGCTCGCGCCGTCTATGGGGAAAAGCAGAGCATATTGTTTTGGTATAGCGACTGAAAGCAATACAAAATTCCGCCAAAGACAGTATGTGTGAGGAGGTCTGTGTATTGTTTTTTAAAGTTACGGAAATATCGCCGCAGTCCACCTGGTGATTGGACTCTGTTGGAGGAAATAAGGACAATAAAGAGCCCAAATCCACGTCCGCACCCACACCTGTGCTCTGATATTGTTCGCTACTGGAGGAGGTTCTGAGGCGACAGCGTTCGGAGGAGCTGGTTGTGGTGTTGCTGAGAAGAGAGAGAAGGGAGATCGAGTATGCAGAGAAGTATTAGGGAGGGGGGCCGGGGATGCGGCCGTTTGCGGAGGCATCCTCATGCAAAAATCGGCTCCCGGGACAGGTGGAGGAGCAAGAAAAGGTGAAGAGGTGGGGACGGGAAGGGGAAGAAATGACGTCAGCGCTTGTGCCGCTAGCGGAGGCATCCTCACGCTAGAGTGAGCGCTTGGCACTGGAAAATACTGATAGGGAAAAGGGTAACAGGTAGGAGGAAAAAGATGGGTTTGAGAAGTTGTGTAGCTTGCATTGCAGGTGGTTGAAGCGTGCGGTGTGGTGGTGGGAGGAGCTGCGGGGAAGAGTTGAGCAGGGAGTGTTTGGAGCCCGTCCGCGATGGGCTCTGGGGTGCGGCCCAGGCTCGCTGAAGGCCTGCGACGGCGTGACACGGGGGGGGGGACCCGGCACTGCGTGGGAGGAAAGTGGAGAAGCTGCTGGACGCGAGGTCGGGGCCCGGCGGGCCTTGCTCGCTCGAGCAGATGGAGTGGAAGCTGTAGGAGAAGGGTGAGTAGATTGCAGAGAGACATACAGATTGTATAGTTCTGCTTTATTTAATCTTCGTGAGAAGTTTACATCTGAATTCATCAGGGCTTGTCTCAGCCCTTTAACAGTCCATTTCCCTATGGCAGGGATGTTTGGATGGACCGGCGTGGAGGTAGACGCAGAGGAAGATGGTGGTTGTCTCACCGGCGGGGGCAGGGGGGGGTCCGCCGCAGTCTGGCATGCGTGGAGTAGATCTTGTGAGTCGGCGTCCCCTATTTGAGGACGGGGGCTCCATGATGTTGACGGTTGGAGAAGGATCATTCCTTGGAACGGCGGGTTGAGATGGAGACTCAGCGGTGACGAATGAGTCATCATCTGAAGGGAAGAGCTCTATCTCAGACATGACAGCAAGTGGGCGGGGCCAAATGCTGTGAAACTTGTCGCGGGATAGAGGTGAGAGACGGCTTTATTTACCGGCTTCCTCTTGCATTGATTGGTTGATTTACCTGAACGTGCGCCTCCCGAATTTAGTTAAATAAAACTTAACATAAATTGTAAAAATGTGCATAAAAAATGTATGTGCTCAACTGAGTCGGATAATTATTTTATGCGATACAAAAACATGTGCATAAACTACGATGGAAACGGAATAAAGTTATTGATGCGCATCAAAAAAAAAAAAAAAAAAATGTGACTTTGCAATAGCAGGGCATAACTGGACCAACCATCGGACTGATCTCGTTGCATTGCATCTGAAATGCTGTTTTGGTGATTCTGTAATGCCTGAGCAAAGTCTGTCATTAAAGTGGACGCGATTGCGTTCACAAACACTAGGCATCTGAATGCAAGTTAACATGACAGCGTTTATTGTGTTTCATCTTCGCGCTCTGGCGCAAGTAATTTATTATATAGGAAAATATTATATGCAGTGGCTTCTACAACTTTAATTTTTCTCAGTGATATTTAGCACTAGTTTATCAGGAAGTGATGATTTTGTTCTCTTCGGCTCACTGGATGGAATAGCTGCTTTATGTGCAAATGTTTTATACGATATTCCAAATTTTAATTCAAAGTTAAATTCGCAACTTTGAATGGAAACATCGCGACTCGACAGATTCCTTTCCTTTGTCCACTGGCTTTGCATCAAAAACTCTCCCTACATTTGCATTGTGAGAAGGAATAGGGACTGTAGAAAGCAAAAGCCGAATCCAGGACATTTTGGGCGATTTAGAAATCCTGGCCGGATGCTTTTTTTTTTGTTAGGTCCAAAAAGACGACATGTCCGGACATGTGGTTACGCTAGCTTCAACACTCACAAGGAGTTCGTAGGCCACTCTGCGTACAGATTCAATACAGCAGCAATTATACTCTAACAGAGTTCACTAACTACGTCATTACTTCAGGTTGAATGATTCTGATTAGCTAAGAAATGCATAAACTTAGAAAATATCCACACATGGACAGATAGGCAGAAGCACGTTTCCATCAATTGTACGACTGACACCAGGACCCCGGTTTTAGGCACGAAGTTACATAGGCCACAGACATGTTTCTGGGCGCCAGTTTGTCCACCTCTCCAATACAGGATCTGTAACAAAAATCCTAGCGCACATGCACAGATACATAGCTTCTTCAAGGTTGAAGTTGGTCGAGCAGGATATTTCCCCAAAACATACTGATAACATGTTCTCAACACTCACAGCAAGAGGTACAGACACTGTAGTGATTAACACAATTCACACACAAAAAAATTCTTTAACACACGCTTAAGTCATTCAAATAATGTAATATTAGAAAGATAAATATTGATTAATAACTTGATTATAAATCACTCAAAAGATATATTGAAGTGGCAGTGGATTCCAGAATTCACCCCCTTCAACTGGGTGGAGATATTACAAAGTATAAATCTAGATATTTATAGTAAAACAATGGGGAGCAGAATGTATTTTGGTGGGATTATGAGTCTTGAATTGAGGCAAAGAAGAATTAATAAAACATTGCAGTTAATATCAAAGCATCCAACCTCTGATACTGTACGTCTATTTTATGGCAGAGCTGAAATGACAAAACAAATACAAATTCATCCATGTAATCTCCGCCCATTTCCGTTGCCAAATTAAAAACAGAAATGGTAATGGTATAAAAGGAGAGAGGAGGGAAAAGTGTTGTGAAAGTCATGTTTGAGGTTGTGGTTGAGTGAGCATCAACGAGGTGAGAACCATGAAGCCTCATTCAATGTAAGCTGAAAGCCATGAAATCAGCGCTAAATGGAAGATCTGTTGCTGGAAGTTTGAGGAAAAGTAAAATAAATGGATGGAAAAAGAAGATGGTCAACGTATGGTGAACGTATTTGCACTTACCTGGGCGACGGTGACGATATTCATCAGCTGGTAGAACGCTGTGCCATTGCAGGAGCGGACGCAGGAGTACAACTCCCCAAATAAAGGCTTCTTCAGGGCGGAGCATTTTAAATAACAGCTGGGTTGATGACCGTCTGGATTTTCTGTATCTGAGCTATTTCAGTTTCCTTTTGCCATCAAACAGAATCTCACCATTGCTGAAAGTTGCGGCTTTGCTGCTTATGTGGCTGGTCTTTCCCCAAACACTCACACAATTACCCTATAGACTTTCAACACCCGCCGTTAATAGGGTTTCTCTCAAAATAAGCCGTGAGTAGCATACTTTTTTAATTTTATTTATTTCAGTTGGTTTGCCATTTTTTTTGCCTTACCCCAAAACTTGACTATTTTTTTTTTCTCTTCTTATTTTCTGCTTTTGTTTATGGGAGTACGAACTCCTGAGCCCATGGATGAAATGAATGCAGCATTGACCATACTAAAAAGATTTTGTTTTTTGTGTGACTTTTTGTTTATTTTTCTTTTGTTGTGATTATTAACCAGAATTGAGTTCGATGTCGTTGTGTTGTTCTTGTATGAAATTTAAAAAAAAAAAAAAAAACTTTGTAAACTGAACCCTATGTCCTTTGTGATTTATATTGGATTTGAGTTGATGTATGTAATGGGTGGTATTTATCTGGTGTTACCCTGTCTGGCACCTGAATTAATTAACCTTACTCTACTATAAATCATTTGTTGATTTTGAATTTATTTATCGGGCTCCCACCGTTACAGAAGTGGCGCCTAAACAGGAATTTGTGATCTTTGAATATTTGCTGTTGGGGAACTTTGAGAATTTTTGCATTGTCAGATTGGACAATTTTGGACTTTTTGTGATTATGAATTTTGGTGAGCATAACTGTTTACTTTGGAAAATTGTGTCAAGTAATTCAGCTAAAGGGACTGGTGTGACTAACAATATAACAAGTATCATTTTAAGAACTGTTGGATCAAATTTTGTGGGGGAAAAAATGTGAGTTTGTAAATAATTGAGAAATGGTCAGTTCTGTAGTTGGATTATGAAAGTGTGACCCCTCTGTAGTTTGGGGGAAATAGGGCACCAAAATAACAAAGAATTTACACAGGCCCAATAGTATTTTCTTGAATGGTTTTTATTTTCACAACATTTCAAAATTGACCATTGCCATTTACACACACTTCAACCATGTCCAATACACCTCCACCACAATCCACTTTTGTGGCAATTGACCCTCCAGATAATGCAACACCCAACTGGCCCCCAGTGTAACAAACCCCACAACAACCTAGGCAACCACTTCATGTTCCCACCTTCTACTCTTCACCTACACACTTTCACAGTCCCCCTCCAAGAGCCCAAGTGCGCTTTGCCACTCCTCCACCAGGTGAAAATGCTTCTCCACTAACCGATGCCATGCAGTTGTGCATCTCCACGGAAACTTTGCCTCCTTCAGGAACACAGCAGGGCCTGGATTTCTCCCAACTCCTGGCAGAGGAATTTATCAATTGTCAGAGAAAGTATAAGGGAACTTAGCTTTTAAAGTATTCACCCAGAATCTTGCAACTACAACTTCACAGCATGATGCCAAGATTGAAACCTTGACTGCTAAGATTAAATCCAACCATCAGCAGCTTCAGAACATGATCACTGCTCAGAGACAACATGAAGAGGACACTGATCAACTGACAAAAGCCCTGAAGGTGATGGTAACAGGAGAACTGAGGAAAAGTGAACGCACTATAGTCTCGGAAGTTCAATTCATGGTCCAACAATTGCAGCTAGAGGTGCAGAAAGACATCCAGAGCATGCAGCAAAGTATTCGAAAGGACTGTGACCAACTTTCACATGAGATTAGTCAATGTAGCATCCAATTGAATACCATCAGACTCACTGAAAGAGCTAAAAGGGGAAATGAGTAGTTATTTCAAAACACCTGGAAAAACAGTGACTGATTTTCAAAGTGTACCCAAATTACCCCCTCACACCACCGCTGCAGAAGGTAAAACACCCCTTCACACCACACCATCTATATTTCCACCTCTTCAACACCCAACATCTGTGGTCCAGAGTGATCATTTGAAACTGACCATCCCCACATTTGGCAGACCATCAGATGATAGTGAACCTCTGTTATATTTAACCAGATGTCAAGACTTTCTGGCATTACACCCCCTGGCTGATGCAGACATTCTGGCAACCTTTCGCACTGTCCTCTATGGAACAGTACGGGGCTGGTGGGAAGTGGCTAGATCCGCTAGACAAGCTAGCTGAGCATGTACGCACCAGATTTCAAGGAGAAAATGAGCCTGTTAGATTTCGCTTTCACTTACAGAGCTCTATGAAAGTGCTGGAAACCTTCACTGACAGAGAATGAGTTAGTCAAAATTATACTAAAGAATACTAAACCGTACCTTGCCAATCAACTTCGCAGCAGAGTAAGTACAGTGGATGAACTGGTAAAACTTGGTCATCAGCTGGAAAAAGACTATGTTCAACAGTTGCATTATGATGGGTGGACAGTAACTTCACCTATACCACATAAGCCTACCTCCAACCGGCAATTTGAAAGTCCTGTCGTTCATTGCTGGAGATTTAAAGGTCAGCATCCATTTGGATACTGTCCACAATACTCCACTTTGCCTTCCACATTGCCTCCACCATAGGCTGGAAATATAAGAGTTTAATCAAATTAATAAAATTGTGTCCTAGATTTATCTTCTCTAAAATGGTGAAAAAAGCCTATTGAAAGCCTATCAGACATTGAAAGTGGGTTTTTTGGTCATTTGTATATAATTTAAAACAGTGGTTCTCAACCGGAGGGCCACGAGATAACTTAAAATTAAATATATTAATATAATTCATTAATTTCATTATTAATATGTTAAATTAAATAAAACTAACAAAGCACTACCTTTCTCGTACGTATTCTGTGATTGTCTCAGAACAGCCCAAGTTCCCAATACAGTATATGCAGTCCTTTGGCATCTCACTATGGTCTTGTTTGGTATGGCAGGTTGACTTGTGCTTATTTGTTTTAGTTACTGTATAACTGAGCAGAGTAAGTACTTTAAGTTGTAAAGAATGGAATACAATCATGTATACGGATGTTATCAGAGCTATATCTAGATTTTACAAATCTACCGATCTTGTCTGGCCCAAGACTGGATACCCACTGAAGCTAAGCAGGGTTGGGCCTGGTCAGTACCTGGATGGGAGACCTCTTGGGAAAACTAGGTTGCTGCTGGATGAATATTAGTGAGGCCAGCAGGGGGTGCTCATCCTGTGGTCTGTGTGGGTCCTTATGCCCCAGTATAGTGATGGAGACACTATACTGTCAAAAAGCACAATTTTTCAGGCGAGACGTTAAACCTGACTCTCTGTGATCATAAAAAATCCTAGGATCCTCCAGGTGAAAAAATAATGCACTTAAAGTGCTCTATTTTAGAGAGATAGTATACTATCTCTGTATTTAAAAAATGCACCACTTGTAGCACACTATGGGTTCAAGTGTACTACAAGTGGTAAATAAATACATTTTTGTAATACAGATTAAGTATGTAAGAGTAGGGATGTAATCCCAGCATCCTGGCCAAATTTGCCCATAGGCCTCTGTCCATCATGGCCTCCTAATCATGCCCATATGCTGATTAGCTTCATCACTCTGTCTCCTCTCCACCAATAAGCTTGTATGTGGTGGGCGTTCTGGCGCAATATGGCTGTCGTCACATTATCCAGGTTGATGCTGCACATTGGTGGTAGTTGTGGAGATTCCCCCTTCCATGTAAAGCACTTTGAGTGCCAAGAAAAGCACTATATAAATGTAACAAATTATTATGCAATTGAGAAGCATTAAACTTCCAATAAATGGATTTAGGAATGGACAAATTAACATCAAGGTCTAAGTAAACAGGACTATGGTCTGACAAAACAATAGAGGCAATACATTTCACTTGGTAAATACATTTAGACGGTGCAAAGAAATAACCCAACCTAGAATATGAATTATGCGGGTGAGAATTGAGCATATACATTTCCAATAGTGAGATGCACTTCAAAAATATAGCCTGAAACTAATACAAATCTCCCTTCAGAGTCAGACACTACATAATCCAGACTGAATGGAATGTTCTTATGAATTTAAGTTGCTACACCCCTGCTATTCAACAACAACAACAAAAAAGAGTAATATATCTGACCCACCCAGTCTCTTTTGAGTTTACAATGTTCAGTATCTGACAAGTGGGTTTCCTGCAACAGAGCAAAATGTCAAAATTTTCTTCCTCTTTATAATGTAAATGGCCAATACCCTTCACATTCCAAGCTTTTTATAATAACATGCATGCAAAAAAAAAAAAAAAGTAATGAGTTTAAACTTACATATAATTAAGTAGAGTAAAGGTTATGCATATTTGGCATGCTGTCCAGGGGAAGGGCACCGAGCTTGGAATTTTGGCCCGAACCCAGAGTACTCCCCCTGGTTGTGGTAAAACTAGATAGAACTAGAAGTGAGAAGATGGGGTGGTGGAGGGATGCTGAGGTAAGACTGCTGTATATATACCTCTTGTTGTTAAATGAGTTGATTACCTGAATGCTCTCCACTTGTGTTAATTAGGTTAATTATCTAAACATGCTCCTCCCGAACTTTGTTAATAAAACATCATAAAAAAAATAAATGTTAAGATGCTGATAAGCTGACAAAAGTAAATCTTGCATATAGAAGACACCAGATTTGAACAGAACAGTACACTGAATTACCCCAGAGAAAGCCACCCCCCAGGCCCTATGCCCAAACGATAGGGCACAAATAACATCAAAAACTCACAAAATGAGATGATGAACGTAAATAGAAATGTCATCATACTAATGCCACTGAGAAAAATAGCCCCCTCTAGAATCGCTCTGAATAGACACATAACCAACATATATTTAGAAAGCCAACACTTGAGAGTAAAACTATGAATTTTATTAAGCATTTTGTAAGACTCACCATATCAATTTAGAGAAGGCTGATAAGATGCTAATAAAATATTTTATTGCCCTGTAAACACCCATTTGCAATCTATTGTTTAATGTCTGTGTGGAGAACTGACCAATTCATGTTCTATTCTCATTTGACGGACACTTCACACTTCTGCCGTGAATGAGACTTAATCTTCATTATTCTTTTATCATTATTATTTTGTTTGTATTCAGCCATTATTAGCCATTATTCTGGCATTACCTGGCTTGCAAATCAACACCACTTTGATCCCAATACATTAATCAACCTATTATCTGAAGTCTTTCAAAAAAAAAAAAAAAGACTTCGATCCTCGATCCTCGATCCTCTCAGTGAGGGCCGTGAACAAAGTAGACAGATCCAACTATTCCCTCCAGCTGATTAGTTATCCCATCGAGACGAGAACGATTGGCTTTTATTTCAGAAAGTACAGGCACCATGTCCGACTGGGCCTCTGTTGCATTAGCATTAGCTTCTGCTGGCGGCGAGGAGTAAGTGGTCTTCTTTTTGTCTTTGTCTTTTTCTTTTGCTTTTTTTCTTTTTCATTGTTGCCACGTCTGGGATTGGGATACTTTTACAATTGTGCTGTGATTACGCTACTTTTGGGATGGTTTTGTTGCGCAGACCTGGCAACCTTCCACTCCAAAGCCCTACCCCTTTCATGCACTCCGAAGTGCGCAGCCCCTGAATTGGGACACATCTCGTGGGTGCATCTCATTTCTAATTTGAGCATCCCAGTTTCCTCTCCTCGCGTCTCAGCTCCACCCCACTTAGGAAGTGAGGGAAGGATGCAAAGAATGTGTACATACTCAAATATCTACATTCTCATGTACACAAATACACACAGTAAAATAAATATGAATATAACCTGTGTGTGGCCTTTTTTTACAGACGCCCCCAGATTTCCAGAAGGAAATATGTACAGTAACAAAAAGGCCTATAACCTTTACCCTTCAGAGTAGCTTTAATCTGGTATGGCAGGCAATCGGATGAGGCATGCGACTGGGCGTGTGTAGTCTGTTCTTTACGTCATGGGTGTAGAATACACGTGTACGCAACGCCTGTGACCCCCTGCTTGCACAGGGATCGTGCCTTGCAACCATGGAGACATTTGTGAGAGACGCTGCGCAATATCATTGCACCCCATGGTACGGCAGCAAAGTTCCTTGATTATTATGCTGGAATGAGAGTATAGTTCCTAGCCATATCGGCCTAGAAAATCGCAACTTTTAATTTTCCGTCGGTCTTAGTACACGATGTAACTACAGAAGAGTCAAGTTTTAACTAGGAAAAATATTGAAACTCTTTGGTCATTTTTGAGCGAGATGCTAACGGTCTAATTAGATTCAATGAACTATGCTAAGCTATGCTAAATGTGGTACCGCCAGACCCGGAGATCGGCTGAATGGATTCGAAAACTGTAAAACTCAACTGTTTAACTCTAGGGGAGTTGGAAAATGAGCCTATTTTCAAAAAAAGTGGAGTTTTCCTTTAAAGTATGTAAATGGCTTAGGAGTCTTGTTTCCCAAAGATCATATTTATCTTTGGATCCGTCGAACATAAACTGCAGTGCCAGGACTCCTGTCGCTCTACTTGCCATTTTGTATAATCGTTAGCTGTTGAATAATGCGTAATACGTCACTCGGAAATCCTGTTTCAGTTTGGCCAACCACAAGCGCCTTCTTTCCTCAGATTTTTTTGCACTCTTCTCCTTGATTTGTTATAATTTTTGGCAGTCTGTACTCCAGATGGTTAACAAAGCCTCTAAATATTTTCACGTTTTGATCTATGACATAAAACACACCAGTTATAACCCGCTTGTGATTTTTTTAAACGTTTATTGTGTCTTAAAAACGGCGGTTGCTAACAAATTGCTAAAAGGGACTACTTCCTTTGGCGGGGACTTTAGACGTCATAATGACAAACAGGACATTTGGACAGCATTTCTCATTAAAAAGTGTATAAGTATTCATACACAGAGCAGATCATAATCAGCGAGCATGTTTTTAAATAAAGTTGTTTTTTAAATAAAAACATTTATTCAGTCAGTCTGTTTGAATAAATGAAAATAACTAAATAAATACATATTTTACAGCCCAATTTCACCTGAAAATTATAGTAGGCCTACACCTTACAGCCTGTCACTGTATGATATGCTGAAATCCAAAATAAATGTCTGCCTGAATAATAATAATAATAATAATAATAATAATAATAATAAAACAGGACTAAATAAACAAATATAAATGAAAAAAAAAAAAAAAAAAAATTCACAGCCCAATTTCACCTGAAAATGATGGTACACCTCACAGCCTGTCACTGTATGATATGCTGAATTCCAAAACAAAAGTCTCCCAGAGTAAAATGGAAAAAAAACCTAAATAAATAAATATAAATAAAAATGTAACAGGCCAAAGTCACCTGAAAATGACACTGTCTGCTGCCAAATTCCAAAATAAAAGCCCTCCAACACACACACACACACACACACACATATATATATATATATATATATATATATATATGATGTTTTGTCCATACATTCTAAAACTAAGAAAAGTTCTAGTTTCCACAGACCAAATTCACATCAGATGGACAGTACACCTTATCACGGTGTCAACTACACAGTTTCAGGACATTCTGATGTTGTATTCCAAAATAAAAGCCCCCCAAACTTCATATCCATGCGCTGTTTTGTCTGTACATCAAGAAAATCATAAAAAGAAAAGTCCTAGTTTCCATAGACTATTTTAAACTCAGATGGAGAGTAGACCTTCTCATAGTGTCAACTACACAATTTCAGGACATTCTGATGTTGTATTCCACAATAAGAGCCCCCCAAAACTCATGTTTCAGCTGTTTTGTCTATACATTCAGAAAATAATAAAAAAGAAAAGTCCTAGTTTCCACAGACCAATTTCACCTCAGATGGAGAGTACACCTTCTCATAGTGTCAACTACACTGTTTCAGGACATTCTGATGTTGTATTCCAAAATAAGAGTCCCCCAAACTTCATATATACGCAGTTTTGTCTATACATTCAGAAAATCATAAAAAGAAAAGTCCTAGTTTCCACTGTTCCATGTACTGTCCATCTGAGGTGAATTTGGTTTGTGGAAACTAGGACTTTCATTTTTATGATTTTTTTTTAATGTATAGACAAAATGGCACATAGATATGAAGTTTGGGGGGCTTTTATTTTGGAATACAACATCAGACTGTCCTGAAACTGTGTAGTTGACACCGGGAGAAGGTGTACTGTCCATCTGAGGTGAATTTGGTTTGTGGAAACTAGCACTTTTATTTTTATGATTTTTTTTAATTTATAGACAAAACAGCGTATATTTGAAGTTTGGGGGACTTTTATTTTGGAATACAACATCAGACTGTCCTGAAACTGTGTAGTTGACACCGTGAGAAGGTGTACTGTCCATTTGAGCTGAATTTGGTCTGTGGAAACTAGGACTTTTCTTAGTTTTAGAATGTATGGACAAAACATTGCATATATGAGTGTTGGAGGGCTTTTATTTTGGAATTTAGCAGCAGACAGTGTCAGACTGTGAGGTGTACTATAATTTTCAGGTGACTTTGGCTTGTTAAATTTTTATTTATATTTTATTTATTTAGGCCTTTTTTCCATTTACTCGGGGAGACTTTTGTTTTGGAATTCAGCATATCATACAGTGACAGGGTCCGACGTGTACTATCTTTTTTAGGTGAAATTGGGCTGTGAATTTTTTTTTCATTTATATTTATTTATTTAGGCCTGTTTTATTATTATTATTATTATTATTATTATTATTATTCAGGCAGACATTTATTTTGGATTTCAGCATATCATACAGTGACAGGCTGTGAGGTGTACTATCATTTTCAGGTGAAATTGGGCTGTAAAATATGTATTTATTTAGTTATTTTCATTTATTCAGACAGACTGACTGAATAAATAAATGTGAAATCGCTTTGACAGAAGATTACTTGTTTTCAGATCACTTCTCTGACGGTCTTACCGTAATAGCCAGTGTATGCGCGAACAGCAAAATATAGTGGCAGCTAGATTGACCGTGCATTTCGCGGTGGCGACTGGCTTGGAGCAGCGAGTTTTATGCGTGTGAGTTAGGCGGCTGTTCATGCTATTACGCCGATGCTCAGATTTAAAAAAAGAAATGTGAATTACCCCTCTTGTAACCCGTGTTATCCACGCTGAAGAGATTGGAGTGTTCGCAGCGGAAAATAAGGCTTAGATTGTATTTCCTGTGTGAGAATTTGCAGCATGAGAACCAGGTATGACCTATATGTTTTATATGTTATATGTTTTATGTGAATTTTCAGTAGTAATACAGTACAGTAGATTGCTGTTTTTCTTTAAAATTAATCACCTCAGGTCAGGACTTAGAAAATACGAAAGTGAAACAGCATAAAATTTTATTTATAATAAAATAAATACATAGGCAAAATGATTTAATTTTGTTGTTTGTTCATTTGTTCCAAACAAGCAGTTTAAACAACATTAGTGTGCTATTTATATCATGTCCTTGCATTACACGTCGTTCTAATGCACTGAACTGTGGTTGTATTTCCGAGAATTTTGTACTGTAATGAACTGTAATCTACGATGTGTAAAAATATTTTACAACAGTGTGCTACAAAAAGATGTAGTATTAGGCTTTTCATACGCAGCTCAGTTTGTGCTGTGTCATTGCACCACAAATGCTGCTTTACAATTCAGCACTGAATCAGCTATTTTGGAAAGTCAATCAGTATTGTTTATTGTTTATTATGTGGTACAAAGAATAACTTTTGTGTTTTTTTTTTTTTTTTTGCCGCTGTTGTAAATATATAAATAATATATGTTTTTTTTTTGTTGTTTTGGTTTTTTTTCTACAGCTTCTGTGTCTGTGTGTTTGCAGTATTGATAAACAAAGGTGAGTGTAGCAGGAACCACATTTTCATTGGGTAAGTCTGACTATTTTATGTAATGCATCAGTAAAAAAAAAAAAAAAAAAAAAAGACTGTTGTTGTTTTTTTTTTAATCAGGAAAGAGGTAGAATTGATTTTCAAGGGCGTGTATTATTTACAGTGTGTCTGCAGGCCACAGTTAAAGGGAAAATTGGAGGCTTTGCTGTCTTGCCTTGTACTTCCACTGACAATGACCTTAAATATGAAGATATAACAGTTTATTGGAGACATAACAGCAGCCAAAAAGTTTATGACATAATTGAGGGTAAAGGTTCAGTAGAGAAGCAGGATCCGGCATACAAGAACAGAGCTGAAACCTTCCCTGAGGAGTATATGAAAGGAAACTTCTCACTCAAACTCAACAAACTTCAATACAGTGATACAGGAAAGTACATCTGCTACATCACAAAGGCACATCAAAATCCAAGCACACAGCTTTTCATCGAAGGTATATGCAATATTATTAATAACTGTTTTTTCAAGGTTGTCTTTATTTTTATTTTTTTATTTAAAAAAATCCAACTTGAATACACTGTTAATGACTGATTTAACAAAAACTTCTCTAAATGTTTTTCTGATGTTTTGTCTTACAGGCAACAGAGGAAACCATGGAGTGGAAAGAGGAGCAGACAGGATTGTGTCATTTTTAATTCTGCTTTATCTTCTGAATTTTATTTAAATGGAGGAATAATATTGTGTGTGTGTGTGTGTGTGTGTACTAAATAAGAGCCAATCGCTGAATGGTAAAGTCATCGCATCACTGCAGCGGCCGTTAGAAGCTCCGGTTCCTATGCACAGGCGTACAGTCCGTGGTCATAAAAATTCGTCTGCATGCGGCCACTGTTCAGAGATCCAAAGCTAGTCCACAGTCTAGTAAACGTTGCTTGCTTGCGCCGACTGAAAACACACGAGGAACATCATGAGATAGGAGAGACTCGGACATTGCAGTACTGAACATTGAATGGTCCATGTATGTGGATTTGGATAAAACAGGTAATCGCTTATTCTTATTATCATGCTACTTTTATTATCAAGTTAATATTGCAATTAATTTGCCCCGGGATATCATACCACATCACCGCATAACCGACGCGCTGCGAGGATAATAAAATATTAGTTAGATAGCTTACTCCTCATTTAAAAAACAACTTGTTTTACATGAAATACTTATCAATTCATGAAAAATACTCATTTTTTTCTCACTATGGGCCACAAGAGAAATATTAAGAAAATAAATTAGATTCATCTCTCATCGTCTCTAAGAGAATATGTGCAGTTAATGCAGTGCTAGATGTCGGATGTTTTGTAACTGCAAAAAAAAAAACAAATTACTATACAAAAGACTAGAATAACACAAGACGCATCACTCGCATTGTTTTGAATGGGAGAAAGTGCACTTATATTCCACCAATATAGTGGAATAAGTCACGCCTTCTAAATAAGAGCCAATTGCTGATTGGTGAAGTCATTGCGTCACTGCAGCAGCCGTTAGAAGCTCCGGTTCCTATAGAAACAGTCAGACACGCACTTCCTATATAAAGACGCGCACTTAGGACTGCGCATGTGCGCAAATAGTCTATAAACAAAGCATCAGGCTGTCTTCACATGAACAACTGTTAAAGTTACTCGTCAGGCTACAGAATGTATTTAGATCTGCAGCTGCTTCCTCAAGCAATCTCACATTCTTAGCAGACTGGTGGTACAGAGAATACAGCTTGGCAATGAAAAATTCGAAATGATTACATCCAGCAACCGCTTTCAAACAATCATGGACAGCCAATTCAAGGCGATGGGCCAAGCAATGTATGGACTGGATGTTTGGAAAGTCACTTAAGTCTTGCAATGACTCCAGTGGTTTTGCCAGTGAGAACTGCAGCCCCATCTGTGGCGATGCTGGTGAGGTGTTTCCCCAAAAACTCATAATCTAATCCCGCTGTATGAAGGCACTGTCTTAAACTGTTGTGAATGGACTCTGCATCTGTGCCCTGCGTCAGCTTTACAATGTCTAAAAAAAACATTTTCTATATCTCCTTTGCCACTCACATCACATCTCACGTATACGATGAGATAGGCACGACCATCTATAGTGCTTTCGTCAATGGTGATGCTAATTTTTGAATTGAGCTCTCGAATATTGGAAACAAATTTCTTCCGCATTTGCTGTGCAATATGACCTATAATCTCAGCGCAGGAGTGCTCTGATTTATGTGCAGTTCCCACCTTTGCGCCATTAAGCTCCTGAAGCTTCATTAAAGGGGTGAGCTTTCTGTAAGACAGCCTTTCCTTAGCCACCATATAGGCGGACCTGAATGATGTTGCGGTCTCCTACATTAATTTCAAATTCACCTTAATTACTTTATTTGTCAGAATCGCCTTTTGCTTAGTCCAGTGGTTCCCAACCTTTTTTACGCCAAGGCCCACCTCCTCTCCGAATCAATACGCCACGGCCCACCTCCCCCCCTTCAGTCTGTATTTCACAGTGGTTTTTAATTTATTAAATGTAACGTAATAATAATTAAAGTAATAAATTATATTAATATATTTTAATTAATTTTAATTTATCTCGGGGCCCACCTGGAGGATCACTGAGGCCCCCTAGTGGGCCTCGGCCCACAGGTTGGGAACCACTGGCTTAGTCAATGCCACTTCAATGGCCCTCGTGTGTGCAATGCTGTCCCTATGTTTATATATCTTTTTTTGCAACTTGTTCTGAGCAGTGCTGCTTAATATTTCCCCATTAATCCACTCCTCAGACAAGTGCGTGCCAGGTACTTTTTCAGACAGAAGAAGGGTTTTTGATCATTGTATGATATTTTTTCCCGATGTGAGCCGTCAGCTCCAGTCCACTACAATTTGGAGTGGTTAAGGCCCGGGTACTTCATTTCCCGCGTTCCGCTCAGTTGAGTGTGAGAGCCTTTCAAAGAGACTTCTTTTGCCCGTGAGCGCGCAAGCCTTTCAAAGATACTCCTTTGGCACATGCACACGCGCACCATCCATGGTCATAAAAATTCGGCTGCATGCGGCCACTGTTCAGAGATCCAAAGCTAGTCCACAGTCTAGTAAACGTTGCTTGCTTGCGCCAAATGAAAACACATGAGAAACATCATGAAATAGGAGAGACTCGGACATTGCAGTACTGAACATTGAACGGTCCACATATGTGGATTTGGATAAAACAGGTAATCGCTTTGATGCCGCGCCTGAACGGCGTTTGTTCCTTCACAGTGGCGTATAGCGGACGGGCATGCAGGACTAATGAATTATTCTTATTATCATGCTACTTTTATTATTAAGTTATTGCAATTAATTTGCCCCGCGATATCATAGCGCATCACATAGCGCATCACCACAATAAAATAGTAGTTAGCTTACTCCTCATTTAAAAAACAACTTGTTTGACATGAAATACTTCTCGATTCACGAAAAATACTATTTTTTTTCTCACTATGGGCCACAAGAGAAATATTAAAAAATTTAATATACAATTTTAATATACAATTATAATATATATCGCCTTTCTTACAGTATCGCAATATATCACAATATATCGTATCGTAACCCCTGTATCGTGATACGTGTCATATCGCCAGATTCTTGGCAATACACAGCCCTATATATACATATATGTGTGTATATATATATATATATATATATGTAAACATTTTAAAGCAGAGGCTCTGTTATTTCTTTTGATATATTATACATTCAGGTATTCATACAGCAAAATATTCTGGGGGCCATGAACATTTTATGAAAATGATCCAAAATGGTGGTGAAGGCTGGCAACTTTTTTTTTAAATGCTGGCAGGGAAAGCGTTAAAAACAAAATTATGCCATTCTTTTTGGTTAGCCGATAGCTATAAGTCAGATATATATTTCTGTGTAGAATATGAGTTGTAGTGCTGTAACGTTAAAGACTTGGCAAATTTGACTGAGGAGGACGAACTCCAGAGGACGGGATGATGCAAGTCTGGTCATTCTGAAAATAGAACAGCAGCAGAGATGGACTTATTAGGAGATACAAGGGTCTGTTGGTCTACCATTGGTGAAAGCATAGTGGCCAACTTGGATCAAGTGTGCCTCGATAACCAAATCACATTACAGCCTTGACATCACTGAATTTCTGTCAGAGGTATGAGTCAGTTAATCACTGTTTGCAGATACCATAGGAATGAATGAGAAGTGAAGAGTAAAACCCATCTCCTCACTTCTAGTTCTATCTATTCTTACCACAACTGGGGGGAGTACTCAGGGCCAAAATTCCGAGCTCGGCGTCCTTCCTCTGGACAGCATGCCAAATACGCATAACCTTTACCTATTTAATTAAATGTAAACTTGTGAAATGCACACTTCAGATGATCTGGATTCGACTAAGTCTGCAAGGTTTGCTAAATTAAATGTTTATTGGATATATTTAAAGATTTGTCTAAAATAAATGATATAAATGTTTATTTGCTGAATGCTGACGGTAAATAAGAAAGTATTATTATAACACTATAGTGTTTGCCTTTCTATTACTAATAGGCCTAATATAAAAGCAAACGCTATTGATACTTTTTTTGTATAGCCTAGCTACCATTTACTTTCTTTGTTTAACAGTTTTATCTAATAACATAGCCTATTAGACAAAACTGTTTAACAGAGACGGTGTGGTGACAAATGTTATGATAAATGCTGTAACTATGTACTACAAGCATAGCATAAAGATACCTGATTAACAAGATAGCTTAGTTTACATGCATCTGCATTTACCCTATACATGTATTCACAATAATCTGTTATGCTTTTTCTAATATTATCTTTCATGCAATATGGAATGTAGCTGTCTGTGAATGTAAACGATCTGCAAAGTTGTGAAGTCGAAAGTGCACGATAAATAAAGTTCCTGGCTGCGTCTGAAACTGCATACTCACTGAGTAGGTACTTAATTTCAATAAGTACTTAAGAGCTAAAAGAGTAGGTACTATATAGCCTGATCTCGTTGAGTATGAATGCGATCCGGACGCCATCCGCTATGTTGACGTTATCATGTGACCTACGACTTTATCACAAGCTCAACAACTTAAAGAGTGACAGGTTTAATTCATCTATTATGTAAATATCTTGATATTGTTTAAACTTGCTCATTTTGTGGTCTTGTTGAAGAAACAGCTGCCCATTTATTTTCTGATTGTAGTATAACAAAGAAGATCTCACCTTTGGAGAAGACTGTTGATTATATACTCTAAAAATATAAGCATCACTAAAATTAAGATTACCCCAGAATGAATTGCATTGCTAGCCCACCCCAACACTTATGCACAATAATAATGATAAATGCTGACCAATACTTAAATATATTACTTTTTTCCCCTTTTTTAGTAAAACAAGCAAAATGTAATGTTTTGTCATATGACATATCTATGCATGAATACACACTAGACAAATACAGCCGATGTGAATACATCTCAATTTTCAGTTAAACAATGAATTAATGCATGAATTAATAAAATAATTATATTTTATTTATTGACAATAATAGCAAACATGAATAAAGAAGTAAAAGAATTAATAAAAGTAACCATCACAATAAATAAATACATATATAAGACAACAATACATTAAAACAAAGCTTTATTCAAACTTATTGTTCTAACAATCACGTATTTACAGGCAGTGAACCCCACATCCTACTGCCATCTCAACACAGCTGTGCCAATTCTGTGGCTTTATTTTGATGAAGCAGCTGACCACCGTGCCCACCTGTCTTTGCCATTCATAATGTCCCTCATTGCTGCTCTTCTCAGTGGGGACATCACTGATCCAGAGAATGAGGAAAACCATGTTGTCGGCCCCCCTGAACCCCACAACCTTGAAGCAAGAGTGGGAGAAGATGTGCGGGACAATCTGGCTGCCGCTGTGTCTGCTCCAAACATTCATGTGCCTGCTCTCCATGAGCATGACTACCTGTAAAACATTTAAACAGATCAAAACATTTTACAATTCATGTCAGCATTCCATTTCTTGCCATTTTTCATTTCATATTTTTAATCAATTGCATGCTAATTTCTGTTTTAGCTCTATTTTGTGGTGTAGTGGGCTAAACCGCTGAACTGGTAAGCAGAAGGTTGCTGGTTCGATCTCCGCAGCCGTCACCACCAGTGTGTCTTTGAGCAAGGCACTTTACTCCAGGTTACTCTGTTTTTTTTTTTTTTTTTTTTTTTTCTGAACACAAAAGGTTTGTCCTGCTGGTGTCTGTTCATACAATATCAGTCAATAGAGCCTGATGTCCAGAAGCTTCATGACATTATTTGATGATCCATTGTATGAACAGAAACCAGCAGAACAAACTTGACCAAAATCACATACTCAGTGTCTTTTGGTCTTTTTCTAGATGCTCTCGCTGGCTCTGGGCTCACTGAGGATGAAGAGACCACAGCAAGATCTGGGCCAGATGAGGTAATAAGGGCAGGTGGAGTGATGGAGGGTCTCATCCATGGCACTATAGTATTTCCAGGATGCTGCTGTGGGCTCCCCATCTTCAATGCTCACACCAGACGTCTTAGATCCTACAAAAATGCACAAACATAATACAAAAGCAGTAATTTTAACAGCACAATGTCATTTGATTTCTGTATTATAAGTAACAAAATGATCGTACTTTATTTTTTTGTTTCAGATTTTCCCTTTTTTTGTTCACAAATGCCGCCGTCACCTTACCTTGCAGGCCTTGCTCCACCACAAAAGCTCTGCAGCAAATGCACAGAAATCAAGAATCATAAAAGTGGTGTAATAACTCTGTTTGAAATGAAAATAAACTACAACTTAAGATTTAAATAGATTTTTTATTCATTTCTGTAGTATACTCACTTAAAGCCTTAAAGCTCATCTGTCCCTGTCACATCCAGACAAGATTTATACTACATTTAAATGTTGAGGTAGTTCCTTAATTTATCAACAATACTAATGGACAAATAAAATAGAACTTATGTTTAGTTACTTCATGTAGATTTGTTTATTTACATTACTTACATTCATGTAATGTAAGCAGTGTTGACAACCGTGAATTCTACTACATAATAGCACACATACATCACTCACTCAGATGTCTACTTCATGTTGTGATGTGCTCATCTGCAATACTTATCGAAGATTTTCCTTTCAGATGTTAAATAAACATTTAGTACGCGTCTTTATGATGTATATGGTTTAGAATTCATGTAAATCCACTTTGGAGACGCAAGTTATGTGTGCTTACTAGAGCTCCCCTGTTAGCTATACATAATAAAACAGGTTTTTACAGCAAAGTCGCAACTATACTATACTATCTAGCATCTTTTCACATTCAACAATTCAACAGTTTACTCAACAGTAGTTCAACAAATGCGTGTTTTTGGTTTTTAATACTCACATTTGAAAACAACTACGTTGCTTTTTTCCTCCGTTTTCGATTATGACATATCCTCTCCCCTGGCCTCCTGGGATAGAAAAGTATCCATCGGATGAGCACTCGAGAATCTGGGCGGAAGCAGTAGGCCATTCAGGAACTTTCGCCTACTCTTTTATGAATACTGAAGTTTCGGACATACTACTCATTTCACATACTGTTTTCTCCTACTATATAGTAGATAAGTAGGCATATTTGTACGCAACTTAAGTATATGCACAACTGAATCTTGCAAGAATTAGTACATTACCGAGGTAATTCTCGCCTACTCTTTTATGAATACTAAGGATTCGGACATACTTATTCGCTCGCCTAATGCTTTTCCCCTACTATATAGTAGAGAAGTAGGCGGTTTTGGATGCAGCCATTGTCTTTCAAAAGAAAGAAAGAATAGACTGAGTAGCCTAAACGAATTGTTAGGAATTCAAATCCAACTTCCGTGAAGGCTACACGTCACTGGGTAGCACATTTGCCTAATGCCTGCCTATGTTCTTTATTGGCTGCCCGCAAACATCTACTTTGACCCGCCCCAACGCTGTAGCTGGTTCTGTTGTATACATGTCAAGAAGATGCTGGTTTCTGATCAGCAAAAGCAAATTCTCTTTGTAAACACTTCCAAATGATGAAGATATGAAGAGTCAGTGGTTAAAATTACCACAGCGATACAACAGCAGAATAACATTTTCACGATTGGTTCTCAAATCTCCATGAGGTCTAAATGAGATTTACAAAACGCCTATTCATTAAAGATGGGACCATACCGACTTTATTTGGACCAACTTGCTCCTCAGAATCACAGTCTGTAAGTACAATTAATTATTGATGTATATATTTTCTACTGGGTGTTCAAAATTCACGTTAGTGCTTAGCTAATATTAGCACTATTATTAATACAGTCAAATGATACAGCTGTCAGAGATCGGCAAGGCTCCATCACCACCCAATCACCCCCTGACTAATCAGAACCAGAAGCGATGCAACTGGATAACACTCGCCTGACTGTGTCTGAGCGGCAGAGGAGGATGACCCAGGGTCTTTGTTTGTATTGCGGTTCTGGGGGACATGTTATCACAGCCTGTCCCATTCGTCTACCACAACCTATGGTGAGTGTCATCCAGTCAGTGTCTGTTAATACCCAGCCACTCACTGCTGAAGTTATTCTTACTGCCTCTAATGTCTCCCTTCCAGTACACACCCTCCTCGACTCTGGGTCAGCTGGAAACTTCATCTCCGAATCCCTCTGCCACCAGCTCAACCTCAAGAAGAGGCCCGTTAAGACTCATTACCAGGTCCAGTCGATCATTGGCAAACCCTTGACTGACTGTGCCATCAACCTCCTTCCGGATGAGCCAGTGGCCCATGGAAAGATTTATCCTCTCTCTCTCCCTGAACAGAAGGCCATGTGAGGAGTACATGAAAGAGGCTCTTCAACAGGGTTACATCCGGCCTTCCACTTCCCCTGCTGCTTCAAGCTTTTTCTTTGTGGCAAAGAAGGACGGAGGCTTGCGACCCTGCATTGACTACAGAGCACTCAACAAAATCACCATGAAATTCCGGTACCCTCTTTTAAGAGGGGTTTAAGAGATGCTGTTAAACGCAAGGCCTTGTTTTTGTTTCTTTCTGATAAACACAATGGGAGAAATTTTAATAAATATCCTGACGCATCCGAGCTTTATAATGGCAGTGAACAGGGGTCACAAGTATGAGCTGAAGAAAGTGCTTCTATCCACATCCATCCATCATTAACTTGTACTCCACATGGCTCCAGGGGGTTAATAAAGGCCTTCTGAAGCGAAGCGATGCATTTGTGTAAAAAAAAAAAATCCATATTTAACAAGTTATGAAGTAAAATATGTAGCTTCAACGTACAAAGAAAGTGTAATGCCTTTTGCAGTTCAAAATGCTCATGCTAGGTCCTACGCCTTCCCTATTCAACTTACGGAAAAAGTGTAACTGACGCAACGCCAGTTTACACTTTCATCATAAGTAGAATACGGAAGGCGGTCTGGCGGAAGCTAGATATTTTACTTCAAAACTTGTTAAATATGGATATTTATTTTACACAAAAGCATCGCTTCGCTTCAGAAGGCCTTTATTAACCCCCCGGAGCTGTGGAATATGTTTATGATTGGATGGATGTGGATGGAAGCACTTTCTTCAGCTCATACTTGTGACCCCTGTTCACTGCCATTATAAAGCTCGGATGCGTCAGGATATTTATTAAAATATTTCTGATTGTGTTCATCAGAAAGAAGAAAGTCATATACACCTAGGATGGCTTGAAGGTGAGTAAGCTTGGGCTAATTTTCATTTGAAAGTGAACTAATCCTTTAAGTCAGAGCTGGAAAGGCTTATGTTTTTTTTTTTTTTTTTTTTTTTTTTTTTTTTGAGTAATGCTAAACAAGAAAACTCAGCACCAATTGGGAATTGTTAAAATTTGAAAGTGGGAAATATTTAAGAAAATTAGTTCTAATTTGGCTAAATCAAAACGTGTTGAAGAAATGAAGGTTGTCAGTGAAATCTCATCTATTACCAAGATTTTATCTGAAAATTTATCAGATATTCAAAAAGCGTATTTAGTTGACTTGCAAATTAAGTAAATAAATTAAGAGCAAAAGGTGCTTTCATTAGGTCAATGCAAAGGTGGCTAGAATATGGAGAACAGATGTCGTCTTATTTTTAAACTTGTCAATTAAATATTGGGGGGGTCTGTCTCAGAAAATCCTAAAAATATTTCCCAATTTTGTTCAAACTTTTATTCAAATTTGTATAAATCTAAATGTAATCTTGCTGATTTAGATACTTTCTGTAAGCACCTTTCCATACAATTCTATTAATCAGGATGAAAAAAAAAAAAATTGTGACTCATTAAAACATTAAAAAAAAAAAAAATGAAAATTTGTACTCCTTAATCTCAAACGAACGTGATTTCTAGTTTCTCTGAACTGAAATAGTAGGTCAGTCAGGTTCTTTTTGCTTGTTTTATGAACACTATAAATTCGGTTATACTACTTGGTTCATATACTGATAAAAGGGGCAGAGCAAGAACGCATTCAGGTATTTGAACTGTACTTGGCTAGATGTGAACTTTGAATTGGAACATTACTTGAGCAGCGACAGATGACAGTTCACAAGTCCAAAAGAACACAAGTACAGACAAGATTGCAAAATGGAATATTCTCAACAAGTATTGAGAAATGGCTATTGAACATTTATGTTCTGAAAACACAACTTAAGAGACAGTTTTCAAGGAGGACAAGGTAAAAATTAAACATTTCTTATTCATGTTTTTGACACAATGCTTTTGCCTAAACATTAAATGATTCTTTAGAACTGTAATTTTTAAAGTTACTTAACTGCTTATGCTGTTAGGAGTAAATTTCCTGTTAGGTAAATTATCGCACTGGCAGTATTAAGTGAGGTCACCATAACTGAGGTAAATTTACATTGCTCACAGTGTTCACCAGTGCTCATCAACTTCAACATTCCTCAGTTAATAAAGTTCTAACATTGGTTAACTTTATTATTAGTTGAAGAAAGTTAATATTGAACTTTTAGGTACATAGGTGTCCCAAAATTAAAACTTGAACCCAGAGGAAATTATAATAGCATTTGCTCATCTTCAGTTTACAATAAAATATGGCAAGTCATTATGTATCTTAATTATAGCTAAATATTACAAATAAATCACAAAAACAATAGTGATTTGTTTAAAAAGCCTTTTAGATATTCAGTAATTGGTGAAATTGTGCACAATCACAAAAAAGAACATACATTTTCACTTTCTGACGTCATGTAACACACAGGGGCAGCTTTCATGTGCTTTTTGGGATTCAGGACAGATGACACACGTGAAGACATTCAGGTTCTTTTATTGCTTTATAACTCTGCTATCCATGCATATAACATTCATTTTATCAGTTTGTTGTTAGTTTATTAGTGTCCTAAATGTTTTTCAAATATTAGCCAATTTATTTGCTAAGACAGGGATAGAGGGGTTTAATATAACAAGAATTCAGCACACAATAATGGGTTGATGAAGTATTACATGACACAGACGCTTTGTATTGATAACAAAAGCAGCCTTTGAGACTGTGTGCCTGTAGGCTGTGAAAATAAAGAGTCAGTATTTTGGTGTATCCAGTGAGGAGATGAATGGCCTCAGGAAAGAAGCTGAAAGAAGCATTGTGATAGGCAGTCCTAGTCACTGTGCACAGTAATGGTGTGGTAACATCTAATTTTGGTGAAAAAAGTTGACTGTAGATTTAGATTTAAGTTTTATAGAACATTTTACTGATTAAATAAAGACCAACATGTCATAATTGTTTTAACAATACAATTAACAATACTTTTTTTTTTTTTTTAACAAACAGGAAGTTATATGGGCGTGGGATTTAAATAACATGCATGATTGGTCAGGTGCTCTTAGAAAAGATGCCATGTGATTTACTAGACATCAGACTATTTTTTTCTGTAAACTGCAAATCCTGTTAGACTGGATCTAAACCTATATTTACCTTAACCTTATCTACTAAGCAGGAAGAGTTCAAGTCTCTGTAGTATGACTTGATACTCATACATCCTTTAGACGGTGAACACAAGCTAAATATAAAGTGTGTTAGACTTAAAGAAATCAAATAATCTTACACATGCTTATGAAAAATTATGATTTTTTTTATTCAGGATATTGTGTAGAATAATCTAGAGCCTGTAGAATAAAGGAGCATCTCCTCAACTGTCTGACTTTGTTGATCCATCGTTCCGCAGTATGGGTAAGAAACGAAAATATCTGATCTTTTGCATTGCTGAATGACAATTGTTCTTATGTTGCAGTGCATTGTTGAATTTGAGAATGATTATTCTGTGTTTATTCTAGATCATAATCTGACCATTGTGTTATTTGGAAACTCTGCGGCAGTCCAGTTGCAACATGACAATATTTTACTTGGAGAATTACAAGCAGATATTGAAAATGTTGAAATATCCAGGACCGTTCCTTTGCAGATGAAGATATCAGGACGATGTGTCTCAGTGATCAACATGATTGGCTTACATGAGACTGCAATTGATCTGGATCTGCTCACTGGTCAACTAGTGAATGAAAAGGAAATCATCTCCTTCATCTTCGTTGTGCGACTGGGTCAGTTAACAGATGCTGATAAGATGGGTATTGAGTGGCTTCAGAGAGTATTTGGTGACAGAGTTCTTCCGTTTGTGATTATTCTCTTCACCTATGAGAATGAGGAGGAGTCTGACTCTATAATAGATGATCTGAAGAAAAACTATGCTCTGGAGCAGCTGCTGCAGAAATGTGGCAGAAGATATCATACTTGCAGCAAAACCATGAATAACCAATCAGAGATGAGAGATCTGATGAACAGGATTGAGCATCTGTTTACTGAAAATAACCAGCAGTGCTACACTAGTGAGATCTACAAGACTGCATTAAGAGAGAGAGAAGATGTGCAAGACAGGACATGTCAAAGTGGTAAGAACACAGATTTAGTTTCATTGATGTTATGTTGGTTCTCTGTTCATTTTCCTCTGAATCTAACGCCTGTATTCATGATTTACAACTTGTAACAGATAGTCAGTCGAGCCAAGATTCAGAAGCTAAATTCAGCTTTTAATGAAATAAAATAAAAACAAAGATGATCAAAAACAAAAAAACAAGAACTTCCAAAATCAATGAACAGACTTGACCAAACCAACACCGTAAAAAGACTATAAATGCACAATTTAAAGTCCATACTCCATACAAAAAGTCCATACAAAAGACTTTAAATGAACTAATTAACTAACAGAAGATAGTGAAACCAAGATAATGAAACCAGAGATAATAAACCAAAAAAGACAAAAAGCTAAAAAGAAACTGCTAGAACAGTATCATAGGCTCAAATATGTTGGTGTTATGTTTTGTTAAATTAGACTACATAAGTCTAACTTAGTTACCAGCCTAAATATATATATTTTTTTTTAAGTTCAGAATTATTTACATGAGATTAAGAAAACTTTAGTCATATCAGTATTCAACAAAAGAGGAAATGTCATTGTTTCTTTTAAGAGCACGGATTTGCTTTAACAAAATTTTAATATTTCTGTCACCTTTTCTGTTATGTCACAAGATCAAAACGCAATTATTGAAAAGAGCATGGACTACACCTCATCAACAGAGACAAGAGAGAGACTTGGGGTAAGTGTCAAGTTAGTGTAAAAATAGAAAAGGAGCAGGAAGTTCGAAGGAATTCCACGAATGTAGACACAGCTTATCAAAGTGTTTTTTAAATGAGTGGTTCCTTATTATCATTCATTCCTTATCATAGTTTTTTACACAACTTTTATGGTTTTGGAGTTATTTAGATATTTACCGATAAATGTAAAAGCACTTCCATATTAATCTTTTGGGTTTTTTTGCACATTTTATCTGTCATGTGCACTGCTTTCCATAGACAGCTAATCATGTACACACAGTTGAACATGGATGGCATGAAGGTTTCTTTCCAACAATTACTGGTTGTACTAAGATCCAAAAGTTCATCTTTATTTCAGTTAATTGTAAATTGTTTTAAGCTAACTGCCTTGTGCTATATGTTTCTCAGGGAGAGATGCAATCAATAGATGGTGCAAGATCGGATCGAAAAGGAAACAGAAGGGGGGATAAAGCAGAGCATCTATTTCACAGGCTTTATCTTGATAAAAGGCACCCCTTTAAACTAAGAGCTGAAGATGTTCTTCAACTAACTAAACATTCATTAGAGTCGCATGAGTCTTGTGCTGAGGAGGACCTGATTCAGACTTTCCTACAAAAACTACTGATGATGAATTACAGAGCAAGATACATTAAAACTATAGATACGCAGCATGATGGACAGCAAATAAACAATGACTTATTTGAAGATGATGGTGATCCCGATATTTTCAGAGAAATATCTTTGTTTCCTGAAGAAACCAACAGAAGAGTTGCTATTCACCCGATGGATGTTCAGATGGCCTTGTTTCATTGTGCTGATAGTTTCCTAAAGCAGCTCATGGTGACTAAACTGTCTCAGTGTCAGTACGCTCTGCCTCTGCTTGTTCCTGATCCATTCACACAAGAGATTGAGTTTCCTCTCTGGACATTCAGACAAATCAACAAGAGCTGGAAGATGAAGAACACCAACAATGAAATCATCAGTAAAATCCAGCCAGTCTGGAAGGCAGAAACACCTATGGTGTCTTTTTTCAGGTTTGGCTCATTGACCTCATCCAAATCTCAGCTGATTAACAATCTGATCAATGAGAAACACAACACGTTCTTTCACATGAACTGCCCTGGCAGCAGCAAAACCAGAGTACTGATGGATGGAGTGGTGGAGATCGCCTGGTACTGCCCCTCTGGGAAAGACACGGATAAATTTACTCAGTGTGTTGCGTTCTGTAACCTCCACGGTGATGCAGGAGCCAATGAGAAACAACTGCAGGTCCTTACTGAAATGTCCTCAGTCAATGTTGTTATTCTACCACGACTTGACAAGAATGATAAGAATGCAATAAAAATCCAAAACCTGTACAGGAGCAGAAAGCCACTCATTTGTCTTTTTACTGAGGATGAATACAGTGCAACTGAGATGAGGACAGGGAAATACAAAATTGGACTAAATAACAGAAATCAGTCAGATGTATCTGAAGAACTCATAGAAGCTATAAATAAATGTCTCTCGTCCTCGTCGTCAGAATCATCTTCTATTTTTAGACTTGAAAATGTGTCCAGATACTCAGATATCAGAGTAGATGAGGAACATGACAATGACTGCAGAAAAGGAAAAAAAGCAGCCCAACAGTTGATGGCTTTACTGGAGGAAAAAGAATTGACAAAAATCAAAGAAACATTTCTGCCCTGTCAGGGTGAACTGTGGCATCAATGGTGTGAAAAGAACAAAGAACTACATCGATCTCAGGGGAATGAAATAGACATGGAGCTAAACCAGAAACAAGATATGAAGATAATCCGTGCACAGCAGCATGTGTTGGACATTGGTAGTTTCATGAAGTTGTTTATTACAGAAATGAATTCACAGTCTTCAAATGAGAAGATATTTTTTTTGAAATGGCTTGCAATCCTCCTGGATGAATATACTTCAGCCGACCTTTCTGCTCTTCATTACAAGTATGATGAAAAATGGTCAAAATGCAGAGCTGAGCAACACATGACCAATGAGCTTGCAGAACTTGATAGGATATCAAAAGAACTTCAAGCTGCAACCTTTGGCTTGGAGCACATCCTGAGGGAGATCGGTCAGATCTATGAATCATGTAAATCAGTGAACAGTAACAAGGAAGGTCTACCGTGTAATTTTTCTTCTCTCCCGAGTCTTGCTGCAGACATGATGCTCTCTGGATTTCCCCTGGAGCTGATGGATGGAGATGCTGCTCATGTTCCTGTGGTCTGGGTTACTGCTGTTCTGCATGAACTCATTAAAAAAGTGGGAGACCAGAGAGTCTTTGTGCTGTCAGTTCTAGGGATTCAGAGCTCTGGGAAATCCACTATGCTGAACGCCATGTTTGGACTGCAGTTTGCCGTCAGTGCTGGCAGGTGCACCAGAGGAGCTTTCATGCAGCTGGTTCGAGTGTCGGAGGAGATGAAAGAACAGCTGAAGTTTGACTATATTCTGGTTGTTGATACTGAGGGGCTTCGTGCTCTGGAACTGTCTGGAAGGTCAACAAGGCATCAGGACAATGAAATGGCCACATTTGTTGTTGGTCTTGGTAATCTGACATTGATCAATATCTTTGGAGAAAGCCCATCCGAGCTGCAGGACATTCTTCAGATTGTTGTCCAGGCTTTCATGAGGATGAAGAAGGTCAGACTGAATCCCAGCTGCATGTTTGTGCATCAGAACGTTTCAGAAGTCACAGCCGGAGAGAAAAACATGGAGGGAAGGAGGCGACTACAGGAGACGCTAGATAAGATGACGAAACTTGCTGCTAAAGATGAAGTCTATGTAGCAGAATGTTTCAATGATGTCATTACTTTTGATATACAAAAAGATGTGAAGTATTTTGCACAGCTCTGGGAGGGCAGCCCACCCATGGCACCACCGAACCCATCATACTGTGAAAACATTCAAGAGCTAAAGACAATGTTTTTTAGCCATGCCTCAAAATCAGATGGCTTAGAACTGACACAACTGAAAAGTCGTATTAAGGATCTCTGGGAGGCTTTACTGAATGAACGATTTGTGTTCAGCTTCAGAAATGCTCTGGAAATTGCAGCATACAGAAAACTGGAGACAGAATACAGCAAGTGGTCCTGGAGTCTTCGCAGCGCCATGCTGGAAATTGAGAACAAACTACACAACAACATAGAAAATGAAACAATTAATGAGGTTTCAGAAAGTGATCTTCAAGGTAAACTACACGTAAAAAGTGAAGAAGTAGAAAAATCTATGTCAGAATTCTTTGACAAAGACAAAGATAAAGATATATTGATACAGTGGAAAGCATCGTTTTATATCAAAATCAATGAGCTTCAGGAAAACATTGTGAGAGAAACAACAAGGAAATTAAATGAGATTCTTCAGCAGCGAGATATGAAGAAAAAGATTGATGCTCAGAGGACACGTCATGAAAATACTCTCTTTGAAAAGAGCAAAGAACTTGCAATAAAACTCAAAGACAAAGCCAATGATGAAACGATCCTGAAAACAGAGTTTGATTCCTTTTGGAAAGACTGTGTTAAGAACATTACCAGAGAAACTCCTCAAATTAAAAACATTAATGTATTAAATGACATGAAACAACACCTCAGTAACTATAAAAGTGTCCCTGTAAACGCCTGGAAGAAGAGCAGGGATATTTTCTCTGTGCGGCATTATTCAGATTATGTACAGTTAAAGAAATCCAATGAAACTACAGGAAATGCCTTCAGATCAGCTAAACAGAAGTTTGAGGTTCAAACCCAAATTAAAAACTTAGTCGATGACATTGCTCAACAAGTAGAGAAAATGATTGTGTCGTATAACATTGCAAAGATGGGCTACAACAAAACCTACATTCAAGAATTTGCAGATCATATCAAAGAAAGAATAGAAAATTATGAGCAATGTTCCAGAGACTATGTGTTAACAAAGGAATTTTACATAGATTTGGTTATTTCCATATGTAAGAAAGAAAACCAAGTAATTATTGACCAGCACAGAAAGTTCAGGGAAGCCAACGATCCTGTTTTGTACTTTGAAAAGAAGAGCAAAGAGTACTATAGTGTTTTCCAGAAATATTGTCAAGGTGCAACATCAGCTGCCATTTTTGGTGAGATTATCTGTCAGAAACTGAAAGAGCCCATTCAAAAGAGTGTCTACAAAGATACTGCTAGAAATTTGACTGATGAAATTAAGACAAATTGTGAATCGCTAAATGGAAACAGATCTAAACTAGAGAAACACATCCTCAAAACACTGGCAGAACAGGAGGATTTTGACAAATACCTTACATACTTTAATAGTCCCAGAGATCACTTAAAGAGTTTCATCAGAGATGAAGTCAATCGGTATATCACTGATAACTTCAGAGTCAGTGCTCAGCCCAAGATGAAGAGGAACATTGAACTCCTGCAGCAGAAAATCATGGCAGCGGCTCATAGAGCAACTACATGGGTCAATACAACCAGCAGAGATGTTCAGAAGTGGTTGGATCACTTCACACTGCAACTCTCAGATGTGCTGATATTCTCTGTAAAGGACCTCAGTGGACTGAGTCATGATGGTGTTGATGATTTCGATCTCCTAGAAGATGTGATACACGAAGAACTTTCTTCAGTGTTATCTGAAATGCAAAATGAATTCAGCACAGAGACATTTCCAGTAAATCTGGAACATAACGACAGACCAGATGAGATTCTGATTGATCATCTCTGTCAGTGTTGTTGGATTCAGTGTCCATTCTGTTCAGCCACCTGCACCAACAGTTTAGAAAACCATACCGGAGACCACACTGTTCCTTTTCATCGAGTGGATGGACTCACCGGGTGCTGTTATGAGGAAACAGAGTGTCTCAGTGCAGATTTTTGCACAACATTAGTGAGAACTGGAAAAATGTTCTATACAGGTCAGTGGATTCCATGCAGAGAATACAGAAATGCAGGAAATGTTTATGCAGAGTGGAGCATCACCCCTGACTTCTCTGAGCTGCCGTACTGGAAGTGGTTTGTGTGTAGATTTCAGAAAGATCTGGAAGATTACTTTGAGAAAACATTCCACAGGTGGGATGACATTTCGTATGGATGGAGCCAATACTCAAAAGAGCAAGCTATCGAGAGTTTGGATGAATACATCTAATGACAGATGAAAATGAGTCACGTGTAGGTGTAATTCATAGACCATAGTTGAGTTTCTGAAATTCTAAAGAAAAAAATTCTTTCAGAAATCTTCTGGGTTTTTTTTTTTTCTTTTACTTCTATAAATTACATTCAATATGATATATACAGGAGAAATTAGTTCAGAAAGTTATGTTTGCCATTAATAACAAAGATGAAACTGTAAAGATTAATGTTTGTTAATTTGTAAAAGATTAAAAATGTATTTTATGAATGAATAAAACAAATGTGGATGAATATGTAATATTATGTTCTAGTATTCAGAATATGGGAGTGTTCATCAGAAAAACTGATAAACATTTAAATTTATAAGTTAAGGACATTACTGTAAATGTTAATAAATGCAAATTAAAACATTTATTGTCTGTAGTGTACATTGAACACTTCACATGTCCCAAAAATCCATCACTGTGTCTTGACTTTGAGAATTGCTCTATAATTGTTTGTTCACTGTTATATATTCATTTATGTGTGCAAATTAAAAGAAATATAATTATTTAATTAATACTAATAATATTATTTAACAATGATTTTTACCTAATGTAGAAAATGTGTTTTGTCTAACATTTATCTAAATGATGTTTAGCAACGTTAGGGGAAAAAAACAAAAAAAACAATTGTGGTGCACTAGGGGTGTAACGGTACACAAAACTCACGGTTCGGTACGTACCTCGGATTTGAAGTCACGGTTCGGTACGGATTCGGTAAAGCAGGAGGGGAGAAAACTAAACATAAAATTGCTTTTATTATTATTATTAAACAGTGGTTTACTAAACAAATTGTGTTTTTGTCTTTAAATATTTTAAAATAAATTATAACAAAGTTTCATTAGGATAAAATTATCTTTGCTGATGCCATAAACTATGTAGGGAGCCCTTGAATATTATGCTACTCTAATATTAAAGGTTAACAACTGAGCCCAAACTATTAGCCTAAATTTAATCGCTTTTTATTTTTAGATATAATAATCAACACTAAGCTGCACGTAAGGCAGTTTTTGCATTAACTTCTAAATCTAATTAGAAGTTTTACTCTAATTCGTTGTTGAAATAGCCTATAATCATTTATACACAGTGGCTGTCATTTTCATGACAGTTTATTTAAACATAGGCCTACATTAAATAATCAAGACATCACTAACAGGTTAAGTAAAATATAATGAATATATGGGGTTAATACAGTGCATGTTTTAAATGAGTTTATTTCTCCGGCGAACTAACAAGCTGTGGACAGTGAATGGCTTTTCTGAGGTAAGTGCTACATGACATATTGTTTACAATCTGTTTGACTTTCCGCCGTTGAAACAGTAAATAAGCGATAACACGAGATAATATACATTTCAGTAAGCTGTACTGTCTCTTTCAACATACATTCAGATGTTCATTTAAGTTTATTCTGTAACTAGTGAGGAAGAGATGATCGCGTTCACTCGCACTCTGCGCTCGCGCTGCCGGTTGAACTAAGGCGCCTGTACAGTGACTGTCACGCCGCATCAAAGCGCGTCAAAACGTCATACATTTTGTGATTTTGTGGACAGAATTTGAAGGATGAGACTTTGTATCTTATCGAAAATAACAAAACGCAGAGCTTATTGCGAGTATTAGTGGTTAATGGTGGTTAGGCTGCATGTTGCAATGTAATGCATTCGGTACACACGTGCACCGAACCGAAAGCCCTGTACCAAAACGGTTCGGTACGAATACTTGTACCGTTACACCCCTATGGTGCACTGTCAATTCTGATATTCCCCTGTTAAAGGGTCATAAAACCCCAAAACACATTTTTTGAGATGTGTGTAGCCTCTCCCGCTCCAAGTGGGACACGAACCCAGACCCGTCCGCATGAGAGGTGGGCGCTCTAACAATGAGACTAAAGACTACGGTTTTCTAGCATCAGTCACTAGAGTGCCTCTTAAGATCAGGGGAGTGAGGTTTACACGCAGAGCTCTTATTGGCCTGCGTCCGTTACATGTGCACAGGCTGCACATCCCTAAAAGCACTCATAAATTTTAATAACAAGTGGAGATTGGTTATTTTTGCATTTTTCTGAGCAATTTCGTTCTTCCAGGTTGAAAAGCAAAGTCGAAGGAACGTCACAGAATCTGACAGGTGCATCCGGAGTGTGTGATTGGCTGCTGGGGCTGAAAGGGACAATTCTACGTCACCCGGTGCTGAGCACTTCTCTGCATTTATTCATGAGAATTAACTCTTTCAATCCAATCACTGCGCTGTATTACACATGAGATCTCATTATAGCAGAGAGTTCAAACAACATGTAACAACATGCGGGGCACACATGAGAGCGGTTTCAGCATCGTGATGAGCCTTTATCCTTTCTGTTGTAGGGAAAAGCACATTCCAGGGCCCAGTTTATGGCCGGGCCCCTCTCTGTCTGTAACAGTGGACAAGGTTTGCTACATTTTGATTGGATCTTGGTGGACTAACACAAACTGTCCAACACCATCAGATAAAGATGCAAGGACAACATCCAGACACCTCTTAGAAGACAAGAAGATGACCTCTTGTTCCAAGCCCGGGAAGGACAGGACTTCTCATTGGTCCACATGCAGTTTCTGCCCTTCACCCATCCAGAGACTAATTCCTAAGGTTGGATAATTCCTCAGGACCTCAGCAGCAGTGGGTGAAACAAAGAGAGATCACAAAGATTCATCCAAATCCATTCATAACTATGTTTGGAAACCTTAAAACCGATGTAAACTACACACATCCATTTCATACTTATTCAGAGAAATAAGTATTCTCGGTGACGGCTATTTGTAGTTCAATCTTTCAAAATCATGTTTGGTCTCTATTTGTTTAGAAAATTGCCAAAGGTAGTCTGTTGGTAGTTTGGAAAGTGAGAAATGAATTGGTAAACTTTAAAGACACTTTAAAGACTTTCAACTTTGTGCTTTATGCAAATGAGTTCTGTGATGATATCAGATTGTTGTTACTTAAGAAAGCCACTAGATGGCACTGTGTTAAGTTATGTGTGGAGTACCATACAATTCATATAAAAAGAAGAAACCTAACACATGTTCCAGTAAGAAATAAAAGACAGACATGTTGTGACTGCATTGAAGACTCTTTATTAACATACCAAACAAAAAATGGTACCAGGAGTTAAATCAAGAAAAGAACAGCCCTTTGTGAAAGCAACATAATGGATACCTTGAAGCCACTGGAGAATCTGAAGCTCACGGGAAATGTTGACAGCAACTGGCACAGTTTCAGGCAGCACTTTAAGCTATACATGACAGCCATCGGGATGGACACAAAGCCAGAAGCACGTAAGGTTGCTTTACTACTTACGATTGCTGGTCCACAGGCTATTGAAGTGTATAACACCTTTGTCTTTGATGAGAATGAAGACAAAAAACAAGCTTGATGATGTGTTAGCCAAATTTACTGCTCACTGTTCACCCAAAAAGAACGAAACTTATGAAAGATATGTATTTCGTTCACGTGTGCAGCAACAGCAAGAAACATTTGATAACTTCCTGACTGACCTCAGACTCAAAGCAAAGACATGCAATTTTGACCAGCTAAATGAATCAATGATAAGAGATCAAATTGTCTTTGGCATCAGTGATGCAAAGGTCAGACAACGTTTACTGAGAGAAACAGAGCTCACTTTGCAAGAGGCAATTAAAATTTGTCAAGCCAGCAAACTTGCTCAACTTCATGTGAAAACGTTTGGAGAGATGATACCAAAGACTGCGTCTTCAAATGCAGATGCCACAATCGGTGCAGTCTCTTTCAAAGGAAAGCGACGCATGTCCAGAGCTGTAAAACAGAAGGATGGAGCTTATAGTTGCAAATGATGTGGTACCGAACATCTGCCTAAGCAGTGTCCAGCTTTCGAAAAACAATGTGCGAAGTGTAATGGTAAAAATCATTTCGCAAAACAGTGTTTTTCTAAAGGAAAATGGAGACAAAAAGAGCGATCTGTCAAGATGATAGAAGAAACTGACCTGAGACAACCTGTGAAATATGCTGGAATCTGAGAACATCCAAAATGGACAGTTATCAGTTGATGCACAAAGTCAAGAGGATGCTGTCAAAAATGACAAATGGATAGCACCACTAGAGATTAATAGAACGCTGGTCACTCTCAAGCTTGACACTGGTGCAAAAGCAAACTTAATCAGCCTGTCAGACATGTGCTGATCTTCCCGTTCCAAATCAATTGATAAGAACTGTTGAGATGAATGGGTAAAAAGTCACTGCCTTAATAGATACAGGTTGGACGCAAACCCTAATAGAATCAGAATGGGTACCTGAATTATGTGCTAATAGTGATCCTTGGTAATAGTGAGATGCGTTCACGGGGAGGAGCAGCAGTATTCTGTCACTGATGTGTATATGGGTATAGCGGGGCAAACCTATTTTATAAAGGTAGGACTTGGACAGAACTTACCATATCCAGTGATCTTAGGCCATGATTTCCCGGCTCTGATGGATCTGTTACCTTTTCAGGATATTTGTAATGTAGTTCTGACGCGGGCCCAAAGCAAACAGAATGAATGTGATGAAGAGGAAAACCCATTGTTGTCTTTGCCCTTTTATGATCCTGAACTGTCGGTGAATCAGTGTAAAGTAAAGAAGTCTAGGAGGGAAAGAAAACAGGAAAAATTGAAAGAACCATAGTGCAGGTTAGAGAACTAAAAGAACCTGAAAAACTGTTGAACCCTGATCAAATTCCAATACCTGAAGATTTGAGGCAGCTGCAGAAAGTGGATGCTGAAATTTCAAAATTGCATTCTCAGGTAGTAGAGGCAGCGGAAAAAGGGTCGAATGTATTTATGTTTCAAGGAAGATCTTTGTGTGTAATGAATGACTTGCTGTATCGTAAAACTGGGGATGAATTACAAGTGGTCTTACCCGTTAGTGTACGTAATACAGTGATGATGTTGGGGCATTCCATTCCATGGGCAGGACATTTGGGGAGGCAGAAGATACATTCTAGAATTTGTAAGCATTTTTACTGGTTGGGTATAAAGACATCGCTGATTTTTGTAAAACTTGCCCTGAATGTCAATACAGCGGAATCTGCAAACCCCACAAAGTACCGTTAATTCCCTTGCCAGTCATTGATGTTCCCTTTCAGCGGCTGGGAATGGACATTGTAGGTCTGCTGGAATGAAGTAAGACCGGCTATAAGTATATGTTAGTCATTTGTGATTATGCAACGTGGTTTCCAGAAGTGTTTCCATTAAAAAACATCAAAGCTAAGGCTATCGCTTCCTGTCTGGATCAATTCTTCTCAAGAGTAGGTATTCCGAAAGAAATACTGACCGATAGAGGAACGAATTTCACGTCTCAACTTCTGCAACAGGTGTATCAGCTGTTGGGAATAAAAGGGTTAAAAACAACTCCCTATCATCCCGAGACGGACGGGCCTGTAGAGCGATTTAATCAAACTCTCGTGCAAATGCTTCGCAAATTCATGAACGAGGTGGGGACTGACTGGGACCAGTGGCTCCCATACCTTATGTTTGCATATAGGGAAGTTCCGGAGGCATCAACCGGGTTTTCGCCTTTCCAGCTGATGTATGGCCACGAAGAGCAGGGACCATTGTCTCTGGTGAGAGAACTGTAGGAGGGAAATTCGGGGACGTCAACCAAAACAAATGTAATCGATTATGTGTTATCCATGAGACAAAAATTGCAACAAATGACCGAATTCGCTTCTGCACATTTGAAAGAAACGCAGACGTGGTATGATAGGAAGACGAAGTCATGATCTTTCGAGCCGGGTCAAAAAGTTCTTGTGATGCTTCCTACATCCGAAAATAAACTTCTGGGTAAATGGCAAGGGCCGTTTGAAGTAGCTAAAAAAAAATAGGAACAACTACTTATGAGACCGCGACCCCAGGACAGGCATGATTACATCAGGTGTTGCACATTAATCTGTTAAAGAAATGGTACCTACAGAGCTAGAGCGCAGTCGTTAATTTAATCAGACTGGCAGGTGCCTCTGGACTCAGAGTCGCGAGAGTTGACCAGCTTTCTGTACACCAAGGGGGCTAATGCATTTTCGGGTGTTACCGTTCGGGCTGCACGGAGCACCCCCGACTTTTCAAAGATTAATGGATACTGTGTTGGATGGTTTAGGAGAATTTGCGGCGGCTTACTTAGACGATGTTGTGATATTTAGTACTTCGTGGGAGAATCACCTACAACATCTTCAGACAGTTTTTCAATGAATTAAAGACGCTGGTCTAACTATTAACCCCACAAAATGTTCCTTGGTCAAAACCAAGACGGAGTATTTGGGGTACGTATTGGTAAATGACATTGATTTCATTTTTGGGTAAACTAACCCTTTAACCCGCAAGTGCAGAAAATACAGCTATTCAATCTTGTCCACTTCCAGCTACAAAGAAACAAATTTGTGGTTTCTTGGTTTAGTTGGCTGGTATAGAAAATTTATTCCCCATTTCTCGACCATCGCCGCACCATTAACGGATTTAATAAAAAAAAAATGAATCCCAACAAAGTGCAATGGACAGTACCCGCAGAAAAAGCATTCTTTGAGTTAAAAGGGGTGCTGAGTGATAAACCTATTTTGCGTAGTCGTGATTTTGAAAAATCTTTTGTACTTCAAACAGATGTGTCTGAATTAGGGTTAGGAGCGGTCCTGCAGGAACAAAACTAGGTATTCTGTGGTGGAGAAAGAATGTTTAGCTTTGAAATGGGCTCTTGACTCATTGAAATATTATTTACTCGGCCCAGATTTCGTTATCAAAATGAAACATAAAGCTCTGAAATGGTTACATAGAATGAAAGATACAAATTCCCACTTGACAAGATGGTTTTTGTCTATACAACCCTTTCGCTTTACAGTGAAGCATCGTCCGGGGGTCGAAAATATAGCAGCCGATTTTCTTTCTTGCTCACCGTGCAAGAGTGCTTAGGTGGGGGGAAATGTGATGGCTAAGGCCACACTTACCTAATAAATATGCTACTCTATTTTAATTGTTCTTGTTTTCTCCTTATTTTATTTCTTTATGAGAAATTGATTTAGTTTTGTTTGAGAGATTAATTGTTTTTCTGCTTGTTTATACATTTCTATGCATTTATTTTTTTTTCTTTAACAATTTACCCAAAATATTGTGTTAGAGGTGCATGTTGTCTTTATGCGCGCATTGAAGATCAAATACCGGGATGACATTTCATTACTAGAGTGCACGCTAGTGATTGAATAAACCACAACTAGACAAAGATATGGGTTTAACATTCTTTCTTTCTTTATTTATTTAATTGTTTGAATAACTGCGTATCTTACCCATGGTTCCGCCTGGATCCGTGACTGCAGCATGGAACGAAGGCCTGTTATTAAAAGAGCCTGGCATTTCCTGATGTCTTTTATATCCTTTGCTAGGAATTATGGGAAATGTAGTTTTTGGGTACCATATGGGTTTGGATTGCTTGTTCATTTAACCCTTTAACTTTCACCCCTAGATGGAGCCAATGAAAAAATTATTTTTATTAAAATTCTTATTATTGAACATATAAAAAATGACCTCAAGCTGTTTTTTGTCAAAATTTATGTTTTTTATCTAAAAGATTTAAAACTCTACCATACGGTTGAGATGTCAGTTTATGGTAAATCTTTTTTACCACATTTTTTTTACATTTGCGGTACTATTTTATGGGCTTTTCTGAATAATAAACATAACTGCAACAGTGTTAGTACGTCTTAGATACCTTCCATAATTATCAGGGTCCACATGAAATTAAGTTTATTTAAAAAAAAAAAAAAAAAAAAAGGTGTTTAGAAATAAATAATACATTACATATTGTGTTGTGGTGGTCAATATAATATCCAGGCCATTTTCAGTGATTTTAATTCATAACTACTTCAATAAATTCAGCAAATTTCAGTAAATTCAGGTAATATGGCAATTTAAAGCATTTTTCACAACAGGAATACTGCAAGTTTTGTAAAATATCTAAGTCTATTTATCATGCATACATTTTTTTTTTAGTCATTTTACTTGAGCTCCTCAATGTTCAAACCAGAGTTTTTATAAATTATTTGGTTTGGTTGACAGGTACAACCAACCATTTCAGAGTGCTTTTATACATGTTACTTTATAATCACTCTCTTATGCTCTGCTGAAGCTTGCGGTGTGAAACAAATCATACCATATGTAGGAGTGTGAATGCAAATACTAGCTACACTTGCTTGATTTCACACATTATTAAATGAATTATCAATATTTGCAAAATGGACACTATTGCTGTTGCCATAATAGTCTTCTTCTTCATCAGTTTTCTCTAAAAACTTGCAAAATCACTGTCGAAGTACTACATTTGAAGAAGAATTTAGTTCGCCACTAATATAAAAAAAGTATATGTTCTATATCGGGTACTGCCCTGCATAGTTTAGCTTCAACCCTGATAAAACTCACCTGTCTGCAGTTTTCTAGTAATCCTGAAGGCATTGATTAGCTGGTTCAGGTGTGTTTGATTAGTGTTGGCGCTAAACTCTGCAGGGCAGTGGCCCTCCAGGACCGAGTTTGCCCACCCCTGTTCTATATGAATGCAATCCAGACATGCTATATCTGCCATTTTTGGCATTGCAATGTAAATTGTGTTGCTTCCATGCAATTTACAAGTCCTCTTCCAAGGCCTCATGGGATAGTAAAGTGTCTTTGTATGTATGTAACACTCACTTTTCATTACCCGATCAGTTCCTTTCCACTATACGCAAAATAAAATACTGCATAAATGTACATTTATGAAATTGTATTTTAAATTCCATTAAGTTCAATTTTACACCGTTCTTTTTTAATAATTCAACTTGACTCTTGAATTTGGTGAATGGTAGTTCCTCTTTAGCAATGAAATACGTGGTGTTAAATTGTACTATCATTTCAGCCACGTCTGCTGACTAAATGTTTACTTCTTGTCTGCGAAATGCAGTTGTAAGTGGCGATTCAGTTTCATTCACGTATCTGTCTTTGCACATTGTATGTTTTAAGCTGATGTTGTGTTTCACTACTGTGTCGCGTTTGAACTGTGTGGTGCCAGTTGCCTCAGCGAACTTGGTTTTCCCTGCATGTTGAATATATCGAGAACAGAAGACACAGTTCATTGTTTTGCTGGTTTTGCAATATTTTGCAATAAACTCACTCACCTCAATTGTTGTCGTGGCTTTTTCACCACAACGGGCGACTCGTCACCTGATTTTTCAACCCAATTTTACTTTTTGTGAGCAAAAACAAAACACCTTTATTCAACAATTTTTCCTCTTCCCTGTCAGTCTGTTACACAGTTGGCACAGTGAACACATTGCAGAGCTTCCACTTCTACGTCAGAACGGCGACCCTGTATTGGCCAGCATCGCCATCACACACATGCGTCGTGCTACTCATGTGACCAGAGTCGGCTAATACTGAGCCGGCGTACGGATGTAAACACGGAAGCTCTGCAATGCGTTCACTGCATCAACTGCATAACAGACTGACAGGGAGGAGCAAAAATTGTTGAATAAAGTTGTTATTTTTGTTTAGTTTTTGCACACAAAAAGTATTCTTGTCGCTTCATAAAGTTAAGGTTGAACCACTGCATTCGCGTCGACTATTTTAACGATGTCTTTAGTACCTTTCTGGACCTTGAAAGTGGTGGTTATATTGCTGTCTATGGACGAGTCAAAATTTGTAATAATAATAAAAATAAACATAAAGAAAATGAATAATTCATGTTCATGAATAATTCATAATGCATGAATAATTCCCGATCAGAGGTCTCCCGGATTTTGGTACCCAAATGTTGACCGGTATGTATAGCGAACTATTATTTTCAACAGTGTCAGCAAATGGCGCTTTTACAACGATCAGCCAATGGTGGCATAGAGACCGCCTTCTGATGTTTGATTGACAGACTCTCATTAGCATGTTGCGCCAAGGAGTCACAAGTCACGAGTACCTCTCGGATTTCGTCAAAAATATCTTAATTTGTGTTCCGAAGAAGAACGAAGGTCTTACGGGTGTGGAACGACATGAGGGTGAGTAATTAATGACAGAATTTTCATTTTTGGGTGAACTAACCCTTTAAGAACAAAAATGAGAAAGAGAAATAAAGCACAAATGGGTAGTTATTCTGGCAGCAACAGGTGTGCAATACCATTTTAAAATATGTAGCCTATTATATGCAGCTTACATTAAAAATATAAACCAAGCAGCTTCATTTACCTCATGTACTGTAAATAAGAGGCTGCATTAACTTATTTTTGTTAAATTCCCTATTTTTAAAATAACCATCATTTGAGACAAAACCATTTCAACTATAACGTGTCAATCTTCCTGTTTTTAAACAGGAGATTTAAACAAATAATAAATAGGATATTATTATTACTATGATAAATATGAATTTATTCTCATTAGTCCAAGCATATGCCATTTTATTCACAGCAGACAATTATATAACCGTCTGCGTGACTCTACCGTGAATAAATCGCCATCCGAATGCATGAGATTTATCACTGAGGTGCCATGCAAATGTATTTTTACAAACATCCACGAGAAACAATTACCATCCGAATAGAGCTTTTCACTAACACCAGACAATGAGAGAATTAAGACTGAGTGCATAAGTAGAGAGACCAAACAATGGAACTAAATGATGAATGAACACCTGAAATGAATACTCAATCAATTAGTTACCAAGGAAACCGACAATCAGGGAATGGAGGAGGACAAAACCAATTAACAAACTAACAACAGATACCAGAACAGGAAAACTAAATCAAACAGAATACAAAACATGAAATACAAACTGAGACTGACAATAATATTATTTACATTTATATAAAAGTCCTTCTTATTCCTTCTTAAAGAGGCTGTTTAATTTGGTTTAGCCATAAATGTTAATTAATGCATTAACTATCAAACGTACTAGCATGTAGTTAAGGCTGCTGTTATTCATGTGTGAATCCACAAAGGGAAATATATAATACCTGCAAAACAAATTATCTGTATGATATGTAGATTTTATGTTGCACTGTTTTAAATGTGTCCACCAGTAGGTCTAAAATCCCACTCCTAAATACTTATTAAACATCAAATACGTTATGATTGTCTATGATTACTTTATACTTTCTGTTTAATGCATGACGTCATGGCCATTGTTCTCTGACATTTTTTGTTTTGCCTTTCCCAGTTTTGCATTCCACTGTTTTGCATTTCCCTGTTTTCTTTTTTCTCAGTCTTTTACATTTCACAACTTTACATTTATTGTCATGTTAAGGCTGTTTGGGGACTGAACTACAATTGGATTTCAACTTCGACTCAGTTTGTCTCACTTGTCTTGTCCAGGACTTACACAAGTCTTTGAGTTTCCGTATTGCTTGTAAGATCTTCTTCTATATTCCACAAACTGATTTAAACAGTCAGGGCTATGATTTTTTTCTTTTTCTGCCTTACATTTAGATCATATTTTCAACATAACATATCATAAAGAATCCAATAAATTGGCATTTTTAAAATCAAGTGTACTGTAGATACTTATGTAGAACTATAAATGACTTGGTATTTCACACGTCGATTATGCTCCTCCCAACTAGATAAGATTTGTGTTTCCTCATCCACTGTGCAGTCTGTTTAAACTAAACACAAGAATAAAAGGTGAGCGAGAAAGAGGCAGGACACACACACGCAAAGTTAATTACCTTAAGGTAAGCTATATCTTCCAGTTGTTATTAGAGTTTTTTTATTATTTATTTTTTGAAGTTTTATTTTTGTTGGCAGAAAACAGCAAGTCATTTAACATTCTTTCTGTATTTCTGTTGCTGCCATCTGTGTTTATATCTGTGTAATAAACATTTTGAGGGCAAATTGAAACTGAAAAAAAAAAAAAAAAAAAAAAAACAATGTAAGTTCTGTGTGTAAGTAATTTAATTCTTTAATTTTTATTTATTTATTTTTAATTTTCTCTTAATTATTTGCAGGTCGCTTTGAGGAACTTGAAGAACAAGTCTGGATGCTCCCAAAATAGAATCTTCAAAACAGAATCTTCCTGTTATGCTTTCTTTAAAACTGAAAAACAAGATGACAAAAAGAAAGAATGTGGTATTTCAAGGCAAGATTTCACCTGAGGAAAAGGACTACATGAAATTGATTACAAATTCAACCTATATTTACTATAAAACAAACAATATTTCCACTTCAAATTCAATTCAAGAATCAAGAAGGACTTATTTCATCTTCACCAAAGGTTCATCAGAGGTTTGTAAACCATTTGGCAAGATGTTAGTTGTGCCTTATTCTATTTGTTCAGTCTTATTCAGTAATATAGTACCTGTCACATAACTACATGAAAAACTAACTAGGCAAACCTGGTGGGTGGATTCTATGAGAAGTGATGTTGATAGTAAATTCTACATTCTACATTCCTTTTTAGAACATTTGATTAGTTGATATTATAACAATATTGTATAATAATTAAAATATCAAAAATATTTGAGTAGTAATCACTAAGTGACCTCTTTGGATCACATGCCTTGTGGGATTTAAAAAGTACATAATATAAAAAAACAAAAAATAAAATAAAAAAAGCAATAGGTTAATAATAATGGTAAATCAAATTATATTTCTTGTTAGCCAAACCAGATTAAATTAGCTGATACTTCTGTCTGTTAGCCACCTGATAAACGTCACGTCCATACGTATGCGCATGAGCATGAGCAAGAGCATGAGTATGTGGATGTGGATGCCATTTTGACTCCGCTCAGCAACGTGGACCGGTCTCGATAACTTAGTTGCTGTCAAGAAACGGTTTTATTTTTTTTAAATAGTTAAACTGCCACAATTGTAAGTTTGGTGGTTGCTATGAAAAAACGAAATACCATGGGACACAGGTATGTTTCAGTGAATTTTGAGACAAAATTGTGATCATCAAAGCCATGTGCTATCATTACTGTAGCATGGAAGCTAACAGCATGAATTATATTCATTACAGATAAATACGATATTAATATCAATGGGCATGAATTGGTCTAACAGTTTTTAGATAATTTATTGATTAGAAGACTTGAATGTAGTTTGGTTTTTCGGCTTAGCTTTGTCATGTTAGAGAGAGAATGGCCTAATTACGTGTGGATCAAAACAATTGTTACCTTTTGCTCTTTTTCCTAGTATATACTTGTATATGTAACAAACAAAAAAAGCACAAAAAAAATTGGCAATAAATAATTTCTGATTATTTCTGTATATTTTACTTTAAAAATAAATAAATAAATAAATAAGTAAATAAATAAAAATCCATTTTGGGTTCCATGTTGGTCCACATGCTTTATTCACTAATACAACTCAAAGTGTCCTGTTGATCAACATTTGGTGTTGTAACTGAAAATAATGTGCTCAAATTTTGATCAAAATACAGTTTAGAATGTCATAGAAGAATGTTATTGAATGACAGGAAGAACATGAAGCACAGTGTCGAGGTAGACTCTCGTCCATTATAATAACTGTAAATATTGGTTGAATTTGAGGGCTAATATAGGTTAGCAAACTGATAAAATATGTTTATCTTCTCTTTCTACAGTTTGTACATCATCTCTGTGTTTCTGCTATATATCACAGGTGAGATTTTAAACATTTTAAGTGAAACTTCACGTCACATGCAGAATGATAAACGGTGTGTTTGCTCTTTTTTTAGGTTCTTGCTCTTCTTCTGTGGGCAGAGTTGAGGGTTTTGTTGGAGGCTCTGCTGTCTTTTCTTGTTCTATCCCTGAAACTGAGATTAGGGACAACATAAAAGAATTCAACCTACATATGAGAGACAATGAAGGAAAGATTCTCTGTGACATAATTGGGGGCAACAGAATATGTCAAGATCAAGCTCCAGAGTACAAGAACCGAACTGAAATATTGCCCACTGATCAAAAGGAGGGTAACTTCACCATCAAACTCAACTGGCTTAAAAAAAACGATGCCAGGAAGTACACCTTCATCTTCACAGGGCCATTTCAAAATGAAATTTACTTCAAGCTTGATGTCAAAGGTCTGTATAATCTAAAGATTTCCTTTGCAAAACTGTTCTTTTTTTTTTTTTTTAATTGTAGAAAAAAAAAGTTAAAAAAAAATTTGGTTGTAACTGATTGAACTAATGTTACAAACTTTGTCATTGTCATTTTGTCTCACAGATATACCAGAAGGAAGAGGGAACCATGGAGGACTACCTGGACAACTTCCATCAATTGTGTATTTTTTAAGCATTTTTTTCCCATTTGGCTTTCTGATTTTTATGTTAAATTTCTGTTTAGTTCTGTTATAGTGTAGAGATCAGATCAATTAGCCAATAATGGAAGTATTTTTTACTCTGTTACAGCATTTTTTCAAGTATCTGTACTTTGAGTTATTTACTACATTCCAGAAAATAATGTGTTAATCCTCTGTATTTCAAAATGATCAGAACTGATCTGGTAGCATTACAGCTGACTTGAGTTTTAAAAATGTCACTACCTCATGTGACATTTCACTAGTATTTTGCTGCCCAGCCCTATATATATATTTGTTAAGTTATAAACTTAGATTTCTTTTGCAAACTTGTGTTTTTTATGAACCTTTGCGATATTTCATTCCAGATATTTCAATGGCACACAACTTGTATTCATCAGTGTTTGTATTAAGTATGAAACTAACAATTTCAGAGTCATTGTCATTTCTGTCAATGTCATGTGTGCAATTAAAACAGTGTAACATCAATCCTGCTAATAAACTGATTAATACATATCTTGTTGTTTGTTGTTTGTGTGTGTGTGTGTGTGTGTGTGTGTGTGTGTGTGTGTTGGGGGGGAGGGGATAATTTGATTTGGAATAATGACAAGAGAGGTCACCTAATGGAGGCTGCCATGTTAAGTTAACTGGCACAAGCTTTGCCCCAATTCAGGGTGTAGTGGGTGGGTGCAGCAGGGGCTAAGAGGGTCCCGACTCCGTTCAGGGGGTGTGACATTTATTAACAAAACCGGTGGTTATTATCTCTAATCCCATTCATTTGAACCCTCACTCATACATGTCTTTATGGACCTTGCTTTGTGCACTGGTGCGCAGTCATGTTGGAACAGGAAGGAGCCATCCCCAAACTGTTCCCACAAAGTTGGGAGCATGAAATTGTCCAAAATGTCTTGGTATGCTGAAGCATTAAGAGTTCCTTTCACTGGAACTAAGGGGCCAAGCCCAACCCCTAAAAACATCCCCACACCATAATCCCCCCTCCAACAAACTTTACACTTGGCACAATGCAGTCAGGCAAGTACCGTTCTCTTGGCAACCACCAAACCCAGATTCGTCTATTGGATTGCCAGACAGAGAAGCGTGATTCATCACTCCAGAGAACACATCTCCACTGCTCTAGAGTCCAGTGGTGGTGTGCTTTTGTCACAGACACGCCAGGCTCTACACTCACCCAATCACAACGCACTCCCTCTCCTGAGTATTAACCAGCCACACCTGACGCTCATCAGCACTCATCACCACAGCAGCATAAAACGCACTCCTGAACACTCACTCTCTGTCCGGTCTCGTTAAGTCATACTACCTGTTATGCTTACCTCCAGGACTCCTTTAAACGACTACTTTGTGATCCCTTGTGTCTCCACGTCTCCTGTGAGTTCCAGTGTGTTCGTCTGCTCCACGTCATTCTGCATCCACGCTCCCTGAGGAAACAAAGACAAGAATCAGATCCTGTATCACGTCCCGTCAACACATTCATCTGCTTCAGTCACCTGCACTCTGCCTGCACGCTCTGTTGTTCTTCAATAAACCTTGTTTACACTTACCAGTGTCTCCGCTCCCTTCTGTACGTAACAGCTTTACACCACTGCATCCGACGCTTTGCATTGCACTTGGTGATGTAAGGCTTGGATGCAGCTGCTCGGCCATGGAAACCCATTCCATGAAGCTCTCTACGCACTGTTCTTGAGCTAATCTGAAGGCCACACAAAGTTTAGCGGTCTGTAGCTATTGACTGCAGAAAGTTGCCAACTTCTGCGCACTGTGCGCCTCAGCATGCGCTGACCCCGCTCTGTGATCTTACATGGCCTACCACTTCGTGGCTGAGTTGCTGTTGTTCCCAATTGCTTTCACTTTGTTATGATACCACTAACAGTTGACCGTGGAATATTTAGTAGTGAGGAAATTTCACGAATGGACTTATTGCACAGGTGGCAACCTATCACGGTACCACGTTTGAATTCACTGAGCTCCTGAGAACGACCCATTCTTTCACAAATGTTTGTAGAAGCAGTCTGCATGCCTAGGTGCTTGATTTTATACACCTGTGGCCATGGAAGTGATTGGAACACCTGAATTCAATGATTTGGAGGGGTGTCCCAATACTTTTGGCAATATAGTGTATGTTAATGTGATATATAAGTCTTTGTGATATCAGAGCAAATTTCCTTTAAATTATTTCATTGTGATACTATTATAAAACATTTCACTATGAACATTTTCACTATCTGTTTATATAACAACAGATATGTAAATGTACCTGGAACAGGTGGTATAAGCAACTCTGAATTATCATGAATGGCCTGCAGAGGGCAACAGAGGATAAATAATAAATACAATTTTATATCCATAATGGTATGATGCATATATTTATTCTGATCAGTGTTTGTTTTAAAACTGAAGAGATATTAGAAATTATATATTAGCAAATTAGTCTTATAATAATAATATTTTTTGAAATGCACCATCATAGTTTCTAACATGGATGCACAACAGAAGACAAAGGCCCTTTTGTTCTTTTCAGCTGAAAAAAAGAGAGAGGAAAATATCATTATATGTAATATTTAGGATTAAATATAGGAAAAAGTACTGATTTACCTTACAATTTTTGGATTTTACATTAAACTACCAATACTGTGGTAAAAGCATGGTGAGTGTTGTGGTTACTATGCATTTACAACAAATATCACATTAAAACTACCAATTCTGTGGTAAAAGCATGGTAAGTGTTGTTTTTATCATGCTTCTACTACAAATACCATTTTGGAACTACACTTGTACTACTTTGAACCTGATATTAATATGATTAACTGATTGAAGGTCTATAGCACGTCACGTGACAGTGTTCAATCACCCTAGTTTAGTAAGGTTTTTTGATTTAGAAAGCAATGAAATGCAAAACCTCAGCGGAGGTGACAGATATAATGCAGTGACTGAACATGAGGGAGCTAACGATACTCTGATTAATATCGGCAAACAGAAAGACGTTATATCAAAGATTAGGACAGCGTATTTACAACTACTTACCAACATCTGGCACACGTGAACTGATGCTAAATATCACAATGTGTTCTGAATCAGACATCTTCAGCGTGATTTCATACTGATAAAATTCACAAGCTGGGTACACACTAAAAGATTTTTGAAAACTTAGAAGATTTTCAAAATGTGAGAGACCACAAACATGAGGACAAAAAAAAAAAATCTCTCGAGACTTCAGAATAAACATGACGGACGATAGGCAGGAAGAAATTGCAATTATAGTGTTTGGAATTGGTGGATCCAAAATGGTCAATATTCATATTCATTCATTTTATTCATATTTTATGTTAATAAGTTATAGCTTATGATTTATTAGTATTACTTTTGATTTCATATATTCATGTACTCCTTTATGGTTATTCTTCTTGATGTCCATGGTGTGCTTGCTATATTAAATTGTTCTTCAAAGTGTCCCAATATGACAGGTCATGATGACACGTTTGTGGTTAGATATTGGATGCCTGCCAAGTACTGCAGAAGCGATGTTTTCGGAATTAGTTGCTCATTTGAACTCGATATACCTTTGTATCAAAATATGTCCATTTCTATTTCTGCTGACATGTGATAATGTAAGATCTGCAAAATTCCCTTAAGGGTGTCAAAACAACCCCTATATCTATTTTCATCTATTTTTGACATTTGACCAGTCTATGACATAATGGATAAATCCATTTGACCTTTTCTTATTAGACCAAAACATAAGTTTGAGTGGGATGTAAGTTTTCCTATATGCTTATGGTATAAAATGGACTGGGTCTTTGATAGTTTAACTTTCCTTTGCTTTGCTTTTCTTTGCTTTTTCTTTGCTCTTTTTGCTTCTCGCATCTCTTCTGCTTCTGCTTCTTCTTTTCAATCTCTCATTTCATTCTGCAAATGTCTTAATTTTGTTCCATCTTTCTGTATATTCTTCATCTTCATCTATTAGATACAATACTCTAGATTTTATTATTAACCATTAAGTACTTAATTAATTTGTTTCTCTCTATAATTTTTAAGTAATAAATTTGTTATTCCTTATTCAAATGTGACCTCTGACATAATCATTGCTGGACTGCCTGGATCTCATTTTCTCAAGTTTTTGCATCAGGAATTATTTTGGTATGTTTTACAGGACACATTGTATAAACACTCGTGTTGTTGCCACAAATCGACAAGCTGATCCTCCATCTCTACTGTCCAAATCCATTTAACTTTGTGCTGCGCCATGACTGCGTTTGTTATGCTTTCGTCTTCTGTCAGCTAACTTTCTGATTGGATATTGTTTCGTTTCACGTGATAATCTCCAGAGTGTGGGCGCATTTGTCCTCGGGTTCCCCCCATGTTCTCCCTTACGGGATTTCTGATTGTAAATATTCAACATGTTGGCGTCTTATTTGTGACGCTAAGGGCACTTGACCATGCTTCAGTTTTTGACGCCTTGGGAGTGAGAATGGGTTTTGTATTCACAACCACAAATGCTTCCAGTAAAAAAATAAATAGTTTGGTTTCAATCTTGCTTTCATGTTTACCGTGAATTTTTCAACATTTCTCTGCCAATTACTTTCAATCTTGTACAGAAATGTACATAGGAGCTCATGAAAGAAGAGCTTTAGGTTTTGAAGCTTGTAGTTTTGATGTTAGTATTTACTTTTAATAAATGCATTACTAGAAAAAAAATGCAGTGTTTTATTTTGCAGTAAAGTTGAACTGTTTGGCTAAGGTTAGAGTGCATTTAGATCACTGTGTTAACTGTTTTGAGAGCAGTTACATTAATTTGGAGAAATGTGTCAAATCGATTGAGAAAAACTGTAACTGGTGGACATTCACAGTGATATAAATTTCAGTATCAAGCGTGAAGGTGATTTCCACGCATTAAAATACAATCTTTCTGACACTAAATATGCCACTTGAGGTTTAGACAACTGTGAGAACTGAGATACATAAATGTATAAAGGTATTGGAAAAACACTCGGTTCACAGTTAAACCTCCACTCTAGACAAAGGTGACAGGCCCTGTTAGTCATTGGTTATCAACTGACCAAACGACAGGAACATTTTTCTGGTTTTGGTTAGTGCTTCAGTTGAGTTAACCGCATGGTGTAACTGTAGCTTGTATCACATCTCACATCGCTTGCAAAATGAAGCACTGCATTCAAAATATTACAAACGCATCTCAAAAGCAAACATTTGTCTTATGTTGCAAACATTTGTCTTATGTTGCATAATATTCAATTTTTTTATTTATCATATACACACAGTTATTCAAAACCTAAAGCTCTTCTTTCATGATGTACTCTATGTACATTTCTGTACAAGATTGAAAGTCATTGGCAGAGAGATGTTGAAAAATTCACGGTAAACATGAAATCAAGATTGAAACCAAACTATTTTTTTTTTTTTTTTACTGTATTTGTGGTTGTGAATACAGTATTACACAGTACGAAAAAAAACAAATACATCAACCATGTGTAGTTGGACAGAAACAATGTTTGTGTTTGAAAAAGGAAATCAAGATACTTCCTGTTAGATTTTTGTGTGTTGAATTGTGTTGTGTTTTGCAAAAAGTGTTTTATGAAATTGAAAACTGAGCCAAAGGCCGAGAAATAGTCTATGGTTTTGCAGATTTGGTGTGTGATTCTGGTGTTTGAGTGTCAGGTTTCAGAAATTGTGACAAGTAAGGATTTTGTGTGCAAGCAGGTGAAAAAAACTGTAATAAATTATTATAATAATATATTGTTATTATAATAAAAATGGCCCATTACTCATGCCAGGCCATTTTTTAAGAACCACTTTACTTTTTTCCATTTAATTTGTTGTTTGCTACAATCACATTTTTAAATTGTAAATGCAAGTCCTGACTGAATTAATAACTAAATATCGATATGAATGAAAAACCATTTATCAGTGAATCTGACAATGATGCTTAAATATGTGGTTGAGTACATAATGTCATAAACTCCTAAACTATATATTTTCCCAGCCAATAACTGTAGACAATTTCAATAGCCAAGGCTTTAAGGTATGTGCCCATAATGAAACTGACATTATAATCCATTTCTTAACCATTTTATTGGTGTAAAAGTAACAACCAGACCCAGTATCTCCAATACGCTTGATATTACATTGTAAAACAATTTATTCTTGAAATTATGAGCACAATGTGAAGCACATGATATTTTATAAATGACATTTAGTCACACATACAGTAGCTGCATTTGAATGCCGAATAGTTATGCAGCTCATAAATTCCCTCTCAGCATCCTGAAAAAAATATTGAGGAAAACAAATAACATTTCAGCTGCAGTTAAACTAAAATTAATCAAAATTAAACACTATGACAAAATGATTTTAATGGTGATTTCATATAATTTACCTGATTGGTTTGGGTCTCGAGGCTGATACATAACTTGTGTCAGCCATAAATCAGCATTATAAACATGTTTTTCCAGATGTTCTGTTTTTCTAACTGCAAAAACTAAGAATGAAACAGTGAATTTATATTCAAAATTATTAATTTTTAACAATATATATTGAGACACAAACAAAATAATAGTCAAAAGACTAATTAATATAAAAGAAGAGTGATACTTTTTTTACTCTTCATCACCGTGATACTGTTACAAATGGCACCACACTAGAATATTTAATTTCCTAATTTTATTTTTCTTAAAGAACAGTCACTCACCGATCATCAGCACAATGACCAGCAGCCCGTTCATCAGACCAGATATGATGACGACAATCTGATGTTCAGTCTGAATCTGATCAATAAACTCCACCACTGTATGATTGTGACACTCAGTTAGTTGAGTTGATTCTGTAAAGAAAGTGTCTAAATAGTGAAAGTAGTAAATGACACATGTAAGCATCAGCATGTCTTGATCACTGAAGGAGTAAATGAACTCACCGGTGATGTACAGTCTGGTGCTGTTGCTGAGTTTTGGAGGTGTGCCTGTTTTCATACAGTAATAAACTCCTAATTCATCAGCAGTCACATTTTTTATAACCAGACAATGTTTAAATTGCACTGAATATTTGTTTCTGAATGTATTATTATAGTAAAAGGGTGACTTTGGTGTTGAGAATGATCGTAGAATCAATGTTGGAGGATCTGGTGTTTTCAGTAAAATCCAATAAACCTCATTTTCATCAAGATTACAGTTTATGGTCACATTTGATCCCAAATCAGTTAGTTGATCTGCCACTGAAGAAGCTTGACAACAGATTAAGACATCTATAGGATAAAACATACATCATATCTATTACCTGATTAAAATCACTGTGAAGTCATAACATAAGATTTATGAAACAGCTGTAAGATTAATAATAATATGTGGATATCATGTAATAAACTCACAGAGCTGAAGCTGAATGATCTTCATGTTGTTGCCGTGATTAAAACACTTCAATATGAATCGGGTTTCCTCCACACAGTAGTTCAGATTAAGCTTACTGCTGCTCTGAAGCAAAGACAGACGCAAATCCAAGCCAGTTTAGATTGGGTTCAGCGGTCTTCATGAAGCTTCGAAGCTTTACGAATCATTTGTTTCGAATCAGTGGTTCAGAGCGTGTATCAAACTGCCAAAGTCACTGCTTCATGAAGCTTTGAAGCTTTACGAATCATTTGTTTCGAATCAGTGGTTCAGAGCGACAAATGAATTCAGTAAACGAGGCTTCGTTACGTCATAAGTGTTTTGAAACTTCAGTGGTTCACGTGTTTTGAAATCGCCCATCACTAGATATTGTTGAATAAAGTCACTATTTTGTTATTTTTGGCACACAAACAGTATTCTCATCGCTTTATAATATTAAAGTTGAACCACTGTAGTCACATGAACTATTTTAAATATGTTTTCAGTAGCTTTCTGGGCATTGAAAAAGGGAGTGTTATTGCTGGCGATACAGGCCTTACTGAGTAAAATTCAATTGTCAGAAAACAAATCAAGCTTGCAAGAATTATTTTCAAAATGATTTCAGGAATGTAAAATGAATAAATAAAAGTGCTGTGATCATGATCTCATCTCTGACTTCACCTCTTGTCTGTGTGGTCGAGGTTTCATCTAAAGCTGTTGATGTTTCCGCTCACAGTAAGAGATGTTTGAATGATCACAGTATAGCAGATATTTATCTGAATCAGACAATGAAGATCATACAGCTGCAGATCTGTGAGTTTCTCACATCACATTTGATTGAGTCAGTTTTCTTTTGATTTTATATCTTAATGAATGTTTTTCTCTCATAGATCTGTTCATGTGTTATAAAGCCACAGAGAGTCTAACAAACATACCAGTAACTTTAGGAGCTGATGCGATTATAACCTGTGATATTATAGAGGAGATTTACTGGTACAAACTGAAATTATTGGATCCTCCAGTGTTGATCTTACACACTTACAGTAGTACACATGAAGGAGGTAAATATGAAAACAGCATCTTTGAACACAAATACTCAGTGAAAACAAACAGTTGTCCATCCATCAAAAAATAGTCATCAAAACCATTGATGAATTAGGAGTTTATTATTGTGTGAAAACTAGTGAACTATTAAAATTCAGCAACAGCACCAAAATCTATATAAGCAGTAAGATATTTTCTTACTTTAATGTTCAATGTTGTAATTAAAAATGATTTATTTTAGTATTTACTGTGTAACAATGTTTTTATACTGTTTTATGATATTTTGATTGTTTTATTGTTCTGGGCCAAAACTAAATAGATTTTTTTTTTTTTTTTTAATTATTATTATTTTGACAGAACTTGTGATTCAGACTTCAGAATCAGAGTCACATGATGCTCCAAATCATGGACAAATCTGACCCTCATCACTTTCTGTCCAGCTTAGTGCTTCTGTCATCATTCCAGTTAGGTGTTTTTTTTTTACTTATTTTACTGTTATAAGGCAAACTGTATATCTGTAGGCCTACAAATATAACACCTTCCATGTCCTTTTTTGTTGTTTGTTTGCAGAAATGGGTTTCTTTAGATTGATATGTCTTTTGTTGGTCTTATAGTATTATATAATCATCTGCTCATGTTTGATTCGTAACTTTGTTTAATGAGTCTCTGTGATGTTTAATTTGCTGCTGTTTTGGGTTTGGTGAAGATATGCTCAAACTCAACTATGTAAAGAAAGTAACAGTGGAGATGTGAATGAGATGGTGAGTGCAGATATTTAATACACAGAAACACTTACCATCATCTCACACCTTCACTGCTGTTTTTAATCAAGCATAGGTTATTACTTCAGATCATGTTAAAATAATTTATAATTGCAGCTATGCTGTGATAAATTAATAACAATTATAGTTTAACATTAATATCTTGTCATATTAACTGTCTCTCATAATTTCTCTTTCAGTTTGCTGAAACCGTCTTATTGAAGCATCTCAGTGGAAGCAGGTTTTGTTCTCTCTTCACAGCAAAATTTCCAGTGTTGTTTAGTGTTGTTTTTATGGTGTTAATTTTCCAGTGTTGAAAAGTGTTAATTGTGGTGTTGATTTGAAGAACATCAACACTTACAGTGTAAACCAGTGTTCAGAATCAGTGTTATTTCAGCGAGTTGACTAATTGACACTGGAGATGAGATGATCCTATTTCCGTTTGGATTAATGGCGGACGAGTACGAGGAGCGGACAGTGCTCAAACAGGTATAATATATTCTTTTACCACTTAATTCTATCCATTTTCATATTTGTTTTACATTTCTCAACATTTCTAAGTTCCACAACATTGTTGGAGTGCTAACATAATTTCTGATTTGATTGCATGGCAGACCGCGCTGACACGAGGCCAGTTTGCAAACTAAGGTAAGACTATTTAATGCTGATTAATTTGCACATTTGACGCCGATATTTTAGACTTTGGACTGAAAAATAGACGATATTTTCTGTGATTCATGTAACTGTTTAATGCGTTGAAACAAATGAACGTAATAACGCAGCATTTATATATATATATATATATATATATAATTTCCCACTTCCTGGGGCTCTAACATTAGTTGTTTGTGCTGGCAAATTTAGGCAATAATATGCACTTTTTCATTTTAGGACAGCCGTGCGTTATTTTCCAAAGTCTCGGGCCTGTAAGTGCAGCATTGTTAGGCGCGAATCTGCACCCCGCGCATTCGAATTCTAGTGAAAGCGCGTCGCGGTTTCACTCTTCTCCAATCTACAGTACAGATAACTTTAATCTAATCCAGCAAGAAGCCTTTTGCTGAACTAACGTTATATTTCTGGCCATGAAAAGACCCGTTCCAGAACCAGAGATGTGTCTTACGTGCGCGCTTCATTTGCAATCGTTTGTTACTTTAGTATTTTGCAGTCTCACTTTATTATATAATTTGTGAGATGACAAATGGAGCTTCTGACTGCATCTGTTCGCTGGACTTTATTTAAAATTAACAACTATTTGCATTTTTCTTGACCAACAGCTGTCGTCATGCCGGTGAAAGTTCAATATCATGGTGCATTCCAAGATTTTCTAAATGAAGTTAAGTGCTGTGGCTTTGACTAACTAATTAAAGCCAGTCATATAGCAACTGTGCTTAAAATCCACAGGGCTTGTTTCCAGCTTTGTTATTTGAGTTTGAGAGAAAAAAAAAAAAAAAAGTCTATTTATGCTATTGTTAAAATTGTTTCATTTAAAAGACAGACACTGATGTGGAAGAGGACACATTGAAGTCATTAAAATTTAAAATTAAGATGTCTGGTGGTAATCCTGATGGTATTTGGTATTTGAAACAATGTATTGTGGAAAAAAAAAAAAAAAAAAGCGCTACACAAAGGCATTCTTTTAAGGTCTCCATAATATGATGGTGTAAATGTTTTCTCTTAAGCCCTGTATGAATTAAGACGTTTATGGACATGAAACATTAAATTGTTTTACTTTTCACTCTTAGTCACACACAAGATCCTCAACCTCCAGCACATGTACTCATTCTTTGTCTGACCATAAAGAGACAGCAGTGCAAAACCAGCTAACAAAGGCCAGCAACAGATTTAGCACAGATGTTATGGCAAACAGGTATGCATGTTGATTTTCACAATTAATTTGTCTATGTAATAATTACCTTCCATCATTTTACTAGTCTCATGTTGTAGCCCGTAATGATGTTGTTTAATCAGATTGTCCATGACGCCCTGAAAAAATAATCCAGTGACGAGAAAGAAGACTACGATAAGACAGACTTGTGCACTTCCACAAGGTAAAACTCGCAAAACTGTTGCAATGTCTTTGTGAACTTTGAAATTATGGTTATGGTTGTAAATACCATAACGCAGTGATTTTCAATCGTGGTCCTGGGGACCTTCAGTTCATGGAACTCCCTGCAAATGATCTGATAATCTGAATCAGATGTTAAATAAGGACATAAAAATGTGCGGAGTGCAATTTTTTTATTTTTATTAAGGGGTTAATTTACTGAAATCTAATTTGTACTCGCCCTCATGACATTCCTAACCCTTAAGACTTTTGATCATCTTCAAAACACAAATGTAGTTATTTTAATGAAATCTGAGATTTGTCGATGCATTGACAGTATACAAATACCACTGTGATGCTTCAGAAAGTTCATAGAGATCGTAAAACGAATCCAAATGAATTAAGTTGTTCAGTATCTTCTGAAGAGATTTGCATTATGTGAACATTTAACTGTCTTTTTATTTACATATAAACGTTTATAAACACAAACAGATCAGATATGGTAAATGGGAATTCACGCATGAGTTCATTCTCAGGGTTATGCAGCATCCTTTGAGCTTCCACAAGAACTATTTGTGCTGATTAATGTGAATAAAAGCCTAAAATCAATCTCTTCATCATATAAGGTGGCCGTGTCTCTTCAGAAAATTTGGAATAAGTGCTAAACTTCGTATGGATTAGTTTTACAATCCCTTTATAAACCTTTTGAAGCATCAAAGTGGTAACTGCGTGGACTCTGGATGGACAAATCTTTCAGTATTTTCACTTGTATTTCAAAGATGAACAAAAGTCTTATGGGAGTGGAACGACATTATTTTGGGTGAACTATCCCTTTAAAGCACAATTCTCATCAAACATTACTAGTACTGAGTTTTATGCATTCATCTTTTCAAATAGTTATTTTATTTTTTCCGTCTTGTTTAATGTAATTTTTGTTTTTGCTGTTTACAGTCCTGCACCTGCACCAGTATTGAAGGCCATCTCAGTTGGAGGGAGGACCACCAGCCATTCCTACTGGTATTGAGAAGGATCAAGGGCAGGATCGACAAATTCTTTGTGGTTGAAGCACCTCATCTCTTCTGAAGGAACCAGCTCCTTGAATGCTATCGAACTTTAAGTCTACTGTTTCTACCTGCTGTATATGTAGGTCCTTTATCTTTATCTTCCTGCTACACTCTACAACACTGATGTTGGTCTTACCAGTGAGTCTCCCAAAGTAAAGGAATTGCATGTGAAGCATTGACAAACTTTTGACAACATTTTTTCGGAGCATCATGTATTTAAAGTACAGATATTGGAAGCAGAGTACGTTTAACTGCTAACATTTTGAAGTTGAAGTTTGGAGTTCACATGGGTGAATTTGATGATGAATTTGTTTCAACTGTTATGTCTAAGACGTATCATTGTTGAAAATAAAGGTTCAAACTGATACAATGAAATTGGCTGTTATTTAATGCACACATTGTGTTTTTAGTTGAACTGAATACAGATTACATTTAATGACAAATCAGGGTTTGTATGAACACAATATTAGTGTGGAAAGAACTCTCTTGGTGTTGATGCATCTAGTGTAGTTTTAACTATAATTATTGTGTTAATTATGAACACTTACAGTGTTGTTTTAACTCCATACAAGTGTTAAACTAACACTTTAAATAGTTACTTTAACTCTATTTAGTGTGGACCTATATAAACCCCGAAAAAGTGTTTATTTTGACACTGAGTGTGAATTCAACACTTTAAAATTTGCAATTTCTAGTCAATAACAGATGAAGGCAGTTTTACAGAATAATCAGAGAATCTCAATCATTTATGAGAAGCACGTCAGATCTAAATAATGTCATTTCATTTGTGCTTTGAAAACTTGGGGCCGTATTCACAAAACATCTTAAGGCTAAAAGTAGCTCCTAACTTGCCAATTTAGGAGAAAATTTAAAAAAATTATGGGTGTATTAGTGCTAAATTTAGGACTCCTACATTTTTGCTCTAAGAGTATTTCATAAAGCATTTTAGCGCTAAAACTAGCTCCTAAATCTGTGAAACATTAGTAGTCAAGAGTACTCCTAAGTAAGACCAAATCACTAACAATCCTAAAATGGTTGTTGCTGGCAATTCAACAATCCACCCAAAGACACTGTACACCACTGAGGCAATAGAGCTTTGGGTGCTGAGCCTTCATCATAAATGCAAAAAATATATTTATAGATATGCGATGGCATAAGGTGTATTTATGTACAGTTAAAATGTATTGAATGATGGAGATAAAACATTGCGGTCAGTTAAAAAATAATATCCTTTTGTTTTGCACTGAAGTGACCGGAGTTTGAGTTCTGGCTCGTGGACCTTTACTGATCCCGTCCCCCGCTTTCTCTCTTTCCCACTTCACTTCCTGTCTACTCACTGACCTATCATAATTAAAAGGCAAAAACGCCAAAAATAAATCTTTGAAAATAAATAAATAAGAAAATAATGTCCGATTACCTGTGGCAGTTATCACGAGTTTACAAATGATCGAATGATACCTCATGATACCTCGTTCTACAATATTTCAAGATTATAAATCACTGACAGAGACCCCTCCGCTAACAGCCAGCCACTGTGGTCATAGTTACTTAGTAAGACTTTCTTTCTGTTCCTTAGTAAAAGTTTGTCTCAGCAGCTTTTTGAATAGCTTTTAAGAGAAAACTATTACCTAAGTACTTTTACTGCTATTTACGAAAACTTTTTGTGGTAAGATAACATTTTTTTTTGTGAATACGGCCCCTGATGTCTTGCCTAAATTGTTTGCATTTGAGGTGAAGAAAGCTGTGAGAACTGAGATACAAAAAAATAAAGTGGTTTAGAAACTGCAGTCCGTTAAAGGTTAAACCTCCTCTCTAGACAAAGGAACATGTTTCTGGTTTTGGTTTGTGCTTCAGTTGAGTTTAACCACATGGTGTAGTCTGTATCTTTTTTTTTACTGAAAACAAAAGTCATAAAATAATATGCAGTCATTCGATATTCCTCAAAACAATGTGATCAATTGTAGTACAATTGAGAAAAAAAGGTGGGAAAAAGATTTTAAAATAAAAAAATTGTCACAAGACATTGAATCTGAATCATCTTCATAAAATTGAATATTTGATAATAATTATGATTTTAAGGCTTTAAGTAAATTGGCATCCATTACTATAACAGTTTTTCTCAGTCACTTTGGTACATTTTTTGAATCATCCTTAAGATTTGCAAACCAGTAAGTGTATTTCTCGAAACAATTCATACAAATAGCATAACACAATGGATTACCTGCAAAAGCCTATAACTTGCTAAAATCCTTAGTTCATCTCTCAAAAGTATTTATGTCAATGAACATCAGTTTCATCAGAATGACAAAGACTATCACAAACAATATATTCAAAATGTTTAGTCATGTTGTCAATATAGTGTATTCTGTCAGTATTTTCAGATGTAAACTATGGCTACGATTTTGATGATAATTATTGAAAATGCACAAGACAGCACTTTGTGTAGCATATATAAATTTCAACAGTACAAATTTACACATTACTCTTTGTGGGATATTGATTGCAAGAGACTGGACAGGATTCACAGTTACATTTTTACTGTCTGTTTGTCAAATTACAGTATATATATTGTGATATAAAGAAGAAAACGACAACAATATACAGTATTACAGTATTGTGAACATTGATTACATTACTTTATAAAATGGTTAGTTCCTGTCCTTGATTCTGATTGGTCAATAGCTGTGTTTTATTCACGATAAAACACGGCTATGAACGCTTCACCCAACGGTTCTGTGTATCACTACACAACACCCTTAGCAACCACTCTTAGCAATGTAAACTGTATGTTCTCAATTGATATTGTTCATTGAAGCTTACTGTATTATGTAGAAGAGTATTGTGAGAAAGAGATCGAGTGAGCGAGTTTATTACCTGCATTCAGATTTAGCATTTTCCTTCAGGTCAGTCCTATGTTCATAATAAAAAAATCTGTTTAAATGTCTGCCTAATATCTTGTCCTTTTAACAGTTAAGGGGTTTTCCCATGACTGACAGCGCTAGTCAAAGCATTTGTCAGTTGCGTCTTGTTCCGTGTTCACAACAGTTCAGTCTTTTCAATGTAAAAGTCTTCGCTACTGACTGACACACTCATAAACACAGTCGTTGCAGCCATCTAATGGTGTAATAATGTAACTTCTGTTGCTGTTCACGGTCAGGGACTATTTTTTCCGGCGGAAGGAAGGTTTTTAGTAAAAGTTTACTTCATGAAAGTTGCACTGATACATATTTTTGGCTTTAATAGTATTGTGTGGTAACTGTTTTATAAAAGCAATAAGGTACTCGAGGCTAGTGCTCTATCGTGAATAAGTCACGGCTGAAGGGGTTGCAGGCACGACGCGAAACGTGACTTATTCACGATACAGCATAGCCTCTCGTACCTTATTGCTTACATATATGTTTCCCAAATGAAGCTTCATGAGATGCACCTCTGATCTAGAGAACTGGTCTATCATTGGTTGATCTAATGCAGTGTTTCTCAAACCTGTCCCTGGAGGACCCCCAGCCCCATGTCTCCCTATATCTGACACACCCATTTCAGGTCTTGCAGTCTCTATAATGATCTGATGAGTTGAATCAGCTGTGATAGATGAGGGAGACATTCAGAATGTGCAGGGCTGGTGGTACTCCAGGACAGGTTTGAGAAACACTGCTCTAATGCTTTACATCTTCCTTCATAAGTGAAATTCAAAATTCACCTCCACAACTCATCAATTCAGGACATATTTACAACAACAACAAAAAAGTCTAATAGAAATGTATAGAAAATATGCTTGACAAATTATGACAGCTAGTGCAACCAATTTGCATTTAATGACCTATGCAAGGAACTAATGGCTATATGTTTTGATTGGTAAGACTATTCAACAGAGAACCAGTATAATATATTTTGATCAACATATGACATTAGAAATGGATCATGTAGGAAACAGCAGACAATTGTACATAATAAACTGCATGAATGTACCAAAACATTTGCAATTTGTTCAAAAGAATGAGAAATTGCTTCATGATGTGCATAAGTGACTAGATGATGTGGAGGTTGAACAAGTAGTTTTCAGAATTTCAGTTTTTGGTGCATCTGAGAAATGCAACAAAGTGACTGAGAAAAACTGTAATATAAGTCTATCAGGCTGGTAAAGGAAAACTCAACCACGGAAGATGGATGACGTAAAAATGTCACAATAGAAATGCACAAATACGAGGTGTTAGAAACCATTCAAGACTTTTATTTTAGAAACTAATATACAGGTGCTGGTCATATAATTAGAATATCATCAAAAAGTTGATTTATTTCACTAATTCCATTCAAAAAGTGAAACTTGTATATTATATTCATTCATTACACACAGACTGATATATTTCAAATGTTTATTTCTTTTAATTTTGATGATTATAACTGACAACTAAGGAAAATCCCAAATTCAGTATCTCAGAAAATTAGAATATTGTGAAAAGGTTCAATATTGAAGACACCTGGTGCCACACTCTAATCAGCTAATTAACTCAAAACACCTGCAAAGGCCTTTAAATGGTCTCTCAGTCTAGTTCTGTAGGCTACACAATCATGGGGAAGACTGCTGACTTGACAGTTGTCCAAAAGACGACCATTGACACCTTGCACAAGGAGGGCAAGACACAAAAGGTCATTGCAAAAGAGGCTGGCTGTTCACAGAGCTCTGTGTCCAAGCACATTAATAGAGAGGTGAAGGGAAGGAAAAGATGTGGTAGAAAAAAAGTGTACAAGCAATAGGGATAACCGCACCCTGGAGAGGATTGTGAAACAAAACCCATTCAAAAATGTGGGGGAGATTCACAAAGAGTGGAATGCAGCTGGAGTCAGTGCTTCAAGAACCACTACGCACAGACGTATGCAAGACATGGGTTTCAGCTGTCGCATTCTTTGTGTCAAGCCACTCTTGAACAACAGACAGCGTCAGAAGCGTCTCGCAAGACAAAAAGGACTGGACTGCTGCTGAGTGGTCCAAAGTTATGTTCTCTGATGAAAGTAAATTTTGCATTTCCTTTGGAAATCAGGGTCCCAGAGTCTGGAGGAAGAGAGGAGAGGCACACAATCCACGTTGCTTGAGGTCCAGTGTAAAGTTTCCACAGTCAGTGATGGTTTGGGGTGCCATGTCATCTACTGGTGTTGGTCCACTGTGTTTTCTGAGGTCCAAGGTCAACGCAGCCGTATACCAGGAAGTTTTAGAGCACTTAATGCTTCCTGCTGCTGACCAACTTTATGGAGATGCAGATTTCATTTTCCAACAGGACTTGGCACCTGCACACAGTGCCAAAGCTACCAGTACCTGGTTTAAGGACCATGGTATCCCTGTTCTTAATTGGCCAGCAAACTCACCTGACCTTAACCCCATAGAAAATCTATGGGGTATTGTGAAGAGGAAGATGCGATATGCCAGACCCAACAATGCAGAAGAGCTGAAGGCCACTATCAGAGCAACCTGGGCTCTTATAACACCTGAGCAGTGCCACAGACTGATCGACTCCATGCCACGCCGCATTGCTGCAGTAATTCAGGCATAAGGAGCCCCAACTAAGTATTGAGTGCTGTACATGCTCATACTTTTCATGTTCATACTTTTCAGTTGGCCAAGATTTCTAAAAATCCTTTCTTTGTATTGGTCTTAAGTAATATTCTAATTTTCTGAGATACTGAATTTCGGACTTTCCTTAGTTGTCAGTTATAATCATCAAAATTAAAAGAAATAAACATTTGAAATATATCAGTCTGTGTGTAATGAATGAATATAATATACAAGTTTCACTTTTTGAATGGAATTAGTGAAATAAATCAACTTTTTGATGATATTCTAATTATATGACCAGCACCTGTATGTGTATCTCATACTGTCATAAACTGTCATAAACATTGAAATGATTACTTGTGCCATGGAAGTAAAAAAAAAATGTATAACTCTTTAATACTAACTATACTAACTTGTCTGTAGAAGTAGCCTACTATAGTACAGTGATGGTATCAGATGGTAATATGGTAATACCGTGGTGCTGAAATCCATAGGCTATGTCATGGTATTTACATTATGGTAGGCCTACTTTGAATAGGTTACCATAGTCATGATATTTACTCTATGTTCAAAAACACATGATAATAAGGTGGTGCTTTTTGTGCTTTGTAGTATATATAAATAAGACTCTATCTTTGTAAACACAGTAATAAACTATCTAGGGCAACCTGTTTCATTTATCTTGTGCACAGACCACTGACACAGGTGCATAGTTTCCACATGCCATTTGTGTTGCTTTATTCACTTGAACAGTTGCATTTGCACTAAAGGATGAGTGCCCCCTAGTGGCACTCACCAGTACATCTCCCTTTTTTATTTTCATGTTCCCATGTAACAATCAACTAGTAGATCAAATAAAACTTCTTTCAACATGTCTTTTTTTTTCTTCTTCTTCTTCTTATTTTAACATTCATTTTTTTTTTTTTTTTGGTTTTGCATACACATATAATCACATTCAACACTCCTCAATAAGTCTTTTGGGCTTAACAATTAATCTCCTTGGCCTCACAGCTTTTTCTGCATTCAAAGATAATGATGGCGTATTATCTTTAGGAGTTTTCTTTGGGGTACTGTTTTGCCCAACATCACTTTCAGTGCAGTTCTTTTGGAACCACATTACAACTGATCTCAACATCCTTAATGAATTCCGTTTTTGGAATTTTCAACAAATTCCTCCTGTTTCTGTGAAGAGTATTACCATACTCAGTGAGTACTTCATAAGATCTGGGCATGATCTCTTTCAGAACCTTTGCTTTTGGTCCTTATTTACCATCACATCTTACTCGCACCAAATCTTTACATTCCAGAGGGTGTAAAGGTTTTGCATTTTTGTTATATTTGACATTAGAGCTGCATTTTCTTGGTGCAAATTGGTCTTTGCTTTATATTAAATGTTCAGCTGAGGGTAGCTTTGTCCTCAGCTTCCTACCCATCAGTAGTTCTGCTGGAGATTTCCCACCTTTTAAAGGTGTTGGCCTGTAGTTCAGGATCGCAAGGTGAGGATCTTCCCCAGCTTCAGCTGCTTTCTTCAGCAGACGTTTCACAATCTGCACTGCCTTTTCAGCTAACCCATTTGACTGTGGGTAATACGGACTTGATGTTATGTGCTCGAATCCATACTGCTTTGCAAACTCTGAATGTCAACCCACTGAATTGAGGTCCATTGTCACTAATTAAAGTGACCGGGATTCCATGTCTCGCAAAAATTGTTTTCAAATATGAGATCAAGTGCTTTGCGGAGGTGTCTGTCAATAATGCAAACTCTGGATAGTTAGAATAGTAATCCATGACAACCAGGTAGTCTTTCCCACTCAGTTGGAACAAATCAGCACCAACTTTCCTTCACGGTTCACATAGTTTAAAATGAGGTAAGAGTGGCTCTTTTTGCTGTTCGTATCTGTGTTGACAAATCTCACAGCGCTGTATCGCATATAGGGCCAGTACATCACATCTCGGGCACGGCGTTTACATTTCTCAATACCCATATGGCCTTCGTGTACAAGCTCAGTCATTTGTTGTCTCTTTGTATTAGGGGCTACAATCCTACTTCCTTTTAGAAGAACTTTGTCAATGACAGAAAGCTCATCTCTGAAATGCTGATGTGGGCTTGGTAGCTTCTCATCTCCAGGTGAGTTGATTTCACAAATGACTTCCTGTAATATGCTGTCACTTGCTGTTGCGTCTGCAAACTCAATCCACTTCTGTCTTGACCCGGGTATCTGGCTCACTACACAATCCACATGAATTTGAACATCATTTTCCGTGCTGCTTTTACCAGTGTGATGCAGGCTGGCTCTGCTAAGACCATCGGCCACTTACAGTAGTTTACCTGGAGTAAAGCAAAATGTCAGATGGTACTTCTGTAAGCGCAAGAGAAGACCCTGGAAGTGTGGTGGTGCATCACCCAGGGCCTTCATTGAAATCACAATCAGAGGTTTGTGGTCGGTCACTTCCCTGCCATACATGTATTCATGGAACTTCTCGCAGCTGTCTCTTTTTCTACAGTACCTGTATGTAATTTCTCTCTACTGCTGTCATTGTGCGTGATGTGTATGCTATGGGAAACCACTCAGTTCTGTGTTTTTGGAGTAATAACACTCCAAGTCCGTCTTTGGACGCATCGGTCGATACTTTGACTGGTTTCTCTGGGTCATAAAATTTAAGCACTGGCACTTTGATAAGGCTATTCTTAAGTACTTCCCATTCTCAAGCATGCTGATGCTTCCATTGCCATTCACTCTTTTTATCCAGCAAACTGCGCATTGCTTTTGTGTTGGCGGAAAGCTTGGGTACTCATTGATTAACCCCAGTGCTCTCTGTTTTGTCTTTAGGTGCTGGCATGTCAACTAGCTCGTGTTTTTTCCAGGTTTGGCTGTATTCCTGGCACGGATAGCTTATCTTAGAGGTAAGAGAGAGTCTCTGTCACTCCAAACTCACACTTTTGTCTGTTTAGTTTCAGTCCTGACTTTTGTGCTTGTTTTAACTCTTCACAGAGTCTTTTGTCTTGCTCATTTTGTGTTTTCCCCCATATTATATCACACAGGAATACTCCCACACCTTCCATACCATCAAACAGCTGTTGCACTGTTCTGTGAAATACCTCTGGCGCCGAACAGATACCAAAAGGTATAAGCGAAGGAAACAGTGCTGCCTGAAGGGTGTATTGAAAGTGCACAGGTTAGCACTTTCTTCATCCAGGACAATTTGGTAGAAACCTGATGCATCAAGTTTAGAGAAATAACATGCACCTGTAATTGTGCTTGTTAGGTCAGTCTTTGTTGGCAAATTGTTGTGCTCTCTTTTGATCCACTTATTTAAATCTCTTGCATGAAAAGTCTAAGATCTCTGTTTATCTTTTCCACAATTACCAGAAAATTTACCCACTCTGTTGGCTTCTTTATTTTTCTTATTATTCCTTTCTTGATCAATGATTGCAATTCAGATCTCAACCTTTCTTTGAGGGCTACTGGTACCTTCCTGGCTGGATGTATGACTGCTTGAGGATTTTCCTTCAGCTGTATCTTATGTTTACCTGGTAAACAACCCACACCTTCAGAGACATCTTGGTACTTGGTACTGTTTTACTCATTAACGCTAGTTACCATCTCATTCTGTTTCTCCACTGTGTGACTCTGTGTAACTGCTTTACTGTTGATCACATGAACTCTCTTTATGAGCCCCAAATTTTCACAAGCCTTCACCCCAAGTATAGGCTGTCTGTTACCTTCTACCTTCTGTTACCTTCTACCAGTACACACATTACATTCACAGACTGTGTGATCCTATATACCCCTTTTGTGGGAATCGACTCATCATTGTAAGTGCTTATGCTTATCTTTCTGTCATGCATTTTTTTCTCAGTCTGTCAAAATCTTTTGTTGGCAGAAGGTTCAACTGCATGCCAGTGTCCAATTTAAAGGGTACAGTCACTCCTTTGACATCCAGATGAGCTATCCGCACGTCCTTGGTGCTCACTTCATCCACCACAGCCTCCACGAAGAACTGCTCGTCCTCATCATTGCTGTCACTGGTGTCTTTGGCTCTTTCAACATCTCAAACTTTCTTTTTAGTCAAGCAGCATCTTGCAAAATGATTTTTTCCACCATACTTGCGACAGTCTTTGCCATAAGCTGGGCATTTCTATGGTGCATGGTTGGTACCACATCTGTTAGTCCTTACTGTCCTTACGTCACGGTTTTTCTTTAACAGTTTTCTTTGCGCGTTCATGCACAACATCATGCACAACGTCACAGTTTCTCAAGAGCGGCTGCACGAGCTCTGATGACGACACAGCTGTTTCACAATAGAGTACCTCAGAGATATCGTGTTTTTGTAGGACTTCCGTTTCCATTGCACTAAAGTCTATGGGTTTTTTGAATGGGTTTTTGCTAAATCGCCTGAAATAAGGTCTGTGGTTAACAAAGCCTCTAAATATTTTCACGTTTTGATCTATGACATGAAACACACCAGTTATAACCCGCTTGTGATTTTTTTTAAACAAATTGCTAAAAGGGACTACTTCCTTTGGCAGGGACTTTAGACGTCATCATGACAAACAGGACATTTGGACCGCATTTCTCATGAAAAAGTGGATAAGTATTCATACACAGCGCAGATCATAATCAGCGAGCATGTTTTTAAACAAAGTTGTTTTCTAAAAAAAGTTTGAGGAAGCTTGGTGGTGGTGACGTTGATCCGCGACCATGGTGTGCTGTAGTCCGTTTATAGCCTACTGTTAGATTTTTATATCTGACGACTTTATTTAGGCTTCAAAATGTATAAATGTTGTGTTAACTTGTAAAGATTATCTTGATAGACAAAACGTGTAAGTGTCATAACCCTTTGTTAAACACAGAGCTTATTTTTTGCGATTTTCCAAAAGTCTATGGGAAAAATGCATAGGCTTTCGATCGAGGGAACCCGTGTGGCGCTAACTTCCGGGTTGGCCTACAAAAACACGTCATCCCTGAGGTACTCTATTGGCTAGATTCACTGCATGACAACGATCACGTGTGTTTCGTGTTTATTGTCAGGTCTTCAATCTATATTTTTATAACAGTTAAAGCTCTTTTCATGTAGTTGCAATGTTATATTGTGCCATGTTTATCAAAATAAAACTGAAAAAAAGGACCCCACTACATTGGTATTTAAATAATATATGCTTATGTTGAACTTTATTCTTGTAAAAACAGACGCTGTAAGCAGTACAGAAAGTATTTAATGAAAATGTCTCTGAAACATCTGTGTATTAGTCAAATATTGCATTTATTTCACTTAAGCTGTGATAAAGTATGCAAATGCAGCGTGAGCGTCACTACGAGAAGCAGAAAGCGTCCGACTTCACGTCTCCGTTTTCAGCTCCTCCCCGCCTGCATGCAGCTACTCTCGCCATTCGGTTGCATCCAGCTGAAAAAGTATTCAAAAAGTATTCTCGTCGCTTGATAATATTAAGGTTGAACCACTGTACTCACATGAATTGTTTTAAATATGTCTTTAGTAGCTTTCTGGGCATTGAAAAAGGAAATTATCTTGCAGGCGTCACTGAGCCATCGGATTTTATCAAAAATATCTTAATTTGTGTTCCAAAGATGAATGGTCTTACAGGTTTGGAATGACATGATGGTAAGTAATAAATGACATAATTTTCATTTTTGGGAGAACTAACCCTTTAATCATTGTTTAACACCTGCTATAACCCTAGTTTCACCATATGAGTAGGTCTATGTGATATCAACAATGTGAAGACATGTCTATGTGATACAGCAAATTTCCTTTAAATTATTTCATAGCATTATAAAATGTTTCATTCCAAGCTACAAAGCACATGAAATAATACTGGATCACGTATAATAAACTCACAACTGAAGCTGTACGACCCTCATGTTTTTGTCTTTGTTTAAGCACTTCAGAATATATTGATGTATTCTGGTTCCCTCCATACAAAGTCTTTTCAAGATCAAATACACAAATTTAAGAAATATTGAATAACTTAAAATATCCGTTTATATAACAACAGATAAGTTAATGTGCCTAGAACAGGTGGTAATACGCAACTGAACTATCATGAATGACCTGCAGAGGGCATCATAGGATAAATAAAAACATTTTCAGCTGGTTAAACTTAGAAATGAAAGTTCACCTGCTGCCTTAAAAATGTGAGTTAACTCACAAATAGTCAAGACAATGCATTATTTTAAGTTTAAATTTTCGCTTAAAGTAATGCGTTGTCTTGACTATTTTTGAGTTGAAGCAAGGGAGGCAGTGCCTCCTCAAAAAAATAATCGATATTACAAAAATAAAACAACGCAAATGTTACAAAATTTGACATTAAAAACAGTGGCGGAGGCAGAAAGTGGATGGTGGGTGGGCCTCTAAAAGTGTGGGTGGGCCAGAATAATTCGCATCATCCCATGTTTTTCAACTGGCTCAATTTGGGAGGGAAAAAAATGATGGACCGTCCCTCAGTGGCGTTCTTGTCACATGACCTGCGGTGCGTTTGCGGCATTCTGAAAAGTTGAGAATTTTTCATCTCGAAGCGCCTTGAAAACGCACTGCATGCGCGTCGCTTCCATTATGAACACGGCTGCCGCGTGCCTATAGGCTACATTTGAAATAACGAATTTGAGCGCCCCTGAGTCCTGTATCGACAACCTGCCATACAAGTGGCTTATATCAGTGGCGTAACATAGTAATGACGGGCCCCCTGGGCTGCACAGTTATGAAGCACATAGCCTACAAGCACATACGCGCTTGTCTAGAAGGGAACCTTACGCAAATTTGTGTCTAACTTACTTAATTTAGACCAACTAAAGTATAGTGTTAGACCAACAATATCTTATCAATTAATTAAATAGCCTAATAAAGACATGTATTTAAGAAATTCAATAAAAACAGAATATTGCTTCAGCCTTATTCAAAGGCCGCGGAAAAATTCGTTTGTTACGCACTTCAATCCATTCCACGCCCGACGTTCTTGGTTTTCTTCCTATTTATTAAATATAGGCACATTGATTGAAATTAAGATACAATTTCTACAAAACGAAATTCACTTTAAAGAAAGGCTTACTATAAAACAAAACTTAATGAAGTGGTCAAACTCATGTCTGACCCGCTGCATGTCTCCCGACATTGCATGCGCATCCGTCATGCTATTCACTTTTCATAATCAACATAGGTGAAATTTAAAAAATAATATTAGGCTCTATAGCCTAATATATAAATATAAATATGAAACTAAATTGGCTATTTTTATCCCTCTGGCCGACGAACGCGCCGGCGCGTTCTGATGGATTTTTTTCCTCATGACAGAAACAACTTAAAATAGGCCTTTCGTCATTTTTGGCGATAGCCTACAGATTGGTGCAAGACTACAAATGGTCTACTTTTATTCGTGTACGCTCACAATAACAACAAAACCTTGTACTTTTGTAAAATAAAATAAATAAAAAACAGGGTGCGCTTTCAGCTGTTTTTCTGCGAGAATCTTTCTGAAACGTCTCAAAAACGAACTCAAACACAGCGAATAATTGTACCTAAAAGAAAGAAACATCTCCATTCGATAAGAAATTCGTAGGTCTGTGTTAAATAAGAGGCGATCTATCCGCTGGAATGTTGTTTTTGAAATCATGGCCAGTGCTCGTTGCTGCTGTTATCAGTTCTCTTGGCGCTCGTGCACATGCTCAGTCTTCACACAGACAATTGAGCGTTTCGTTCTGGTAAAAGCACAAAACAAAATGCACACAACGTGTCCTTGCTCTTGATGTACAATCACTGATGAACACCTTTGGTTTTAATGAGAAAAAAAAAAAAAGATATGAGGTTGGATTAGAACCCAGAACCTCAAAAACGCTTGCCAAGAATTCTACCACAAGACCTTTACAGTACACAGACGGAATCAACGAATTTATGTATAAATACTCACTGCTGTAAAGAATTTCGGCACTAATTATATTGTATTATTAATATTTATATTTATCTTAATATTTATATTAATATAGTCACTTCGTCGCCAGGGGCCGCTTGCAATGTGGCAGGGCCCACGTGCGTTGCGGGCCTCCCCGCCTCACGGGCCCCAGTGCGGCTGCACTGTCTGTAGTTACGCCACTTATATGTGTACATTTCAGAAAACCCCTTGCTCACAAATTACATGCAAAAAATATTGCATTATCATGCCACGGCGGGCCAGACTAAACACTTATAGCTTACCTTGTATGGCTCATGTCTGTTCTAAACAAGTCAGAGTTGGCTGGGTTTTGAATTGAAGATGTTGATATTGTCATAAACTCATTTAGCCTATCTGTTAGTTCTCATTCAAACGATAAAAGTTGTAACGGCGTCCTGTCATCTTTGTCAAGACGTTTTTCTTTATTAAATGCATCACAGATAGCGGGTTAGCCATTTTTTTACATAAAAAGGGCGCTGCTGGTTGAAATCCGGCTATTTACATAATAGCTACTACTGGCGTGTGATGTAACTGAAGAAGAGACGAATTAGCATATTCTTATTAAGAGTTTTAATGCATAAAAAAAAAAAAAAAAAATCAAATTTAAAAAAGTTATTGAAGAATTGTTAAACGTTAGAAAAATGTTTTATTATATATATATATATATATATATATATATATATATATATATATATTTCCCTGGATCTGACTGGGTGGGCAAGCTGTCAATCTGGTCCCAGGTCCACCCAGGTCCACCCGTAGCTCCGCCCCTGATTAAAAAGTGTAAAAGTCACTCGTTTTTTTAAAGAAACACTGTCAAACAGCGACACCTGCAGGTGAAGTTACGGTTGGACGGTTACGATTGGACATGATTGGTTCGTGCGATAAATCCCGCCTCTTGTTTTCGTGCGCGTTCTCGTCGAATCGGCCTGAATGAAGACAGTGATGGCGTTAATGGGAAGACTAATTAAAAAGTAAGTAAACAACTGTCACTTAGATATCAACACTTTATTTCATGTCAAAATCAAACTCGAAATGGCCTGAAAACATGATGACTGCGAGGGTTTTTAGTGAGCAATCACCGTGGTGAAATTAAAGGTAGCCTTGTGTCTGTGGGTGAGTGACCAGTGTGAAGCTTGATGACTGCTGAAAATAAATTGACTATTAATAAGAAAAGCTGAACATTAGTTTATAAATAATATATATTGTTTAAACTTTTACTGCCTTTAGTTGTTATTTTGGAATACAAACATGCGTAAAAACACTAACTTGATTAAATTTATGCTTGGTTTTAATAAATAGAACATTACATAGTGTAAAAATACAAAATGTAATTGTATTTGGTCTCTCTTTTTATGTAATGTTAACTTAACCAGGAAAATTGTGTAACGGGACATAAATGAGAACGTTGCCTCTTCATTTTAAAACACCACCGCACACCACTGAAGTTTTGCCTCTAGATGGCACCAAATGAAAAGTGATTCATCTGTATTCTCACATCACGTCACCAAACTGCAGCTGCCAAAATGAGAGAAAATGGCTCGTATTTTCTTAAAGTAGTTGCAATAATTATTTATGTGTGTATAAATTAAATTATGATTATGAAATATTAGCAGCATATTTAAAATGAAATGCTACACAACTCAAATAGTTCTGGAAATTATTAAGGTTATAAAAATGTTTCCTATTTACACAAAACATCAGTGGGCTACTAAGATTTACATTACTAAAGAAAATGAAGAGAAACACGAGGCATTTCCTGATCTTTTTTCTTGGTGTTTATTGTAAGTATTGCATTTTAACTCACAGCTAGAATCAGAGTGCATGTTTACAAAGAATGGCCACAAGTTCATCAGGACCTCTGTCCTCCCAGGGTGGAAAAGCTTAGCCTTTAACAGACCCCTTTTCCCGAGTCTCTTGAAAAAGAAAAAAAAAACACAGATGCTGTTTCAGGATCCGTTTAACGTTTTTCTTTTCCTCCGTAGCGACTGAGATCACATTGATGTGGGAGAGCTGATCCCAGACCAGCACCATTTCTCTTGGAAGTGTCGTTGAATACGGGCCTGGGTCGGTACGGTGGCCTAAAAAGAACACGGCCCATTCTCTTCAAAAAATAAATTAAACAAAATAAAACAAAACAAAAAGCACTGGCATCTAAGTATGGGCCCTGGCTTTAAATAGTGCAGATTCATAAACCAATAAAACAATATGAATGAAAAGGAGAGACAATAAAAGAAAAAAAGCAATGTGTCCTCTGTGCAGGACGACGATGGAGGTTCTCGTCTGTGGTTTGGCCAGGTGTTGTTAGAGCAACGCTTTGAATTCGGTTCCAACGTGCAAACAGTGACGTTCCTCCGCACGACCGAAACAGTTTATTCTAAACACAATCAATTTACACCCGACTAAAACAGTCAACACTAAAACTCTCTTAACAGGGTGAGTAGAACTACTCGACACATTTGGGCCGTTCAGCAGCCAAAAGCATTTGGTTGATGCTGGATCGGGACACTAACAGATGTCCGTGCTGTTCTATTGCAGGCAGAACGATTACAAATTAGACTTGGCTTTAATATGTACTAAAAAGCAGCTCTGCATTTGGGGAAAAACAATAAAATAAAAATAATACATCACAGATGGAGTGGATTTACGGTTTAGAACAGAACTGGGAGGGGAACGCCATCATAGATTTGACTAGCAAAATAAGTTAACCTTTTTACCTCTGATTTCGGATCAAGGAAAGAAAATAAATACGACTTGAGGAAAGTTAATAAAGTCTGAATGATTCTTTTCACACAAAATAAAGAGGAAAAAAATGAATTTAACATACAGTACAGCGGGAAGAAAGAGCTTGAAGCGCTTTGTGCCGAGTTTGGAGGCTTTCACACTGGGCAGGTTTGCTGCGGTCCGAGTCCGATTTTGTTGCCAGCGCGACCCTGCAGCATTGGTCTGGTTTCACACTTAATTCTAGCATTTGCGATCATCGTACGTCATAACGGTGCATGACACAAAACAGGACACGGGCAATATATTGTTTTTTTATTCATTTGGTCCTATTATGCGCACCAGAGTGAAGGACACTTGGGTTTACTGTATGTGCGTCGCATGAAGGCGGCTTTTTGCTGCTTGCAAACGGACACTTTTGAGGAGACAGTGGATTGTGAACCATTCATTTGCCGCTCAGACTGCACTCACTCACTTGTATCCATGGTAAATCATGGTAAATGTCATCCTTTACATGCATTTTGTTTAACTAATGACTTTGCTATTGGCTAAACTGCATGCGCAGGTTACTCTGCTTCCTGAACAAGTGCGCACCCGAGTCCGAGTTGCTTTCACATTCATACGTATCGCACCACAGTTCCAGTGCAACTGAACTCAAGAGCACCTCCTACAGGTAGTCTCGGGTTCAGTACCCCGGTGTGCTCAGGGGTCCGCATGACAGCTTTCACATTACCAATTTTTCATGCGAACCGTGTCCCGTTTTGAACTGAACTGCCAGTGTGAAAGCACCCTTTGAAAGCGCCGCTCACTCCACGTCCACAGCACACGATACTAGTAGTGGAATGCCTTTCAGCTTTAAAACAATAAATAATGAGCGCCACTCAGAGTTAGCATACCTTCTACAGAGGTCCATGCCTTGGCGTCCCACGACCACTGCCTTTTGTGTGATGTCCAATTTTAAGTACTTCAGCGCGTTGTTTTTCTTCTCGTTGTTTAGTTTTAAAGAAAGTCATAAAATTCCTTGGGCAGCCAAAGAATTGAAATTATTTGCGTTTCATCCAGCATAATGAACAAATAATACTGTCCATGCCACCACAAAAGACTCTCAGGAGGAAGATAATCAATCTTTGCAAAAATATAATTTAAAATGCACAAAACACAAGACAACAGAGGCAATTTCTACCCATGGGTAACTACCTTTTTTCAACTCAGTTTTTATTTTAACTTTAATTTATTAAACTATCATATTTATGTACAAAAACGAGCAAGTTGGCATTGCTCTTTTGGACGGACACAAGCGTTGTGTCTCAGGAGTAGGAGTGCTAATGTGTTGTTCTGACTACAAGAGTTTATTGCTTATTTCTGCCAGGAGAGACATCTAGTTAAACGCAGGGGTGGATATTTCTCTGACGTGGCGCCAGTTCTACAGAGGGCTCTATGCGGTCGAGTGCAAAGATCGCTGGGTTTTAGCTGCAGCGTGGAAAGTGGTTCCACGATTTAAATGCACCAAAAATTCCCACAGCCATGGGATAGTTGTTTTTCTGTTGTCTTTGATGAATGCAGTAGATCTTTCTGCTTTATTGGTTTTGTCACGTAGCACCAATGACAGTCCTTGTCGCCGCTAAGCAGCGTTAGAACCATTAGACCGGATGAAAAGGAAATCGACAGGTTTGGGGCTTCTTGTGTTGATACGCTTCTCAGGTGATCCACTTTGGGTGGGTTTAGTTGAATAGTTTCCCTAGTGACCAGTTCACGACCCATTCATGTAGAGAATTAACAATCAGGGGTTTGAATTAAAAATCAACAGCTATTTTTTTTTATACATCTTAGCTTTCCTTTCGGAAAAAGGGGATTTAGATACTGACAATTATCAGAAAAATCTTATTCAGGAATAAAACACCATCTAATAACCCAATTAATTCACAATCACAGATTGTTTCCATCTCATTCATATTCTCTCAGATACATTCACAAACTTAAAACAATAAATCAGGCATTCTATAGGGCGGGTGGTGTTCTGGTCACCTGACTTAAAAGTCTCTGATTGGTTGAGGAGGGAAAGGAACTCATTTCAAAGGCTGGGATAGTGTGTGTGTGTGTGTGTGTGTGTGTATGTGTGTAAAGGGGAGCTCGTTTTATGAGCTGAAGGCCAGTTTGATGCTGCAGGAGGAGTAGCCCTCATCGCTGGCAGTGCTCTGTAGACTGCTGTGGTCGTCCAGATCGCTGGTGCTGGCTGTGCTGATGCTGTCCAGCTCTCCATGAGAGAACTCTGTGCTCTCCACATCCACCTCCATCTCTTCTGTGCCCACAGAGAGAGAGTGAAACAAAGTCAGACAACATTTTCATTACATCGTCTATCACATCAGGTATATCACATGAAGTGTAAAAAGATATCTAGCTTGGCATGAGATAGATAGATAGATAGATAGATAGATAGATAGATAGATAGATAGATAGACAGATAGATATTATTTATTTATTTATTTTTTATTATTATTATTACTAGCTATATAATAGATTACTATCATGAAGCTCCAACCTTGGTCTGAATCTGAGCGATCTGATCGCTCAGAGCAGAGGGTGGAGCCTACGCTGTCAGTGCGTATCCTCTCGCCTTCCAGCACGCCCTCCAGCACACCCCCGCCGCCCCGCAGCAGGTCCAGTCGCCTCTGGAGGTGACGCTGCTCTCGCTCCAAATTCTCCAACTGATACTGAGACTTACGCTCCGTTTCCTCCAGTTTCTGTGGGAAGACAAAGAATGGTGACTCACGGATAATTACAGAAAATCCCCAACAGCACATACAAAAGAATTCAAGATGTAATCAATGGTTATTACAGCTAATGTATATGTAAAGACATATTTGGCACTACAAGACCTTTAAATTTATTTTTTCCCTTATCATTGCTTCAGGATTGGGAAAAGTTGCAAGCCAGATTCAAACCTGTGTTGACCCCAAGAGCACTAACCACTTGTTACTAAAAACTTTTTGATAACTTTATTAACATCATGCTACATAAAACAGCAGGAAATCATGGGATGATTTAAAGAGGTGTGTGTTTTGTCAAGCTCATGTGATTGATGGATTTGTTTACTACAGGGATCAATAATCCCTTCACACATGACCCTCGTGACCTTATAATACATTACGCTAAAACAATACAGCATGACCCCCAGCTAAAACCACGCACACATGTGCGTACACACATAACTGGTCGGGACAGCTTAACCTGTTATGGAAGGGAAAACCAGTAAGACATCAAAATGAAGACCAAACTGAAAATAAAGGGTTATCATCACATACATATTTTCAACAATAGCAAGTATCTGTCTGTAGTGCTTGACATGTGGTTTACAATAAAGCTCTTAAGGGATAGAAACTAAATTGTCACATTAAGGGACGTGGCTCTATTTACAGGAAGCGGTGTGTTCTTTTTAAGGTGTAGTGGCTGTTTAAATGTGTGGATGTTAATAATGTGAATATCTTAGGTGTAATCCTTTACATACTCTATGCATTTTGGATAGTGGTTGATGACACAGATTCAGATCAGAAACATAGATAAAGCTAAAACATATGTAATATAGACTAATAAAATTAGTCATGTGATCCCAACATTTTGGCCCCCGACTTGATTCATGTGAAATAAAACTGCTTGTATTTGGCTACTGATCACCTTATGAGGCAGATATATTCTTATTTGCGATGCTAAAGGCTACTATGCTAATCATTGCGATAATAAATACACACGTTTATGGAAAATACCAGAGACTGCTTGAGGAACATAGTCAACTCATATATGATTATAATCGTGTATTTATTTGGTTTAATGCTTCATCTGTCTCTTCCCTGTGCGATACCAGACTAATATATCCACGTATCTGTCACACACTCCAGTTAACTCGTATAACTAATAACTCCTGTTTTCTTCTCATGAGCTCCCTCTGTTGCTCTGGCTGAAAGGATAACAGTATATAGAAACAGAGAGAGATCGCTCAAACCTCCTCAGATTGCAGTCAGAAAGAAATGCTCAGAAATGTGATGTAAACATATGATATTTTATCAATATTTTTCTAAATGCCTTTGGACTTAAAAGCTTTAATGGAGTTGTTTTGTACAATGATTTGATTCAGCATGGTTGATGTGCACTCCTGACACAAATTAGTAAATTACTGTTACTGTAACATTTTTTAATTGTAAAACACTGGTCAAATATCGATGCTGGAATCTTAAGTCTTTAAGTAAATACCAAACGTTGGCTTCTGTCATGCTCATTTTGCGATTTAGCTTGTTTTCAGTCAGCTGGTGAAATGGTGTGACGTTGTTCTTTGGAGGTGTGTTAAGAGTGGGTTTTAGGGTAGCGCTCTTGGGGTACTGGCCCGACAGTGGAAATGCAACTTGATTTTGGCCTTGGTGCTTGAGGTCCGAGGCTACTGGCCCCACCTGGCCCGGCAGTGAAAAAGCGGCTAATGTGTCAGAGCATGTGTGTAAACCACTAGGCCACAGCTCTGACATCATTTGCTTAATTTAAGAGCAACAGACGATGACAATGGGAGCACTTCACAAGTGTCTTTACCTTTATGTGTGCTTTGGCCTTGTTGAGGAGTCCCAGAGTGGTGTGACGGCTGCAGTCTGATTCCAGCGGGATGAGAGACTTCAATCGCTCCAGACACAAACGAAGGTGGGCTCGTCTGAAACAAGACCAAAAAAAAAAAAAGGTCAGCCTCATTCACACGCCCTGAAACAATGCAATGAACTTGCTGTGCATGTGTGGTTTGGCCAAAAGCTTACAAGACAACACCTCATTATCTACCTTACACACAAAGCACGCACACACACCCACACCTGCCACTGACTACTTGAAGATTATATTCTAGGAAATCAAAGTGCTCGAGGTTTTAATCGTCTCCTTTCTGACATAGAGGTGAGCTGCAGAATTCACTCTATACATCCAACAGGGTTATTATTTCAATAGTCTGGTTCAGTGTTGTGATAAATCTATTGATCTGCTGTAGGCTAGTCCTGCAGTGCTCTGAAACCCTCCACCTCCCCCAGCTCCACCTGCCTAAATCTGTTACGAGATTTATGTATGTTTATTCATGCAGCAGCAGCATAACAGATCTAGTCCTCCAAGCCCAAATACATTAACACTGCCATTTTAATTAACATGCTTAAACTATTTTGAGAGTTGTCATTATTGAACTGAATATAAAATCTTTTCTCACAAGTAAATATTTCTCATTTCAAGTTGGAGTACTAAAACATAATAAAAAATAAAAATGAGAAAAACACAACAAAATTACTAAAGCTTTAACTAAAATTAAAACAAAAACAGAAAATATCAAAATAAAATCTAATTCAAATTATTAACAAAAACTATAATAACTTTTATGATACTAAAATAATATTGATGTCCAACACCCCTTTGTAAAATACAAGCTGACGCTCTGTCTACATTTTACGAGTGCACACGGGCACGAGTGTGCTTGCGTACGGGTGATCGGTATCAGTGAGCATCTCTCTAATTGTGTTATTGAGGCTTTTCAACTCTAATTCCGTTTGCATTCCTCCTTATCGGCAATGAAGATGGCTGCTCTATTTCTTTCATGTACACAGTCTGTATGGCCTGCGACAATGGCGGTAGATTTATCACAAGCCTTATCGCCATGACTGAACACCACCGAGAGGGCACTGTTATCAGGACAGCAGTCTCTCACAGACACACACACACACACACACACACACACACACATTGCAGACGTTCCACTGTCTGCCTTCAGTCTGTGTGGACATTGATCAACCTAGTGCAATGGCTATAGGTGGCAGACTAGTATTTTAGACTTATTTGTAGCTCGTACAAATTACTGCACCAGGCCTCCAGTTCATCTAAACCGATTTTGCCCTACAATCCCATTAGCACGGCAACCACATGTAACCAAAATATCTTTAAAATACTTCTCACGCTATCCCCCATATCATCTGTCTCCAGACATAATGGGCGTCACTTCACACACACAAGCAGTGCTTGCTGGGAAGGCTGTGTATTTGTACGTGTTTGCTTTGGTCTGTGTGTGGCATGATAAATTACTTCACTTCAGTCACGAGACAGAGACCGTGTCAAACAACAATCACTAAGTTCGTCATCTCAAAGGCAAAGTAAAAAAACAGCATCTTTAAAAGACCCAATTATGACGTCATGCACTTTAGATTCTGTGATTCCTAAAAAGACCCATTGCATAACGTAAGAAAACAGAACTAAAACAAAGCAAAAACACACATACACAACAGCTAGACGTCAAATGGTCTATTTAAACGTAGGTGTGTTTCCTGTGTGTTTCAGTTACTATGAATTACTTGCAGTGTGAATTACACAGCAAGGTTATGTAACAGATGAACTTTATCACATTAGCTTTGTTCCAAAAATTAACAGTTTGCTTTCTACATAGGCAGTTCTTTATGTGCATCTATGGCTCCATGAAGAACCTTTAAAATCCATGGAACCTCTTCATTCCACAAAAGGTTTTTTTTTTTTTTTTTATAGAGGAAAAGGGTTGAAATGTTCTTCACATTAAGGAAAAGAATCACCGAAAAGTTTTTAGGGAACCAAAAATGGTTCTTCTATGGCATTGCTAAGGCTATGTCCACACTAGTGTGTTTTCGTTTTAACATGGTGTTTTAAAAAGAAAACAATAGTTTCCACTGCATTTCAGAAAAGATCGCCGTCCACACTATACATCCAAAAACACATGTCACATGACCATTCACACTTGGCATGCCAATTGCTCTAATAATAGCTTGCCTCTTGTAGGTAGCTGCAGTATTATAAAATGCAGAGTTTAACTGTGCAATGGCTGCTAAAAAGGACAATAAAGTCAGCAAAGCTTGAAGTTCTGTCTCCACGTTATTGTGTACACGGTCATTGAGGCTGGTCTGTCGTCTTCCAGTAGCATAATGGTCATATGATAGGGGCTTGGCGAATCAGGGAAGGATACGCAATGATCCAGAAGAGAAGACCCAATCAGGGAGTGAATGTGGGCAGCTATGCATTCGTTTTCAAGTGTCTCCGTTTTGGTCCATCACTGAAACGCAACCCCGGAGTTTTCAATCTAAAATGGGGTCGGCTGCATTTCCAAAAGTCTCAGTTTTCAAGGGTCAAAAACTCAGAAGTAGTGTGGACTCCAATAGCAAAAGTAATGCGTTTTAAAACAAAAACGCACTAGTGTAAATACTGCCTAAGAACACCCTCTTTTGGAACCTTTATTTTCAAGAATGAACAGTGATGGAACATGGAAGTGGCTGATTCGTAGCACTACATGAACAGACATAAATAAAAACAGCCCTCTGCAAGAAAGACTTGACTGACTCCATTTTTATCAACTATTCTTAATACTTGTCATTGTCGCAATGCATTCTGCGATTGCATTCTCCACAAAGAAGCATTTGAATTTTAATAAAACAATTTAAATATGATGCTTTAAAATGCAGCCTCTGCAGGCAGTTAATTTGGTATTAAAACAGAGTAAATGAATGGCTCTTGATAATCGTGGGAGTGCAGAATCTGTGCTTCAAAGCTGTAAGCTGAGTGTATTCTTCTGGTCAAGATCTGGCTCTGGAAAATACGCTGAATTTTACACTCCTCTGCATTAGTCATATAGAGAACTCTCTACAACTCAGTTTAATAATAACTCAAGTCAAACATGCCCCTTATGGTCGAGCATGTTCAGACATGCTCTCTCTTACACCCCGAGCAAGAATTTTATTATGACAAAACATCTTCACATGCTCTTTAAATGACTCATAAAAATAAACACCTAGGCTCATAGTCAGGGTTGTCACGATCATGACATATTTGTTTGCATTTAATTATACAAACTATTTTAATATATAATGTGTCTGTTGCATTGATATTACTTGCATTGTAATGTTTATACACATATCTTTATTTATTTATTTATTTATTTACACTGGGAAATAATAAAATTAAGTTTTTAAGAAAATACAGCAAAATAACATGATCGTTAGACACAAATGGACGGAATATGTGAATATGGACAACAGTAAGACTGTGAAACATCATATAGTGTGGTCCTCTAGTGTGGTGGGGGTGTTTATTAGGGAATGAAAACACATGCTTGCCCCAGATTCTGCTTGGTTTATTGGTAAATAATGAATGGAGTTGGCATAATGTCATGGGCTTGACATGGTAATAACTAAAGTCAAGGTCAAGAGAGGGACATAATTCTAACACATTCTCAAATTGTAATCTGCATCAAGAGCACAAAAATTTACATATTTTCTCCCACAAACAGCATGAAAAAACATGTGCATATTACGTGTAGGCCTGGTCATTTGCCAACTATACATATATACACTTGTGTATAAACATAGCTTGCTTCATCCACAGCAGGAAATCACACGTTTTCCCACGCAGAATCAGCACCTCTGTCTGCACAGCAAACATAATTCTGCACAGCCCGGCACTGATAAGAAGTGGCTCCATACAGCCATGCATGCGCTCTACAAAAGGCAGGGTTTTCCTACAGATTCCCCTTTGATAGTGTGTTTTTATCTAATGCCTCACATGATGCCTTTGGAGCGTTAGGTCACATGGCTGGGTTATTGCACACCAGTGCACAGATTATAGAGCTAGAACAGGCTCTGAGTTCTCAAGCCCTAGTTCGGATCGGATCAATACAGTGGGACTGACAGCTTCATCTGGGTTACCAGCTTGTTTAAGCCTTGTTTTATTTAAAGGTTTGGCCCCATGCTTCTGTCATGATGTCACAATGAGTGAGTGTCCCCATCATATCAGTAATAGTCCCGAGCTCTCAAACAGCTCTCAGATTAAATGAGAGCGGTATCCTCCCCCACCACGTAAACACACACAGATGGGAGGCCATTATTGCTGCTAGTCTTCCGTTCGTGTGTAATCTGTCCGAAAACTGGACGAAAAGCTATGTTAGCATGACATTAAAGAGATGTACCAACCTAAAAGCAACATACACTCGTGCTGGGAATAAAAGCAACCTTTAAATGTGGGCAGAGAGTGAGGGAGGGAGAAGGAGAGATGGTTACAAATGTAAAGTTAGAAGGTGGGGGTAGTCAGGATGGAGAGAATGAAAATGAGATGAATAAAGAGGTGGGAGGAAGAGAGAGATAGTGGTGGAAATACAGTACAGACAGACACTGTGACGGCACTCTATGTAAACACGCTCGCAAACAAAGAAGCCTTTGAGCTGTGCATGGGGTGAACCAATGACAGCTTACTGTATGACACACAAAGGGGGGTGGGTGTGCAAAAATACATTTTTTCAAAATCAACTAGTGGGTGGGTTGCGTAAATATCTACTTGACTGACTAGTAGTCAAGATCAACAGAGCACAACATAATGGAATGGGTTGCAAGGGTTTCAGGAAGGATTTTTAAAAGTTGGACTATTTTTAACTTTTTGCAATTCTTGTGGTGGGATACTCAAAAAACTGTGCGAGATGCATTGCAATGGCCAAAATCAACCTTCTGTACATGTAAGGTTGTTGCAAAGTTATTTTAAATGAGATTAATTTAAAGACACAACTTTTCTATTAACTATTAAAGGTTTAGTTCACCCAAAAATGAAAATTCTGTCATTAATTCCACACCCACAAGACATCTTCAGAACACAAATTAAGATATTTTTGATGAAATCTGAGAGCTCTATGACTCCTCAATAGACAGCAATTTAACAACCACTGTCAAGGTCCAGAAAGGTACTAAAGACATTGTTAAAATAGTCCACGTGACTACAGTGGTTCAACCATAATTTTATAAAGCGTCGAGAATACTAAAAATAAAAATAACAACTTTATTCAACAATATCTTCTCTTCCGTGTCATTCTTTTACGCTCTTTACGTTCAGCGCTTCCAGGTTCCACGTCAGAACATCGGCTCAGTATTGGCAGACGCTGTTTGAATTAATTAATGACAGAATTTTCATTTTTGGGTGAACTATCCCTTTAACAAACTGTCTAATAAACTAAGGCAAAGCAGGCTAATTACAGAACTATCACTAAAAACATAAAAACAATAAACAAATGAAATACATGGATAAACTAGTCATACTTCCAATCATCTAGTCGGTTGTTGAGCAACTAGCTGAACATTGGGACCTATCTCTATTAGGGGGAGACAGAATGATACTTACATTAGGCCGAGTATATACCGCTGTTGCACCCCGATTAAACACATGTACATAAACACACTACTGGCAGAGTGATGGCTACAGACCATAGGGAAATAAAGAAGCACATACAAACTCAGACAGTAACAGCTGTGGAGGAGCAAGGCCCGCTCTGGCCCATCAGTAACACATGGATTAGTTCACACGTGCTGAGCTGTAATCTGCTCCACACAGCCCAGACCAGCAGACCCCACTCACATGAGTTTGTGTGTAGTCATGTGATTGCTTCCCCCATCCCTAAAGCTCCTGCAGATGGCCATGTGCATGACAAACACAGATTCTCTATTATACGGCTCTCTATTACGTGTATTTCAATTGGCAAGAACATTGTGGACACTTTGGGTAATCTAATAAACGTGAGGTGATCCCAAAAACAAACGGGACGAAATCAGAAAACAGAAACGTCACCAGATGTTTGGATGACACCACTCTCTCTCTCTCAGAAAATCCACTCAATCCACTTTACTTCCACAGAAGGATGCCTAATCCAAACACAAAAAATAAACACAGCGGTGGTGGAAGGGCAAACAGCCATAGGACTCTTCCGTAATCAGATCAAAGGCCATGACACACAAAGAAAGGGTGCAGATCAATGTGGCTGGTTATGATTGGATGACCTTCAGGGGCTCCACCAATTGGATGGGTGGATAGTGTGGCTTTGTCCAACTTGCCATGATGATTCCATAGGCCAAGCAGAACTCAATATATGACACTCTGTGGCAGGCCCCAGGGCCACAACCATCATAAACATTGAGGAGGATTGAGGAGGACACATCACCCCAATATTTCAATAAGTAGTTTGCCCAATAATGGGTTTTTCATTCGCCAGTTGTTAAGCAATTACATTTGTTCCCTGTCCCAATCTTGGGTGTTTGGTTACAACCTTGACAGGTTTGCAAATGGTCATACTTTGACACAAATGTATAAACAAACCATAAAAACTTCATTATCAGGTTTTAAGGGTGTTGCTGATGACATCCAACTGATTATGCCACTTAGGAATGTTACTTGCTTTTAGATTTCAGCCTGTAATTCAAGAATTTGCTTGTTTTAGTAAGGAGGAGTCTAAAAATGTTGGGTGTTGTTGTATAGCAAGGTTCACGGTGCCATCAAGGATGTGGGTCTGTTTGTGTGTTGTTTCTGCAACATTACCCACCAGTAGCCATGCGTGTTGTATTTTAAGGGACATTGGGTATCTTTATGCAATGAAACACAGTGTTCTTTTACAGAACACAGTAAATGTGGGGCAAGGCAGAGCATTAGTGGCCTCCGAATCTCAACTGTCCTCTGCTATACCCTTCCAACAGAACTTGAAGACTGCCACAGGGTGTGTGTCCTTCCTGACTCACCCAAAACACCCAGAGCTTTGTCAACCTTCCATAGCATGAGTGTGCGTCTACGCGTGCGTTGCGAACATGCCCTGGCACGTGTACGAGTCTGCATTGCTTACTTGACCAAAGATCACACTTCCTAAGCTGCTTTTCCTGGCCAAGAAAAGCTTACAAGGCATCAGGTCAGCGAGAACAGCCAGTTCTGGCTTCCCTTCCAGAGGGTTTCCGGAATTCCCAGGGGAAGCAGAATGTTCTGACTCCAGCTTCCTCTGAACTGCCTTAGAACACAGGGAGGACAACACATAAGGTCATCGGCAACGAGTTCTTGAGGAGTACACCTTGACTATGGATGACGTCTTATCTTCTTCATGCACTTTATTCCTCATGATTCTCTTTGTGGGTGGAAGAGTGTTGTAGCCAATCAGCCCGAGCTCCCCTACGTTCTGAAAAGATCTTTTCTTAGGGCCGCTGGTCTATTTTCAGTAAGCCAGCTTGGCAGCTTTATTCCTGAGCCTTTGCATTTTGACTGTCAAACACACCACGGCCCACACAACCACGACAACGTGCTTAACACACAAACAAACACCCTCACTTGCATATACCCAGTAATTAACAACCACATAACACCCATAATTAGAAATGAAATCAGTGATTTCAGTTCAATTTGTCATCTTCCTTAGCCCATAATACATTCTGACATCCGAACTCTGCAACCTAACCCAAGTTCAGGAAGTTGAGGCTCACCACATTTGTTCAAAGGCATCATAAGATCAAACAGCGGCATGCTTGTATGAACACACATGTTATCTGTATATGTGTCGCGGCTTGTGAGAGACCGGAATGCGGTCACAAGGCTTCCTCTTCCTTTCTGACATACAGAAACACTATGAGCTATCTTACATATTCATCAAACAGAATCATGTGATGCCTGACATGAAATGGCTACCGCTTGCCACTCGGGACTGCAATAAGGCTTTGGCAAGCAGGAAACTGTTGCGCTTCCGTATGGGCCGCCCAAGACGCTTGACTATTTCAAGGTATTGTGGTGTATCACATGCTAGAAGGGATATTAGGGTTATTAGGTAAAATAAAACAGGGATATCTTTGAGATAGGGTGTCCAGTCTTTGAGAACTGTAATAGACAGAATATTAATGTGGAGTCAGAGGAAATATGGTTTGGTGCTAGGTGTGGCTGCTCATCATTATGTGTTGTGTAATATTTGTTTGTGCTGACACTAAAGGCTGTCCAACAAGCCCTGGCATCTTTATCTGCCCCAAACCCATACAACCCCATGTTGGCAGTGACAACCCTTCAAATGTGTTGACATTATCTGAGAAACACAGCTGGTCTGGGAGGAGATGAGACTATTTTCAAGCACACATACATATGGTGTATTTAAAACTATTTGAACTAAATCTGTGTTTTGGTCCACCAATAAGTCTTTGTCCACATTATCCAACCTTGAACAAGTTTTGTGTCTCACCCATGTCCCATCCAACATGGCAAATTCATATGACACTCCATGAGTAGACAGTGCTTAAGGCAAGTTAATAGAGCTCCAGGTTTTCAGATAAAGGGTCACAAAGGAGTTCCTGCTCGTCTAGACGAGAGTTATTTTGAGTCTTTGAAGTGGAGCCTCCAGTATTCGCGTGCACAGTGCCTAAACAGCAGGCCCCGCACTGCCGGTGTCTAACGCCTATAAGATAAGAACTCGTGAGACTAGAACACACAGTTCATCATCTGTAAACACTCACACATTACACTCACGCCACACATGGGTGGTGATTTCAAAGAAAAACTCCACCCACAGGTTTGGGACATTTCAAAGAAATAACACTTGTATTCTCTTAATAATGTACACCTACCGCAATAGTTAGCTTCCTTCAGTGAATTTTCTTCCTATTATGCAACTGACATTGTGAAAGAAAGGACATATGATTGTGTCTCTGGTTTCTGTTGTCTCCCAGCACTCTGGCTAGTAATCTGAAACTGTGGCTGCAGTAGTTGTTTAGGACCGAGGGGCAGGCGAGCCAGGAGGAGAGGGAATGCCCTCAGATTAGCAGAATTGGGTCACCACTTACTTTCACTTTTATTTACCTGTTGCTGCAGGGACAAGCTGAGGACAATTGTAGGACTATTCTTCAGCTTCCTGATAGCCTTATGTAATGTAATTTTTATTTTTTCATATTTTATGAATTTTAAAATTCATAAAATTCACTTGAAGTGATGGAAAAAATAATATTTTAAAAGCAATGCGATATTTCACCTCATGATACTGTATCCATTTTCAAAAATCAAATTAAAAATCAATTTTTAATTACATTTTTACATTAATATTTTTGGGAAAGACTACCATTTTTTCAATTACAATATAATAAACTAAGAGGCCATTTACACAACACTGTTTTCAACTAAAAACAGAAAACTTTTTATGTGTTTTGGCCATTTGGGGGCCTGAAAACGCTTTTGAAAAAGATACTGTTATCAGCTCCATGTAGACATCAAAAACATGAATTTGTGAAAATGGTGACGTTATGTGCATGCATATTATGTGTTCAGTCTATAGGCGCAAATTTTTTTTTTATAAAGTGACTGTCCTGACATGTATAACAGCATTTTTAGTCATTTTTGAGGATCGTTTGACAGCGTTGTCTACTGTACGTGGAAAAAGCAAAGGAAAAACTTTTCCGGTTCTACTACATTGTTGTCGTATAGACATACCCTAAGAATCTAGTTTCTGGACAGCCACAGCCCTACAGAATTTACTTTCAACCTTAATTAAATGTACCTGATCCAGCTAATTAAGTCCTTCAGGCTTATTTGAAACCTACAGGTTTGTGTGCTGGAGCAGGGTTGGAACTAAACTCTGAAAGCTGAGATTGACACCCCTGATCTAAAGCAATGTTCTCATACTGGGACCGAAATATTGATATAATATTGTATCACAGCTCCTTGCAGATTCTCACCTTTTTTTCTAATCATTTTTATCTATTTGTAGTCATGTGGTCAATTAGTGCACAAGTTTGATTTGTGGTGCTCATGAGGCTAATGCAAGATTAAAGTGTTAGTTCACCCAAAAATGAAAATTCTGTCATTACTTACTTCATGTCATTCCACACCCGTACGACCTTCGTTCATCTTCGGAACACAAATTAAGATATTTTTGATGAAATACACAGACATTGTTAAAATAGTCCATGTGACTACAGTTGTTCAACTTTAATTTTATGAAGTGACGAGAATACTTTTTGTGTGCAAAAACAAAACAAAAATAATGACTTTATTCAACAATTTCGTCTCTTCCCTGTCAGTGTCCTACGCTGTTCACATACTAAACACAGTGCAGCGCTTCCGGGTTCTACGCCAGAACTCCGACCCTGTATTGGAGGCCAATAATGAGTCGCCATTCTGACATAGAACCCGGAAGCGCTGCACTGTGTTTACAACGTGAACAGCGTAGGAGACTACGCTGTAGGAGAATGAAGGCCTTACAGGTTTGGAACAACATGTGGGCGAGTAATTAGTGACACAAATTTCATTTTTGGGTGAACTAACCCTTTAAGTCTAGCTTGTGATATTCTCAGTCATTGCCTGTGTTCTCACTATTATACTATAAAGGCTAATTCACAATGAACCGTCAGACAGCGACCAACGCAGACAATCACCAGATTACAGTACGCCACTTCTCAGACATTCCACGACCTGACAAACGCAGACTGAACATGTTCAATCAGTGTAAACATGCACAGAGCAATGACAACAAGGGTTAGCACAGTGATTCAACAAAACCTGATGAACATCTGTTGATGTCTGTCGGTGCAACAGGAATTAGCCTTAAAATGAAAAGAAAAGAAAAAAAAAAAACGTAAAAATCGTACTTACCGATTTTTCTCCAACTCATTGTGTGTGGACCTATAAAACAAAACAGAAGGAATGAGCAAACTTCAAACTTGTTTGTGAGTCTGTAAGGTATTAAGTGCACTAAAGGTATTTATCATAACCCATAAACCTAAATTTAACATCAGCTCACATCGTGAGATCAGGGAACGTGCAAAAGGAATAAAGCTTGGCTGCCTATAAAGAACAAGACTATACATCATTAAAGGTTCCAATGGATTTACTAATTAATCTTTATTGGAGGGTTGAACCAGCTCCCCCATCATAACCAATCCAGTGGCTTCAGAGGGAATTATAAAGGCTCCTCTAAAATGACCCACATGTCACTGCAACTCTTTGTTTGCAGCGAAAAGACAGAGAAATTAAGTGTGCAGAGCAGAGAAAGCGAGCACAATGACCAGCCTATATGCGAGCACGTGAGAGAGCTCTCCTCTTCGTACAATGAGTGAGTGCCAGTGGACGCTCTCTCTCTCGCCCTCTCTGAGAGCACGAGTCAGTGTTATGTTAATAATGTAAAGTGAATCAGCCGTCCCCCTAAGAGGCTCTTTGTGTGGCAACATGCTGAAAGCTTTTCCAAAGCTCTAAATGGCTGGCCAAACTGATGCATGGCAATGCCGTTGCAGGAGCAGCAAGACGTGGCTGCAGCGAGGGCCTACTTCTCCGTGGGTCATGTGACCCCTTCTCTTTATTGGCAGCTATTAATACCAAGAGCATGTTTTCTGGCATCCTGTATCTGACCTTATGGTCTTGCCGCTTCACACGGGAGGATGCTTGTGAGCTCAGTGGGGAGGAGGTATGGAGCGAGGGAGGAAAAGACGTTAAAAAAAACAAAAAAAAAACAACATTAACAGTTTTTTCACAGTCGTAATTTTGTGATACGAAAAGTCTGTAAAAATAGAGTCAAATATACTGTGTAAATATGAGGGAATTTTTTGTATTTTTCACAGGTGTTTGAAGTACGCAATGCATTGTTTCCATAAACTTAACAGATCATTTTTTTTCTTATAGCATATATACTGCTGTATTTGTAATTATTATTCACAGCACAAGTGTGACAATCTTGTTTTAATGCACAAAAATGTGGGTTGCCCAAGGCAGATAAAACAAACAAATGAGGATGCCCCACACAGATTGTTTTTAACATATGTGGAAAATTATTTTTCCCCACTATCTTTCCACCATCTCCATTTTAACTGAAGTGGCCTGAATGAACGCGGGTCATTCTACTGAATCACCTACACACAGGCATGCCAGATGATCAGATAGTGTTTCCTTTACATTCCCTCCATCAGTGCTTGCTTTGTATACAGTAACACAGACCTGAGATCAGTCATCAAGATGTCTGATACTTAGAAATGAAGTGAAACGAAACAGACGGCACTTACATAACCCTAAACATACTAACACGCACACATTGTCTCAAAACCATGTGAGCTGCTCACCTAGATGGCATTTTGGGCCATCACAAAACCTGGAAAAATGCCTACAGAAACAGAAATTTGGAGCATCTCTAAACCTAGTGAACTACCTACCCACGGCATTTTAGGCATCATAAAACATAGTGAGTTGCCTACCTATATGCATTAATAAACAGAGTGAACTGCCAAGTCAGTTGGCATTTATTGCCATTTGGGCATCTCAAAATCTAGTAAATCATCTACCAAAGTAACATTGTTGGCATCATAGTGATGCACCATTTTTGTGATTCAACAAAACTGTCTTCTAATAGACAATTTAAATGCCTGTTACTGTATTTTCGATTTGTTTCTTTCAGTAAATTGAAATTTAGTGGAAAAGGACTGGGGATAACATGTTTTAGAAGGAGAATAACGTGGAATGATCATTTAATAAAGAGAGTATAGCTTTTTGATTTATGCCTGCATTATACTGAACTGCCTATCCAGTTGGCATTTTTGGCCACCACAAAACTTAGTGAGCGGACTTACCTAGATTTATTTTTTGGGCATCTCAAAAGCTAGTAAACCGTCTACCAAGATAATGTATTTTTTATTTTATTTTATTTCATTTTTTTGCATCATAGTCGCGTGCACCATTTTCGGGATTCAACAAAAGGCGGATTAAAAAGCCTGTTACTACTTTTTCGATTTGTTTCTTTCATTAAATCGACATTTAGCGGGATAGGACCGATGATAATTTTCCAAAACATGTTTTAGAAGAAGAATAACGTGGAAAGATCATTTAATAAAGACGCCTCAGGCTGTTCACCTTGGCAGCCTGAAAACAACAGTTGCTGTAAATAAGAGCCGTGTGTTCAAGGGTCCGAGATAAAATTAAAATACTCTTCTCTTGATAAACAGTGCAAAAACTAATTTGGTTGTTTTTCTTCAACGGAATATTTGGCAGATATTAAGCGATTACGGGTCAAGAAAAACGAAAATATCCACATTACAGACTTTCGGTTCAAACAAAACGAAACCCCATGGCGCCCAAAGGCGAAAACAGGACGTGAGTTTTCGCACGCTCCCTAACCTCAGCGCTGCAGCAGTCCCGTTTGACAATCAGCTGATGAGAGTTCCCCTCCCCCCGAAACATTTCAAGAAACATAAAGATGATAATAATAATAATAATAATACAGCACGCTGCAATGCCTATTTGATAACATATATGTGTACATATAACTAAGTATAGCAAGGTCCATCAGACATAATGCATTTAAAAGTTTATACTGCTTTTAAACATAACAAAACCAAACCAGAAATTAAAAGGGGTTTAAAAAGCAAGAAAATACAGCAGCAATAATTCAAGGCCGTATAATGCAGTCATCGGTCCTGACAGATGTCATAGCAGTGTGATTTAGTATGCACACGTCTCTTCCTGGCTTTTCTCCAGCAGTTTTTCCCTTCTTGTGGAAGTGGAGTCAGATCATGTGCTTACCTGTTGTGGTTGTTGTTGCACTTTTTATTTCTGAATTTCCTTTGTCTCTGGTAGCTGGAGTGCTGAATAGACGGAAAGGTCGAGGCATATCCGTGTTCACACTCTGAAAAAGACACCGCAGAAACGTGTCACAGCTCTGATAGCACAGTATCGGTCCAAGTCCCTTTAAACACCACATACACTTCAAAACACGCGTTGATCTGTGCGACACGACAGGAGCCATGTTACAAAAGTGATTTATAACCATCAAATATCATGTACCTCTTTCTCTCCTTTCTATATATTCAGCTGCTTCCAGTAACCTCTGGATATTCAGCACAGCAGTCATCGTTTGAATCAATCTAGAGATGTTTTTTTTTTTCTGATATGTGATCAGGATGACAGCTATCGCGTAGCAAAACGTAGCATTGAATAACCCTCCGAAGATTCACTTGTTTTGTCTTTTTGTTTCTATTTGCTGAACCGTCGAGTCGAGGTATTTCCTTCACTGTTAACAAGCTAGCTACCGGAAATTAAACACAAATAAAACATCCGACGCCTGAATATCAAAGTAGTAAAAGTGCTTTAAGAAAACAGTCGAATACAAAGTGTATAAAATTAATAGAAACAGGTACAAAAGAGTCCCCGAGAGCCCAGCCTATGAAGTCCCTGGTGCTTGCGCTCTTTTCTCCTCCCCCAGTTTGTTTACCTACTGTTTTAACAGCTGAGCGGATAGAGACCTCGGCGCATTATGGCATTATGGGAAATTGAGTCCTTCACGCAACCGGCCCTTTAACTCGGAAAGGACAATCTAATTTAAAGCCCTGCTAATACATATTAAAAGAATAACCTTGCTTAGATAGTTAAACTCTATCCTTAATATTTCAATAACTATTATTTCCGATTGGGCACTTTATACACAAATAAGATAAAGTCTACCTAATGAATATTTAAAAAACATATAAATATACGAAATTTATTATTGTATTCATTATTTTTCTGAATTACAACCATACTGGGCGATGCTGTAACTGAAACCCAGGCTTCCTACATAGCAGTGCAGTCTAAGCTAATAACAATATTTCAATATTCAATATTTCATGTATCCATTTATTTATGAATTCATTGGTAAGTAGCCATGTAACAAGTGGAACAATATCTCCTGCGTTATGTATGTTAAAGGGCATAATAACGCTGTTAATCTTTTAAAAAATTCCATTTTAATTCTCTTTTCCAGTTTGGATACAGCGCACTTCAACTCCCAGAACCCCTCACTTCCAGTCTCGTTTAAGCCAGGCCCAGCAACATATGACATCATAGCACCGCAGCTCTGTGATTGGCCAGAGGCCCTAGTAAGCGTACGCCAACGCAACACGCTCTAACCAATCAAATCAGCGCAATGTGCGCCATGTGGATGTCATGTGAACACACCCCCTAGGAAACAGGAAGGCAATTTTGAGAACTCTTTTGAAGTAAATGCAGTCTGCATATAAAATTTCAGATTTACCCGGTATGATTCGGGCTTTCTTTAAATCGCAATGAATAATAATGCTTAAAAATCGGGCGATCTAATGGAGCGAATTGGTGAAAGTATAATCAAATTCTATTGTTCCTAAAGTGCTTTCTTTATATTAACCTTCTCATTATAATATTTTAGTTTATATTCAGAGACGAATAGTCTTGTACATTTAAAATGGATAATAATAAAAACAAAAGATTTTCCTTGAATTCCCTATCTGGACAAAGCACAAATTAATGCTCAAACAAAAACAACGTCATATGATCAAATGCCTTTATTTGTACGATGAGCGTTTTGTGGTATTCAGTCATCATACATACACAACTACACGTTCGCGATGGAGAGTTATACGGTGGAAAACGCTGTACCAGTAAAAGGTGACGTCAGTGTGTGTATTGTGCCAGCAAATATTTATTTATTTACTTGTTGTTCCTCAAAAGAGAGAGAGAGAGAGAGAGAGAGAGAGAGGTGGCAAACAGCCTGGCATGTCTCACTGCCGAACAATGCTAGACTCTTGAACTGCCTCATGACAGTGCATGCCAGCTTGGGACAGTCAGTGTGCGATTTGGGACATTAAGTGCGCTGCAGAGGGAAATATTCACCTGTTTTTTTGTGTCTTTGACACATGAAATTATATATGAACATATAAAATCTGGCATTAGATCACTTTGTGCAGTTAAAAACAGCTCTGAAATCAACCCAAACAAATGTAACTATCTGCATTAGAAGATTATGTGTATTATAAACATGTTAAAATATGAAAAGGGTTCCTTTTACATTTTGGAAACTTGATCCTTTAAAAGCATTGTGGCTGTGCATCGCATGTCGGGGTACAGTGTTCCTTGTCTACTTGGCTGATTGTTCGTTGAACTCAATCCTTTGTTGTCTGAGTCTATTGACAATGAAACAGTTTCTCTGCAATACGCAAATGAGTCAAAATCACTCATAAGTGCACTATAATTTCACTTACTTCCATCCTTCCTCTCGGCGCTCTCAATGTAACTGGCAGCCTCCAGTAAAACTTGTACATTTTTCAGGAAAGTGTTTATCATGGAAGAGTCTCTGGAGTTGAAAACGTCATTGAAAGGACAAGTAGACATCTCAAAATCTTGCTGATCCAAAGATGTTTCGGACTCCAGAAATAAGTCTTCGGCCTTCACCTCTCTTCGTTGCCTTTCACTCCTCACCATTTTGTTCCCGTGCAGCGAATATGGTTGGAATTGAAACTGTATGTGAGTTATTGTGCTGTGCTGCGCTCAGTGGATCTACAGAATAAATGGGGGGAATGTAATGGATGAGGAGATAAAACACTTCGCATTCCCGGGTCCTAGCGTCCGCCTTGTGCAACCTGTCACGTCTACAATGCGACCCCCAATCAATGACGTCATTAACGTGGACCCGTGCCTTCGTAAAAAAAAATGTTTCATATGAAAATGAAAGTTGAGAGAACAGTTAATCTACTTTTAAGCAAATAAAAACTTTCCTACATAACCATGGAACCATGGAACCAAAGGCTGCTCTACATTGAAAACATAGCTTACTTACAGAGCACATGACTGCTAAACATAATCAAACAATATGAATGCACATTTAAATGGCAATATGTATGCTTTGTCTCATTTTGAAGGCTTACAAAATGACATTAGTCAATCATCTTCCCTTAATAAACACATTTTAGAACTTTGTTTATGAGTTGTTAACTTTATTAAGCTTTATAAAGCTCAAACATGGTATGTTTTGTTTTGATTAACAGACTCATTTTTTGTCAAACCCCATTTAAGAGGAGGTCACACTACACTTTTCGTTTCATTGACTTCCATTTATACACATACGAATGCGGAAGACCGACCGGAGACTCAAAGTAGTTTCGCATTACGCTGCATTATAAAGTTCTGCAAACCTCTTATACTGGGAACACACTGCACGATTTCGTCGGGTCGCTGTTCTTCTCACACTACACGACTGTCTGGGGTACCGTTTAGTTGCTGTTGTGTGTACATTACACGACGGATCACATTTCAATAGGAAGAATCACAGACAACTCTGTCTGGTCTACAAACTACATTTCACAACCAAACACATGCAAGAAGTGATACAGGAAATAACGTAAGATCACGCGTGAGACGGGAGTTCTCGCGCGAGCCTGGATTTCTTCCTGTTAAAAATGATCAGCCCGCACAAAGCTTGTAATACAAGTTGCCTGTGTGCTGATTTGCAGTAAAAAAGAAAAAAGAATACGAAGGAGAGAATGAGAAGCCATGCTTGCAGATGTTCTGTTGCAGGTTTATGACTCCTCCCCCTGAACTTTCCCTGTATCTTGCTCTCTCATTGGCTGTAGGACTTCGCTGGCATAATTTCAAAAACAAACAAAATTATGACAAAATGGCTATTTTGTCGAGTATCCTCATAAGTACAGTCTTAAATGAGTTAAATAAGGTCTCAAATGAACTTAAAGAGTTAAATAGGATGCATGTCTGATCCGCGTCATATGCGTCAGGTCTTAAAGTGACAGCAGCCTAATAAACCTGCTGTAGTCTGTCATTAATGTCAATCAAACAACAAAAGAAAAAGAGAAAATCACTCACTGCTCTTGACTGAATCACTTTTATAGCTTTAATAAGGATTATTCTATATTTAATTTATAATTTATGCAGTGAAGACAATGGATCGCAGTTGATCCGTACGGACCAGACCCCATGGTTCGGCATGCATGTGATTTGCGGATTAACTGCTATCATTTTGATGTGTTTTGTCTTGCCAATTTACTCATTCAAAGGACTTTAAACGCGGAAGTAGAGGCAAAAATCGGGACACAAATTTCAGACAGAGCTCAAACACCGAATTGATTCCTCTTTTCGTTTACTTGCACTTGAACGGACACATACACACAAAATTATGTCAAAATACCCGTCTCAGCAAGTATTATCTCAGTTATGTCATAAGTGAACAGTTGAGAAAGAAATATATCAGTATATTCGTTTCGTGCATTCGGTCTTAAAGTGACAGCAGCCTAATATTCCTGCTGTTGTCTGTGTCAGTAATGTTAATAAAATGTAATAATGTTAATAATGTAAATTAACAAAAACATCATCATCATCTACAATGTTCGAGAGAAAAGATAGTGAAGAGAGCAGTCAGGAGGAAAGTGATGACGACAGCTTGTAGGACAAGTGTGCCAAGTAAAGTGTGAGTACCTTGAGAACCAGACCGAAAAAGTTAAGTGCACCCCTTATAATAAATCATATATATATATATATATATATACACACGCATATTATATTTACAAACTTTTATGTTAAATGCTATTAATCGATTTGACAGCACTAATCACTAATATGTTTACATTTTGTATATATATTTGTATGTATATTTGTCATATGTTGAATTTATGTTTTTAAAAAAGGTGCCACAGAGTGTGACAACATCTCATCTGTTGCAGTGTGCTCCAAGTTGAGCGTAACCGCGGCTTTAGTTGTAGTTCTGATCCAGAGACAGCCTTTGAGATGCACTTAAAGGTTTAATTTTTACTTATGATAGCACATGGCACATTTTATATTTGAAAACCTTCTTATAAGCACCCATTTAGACTGATTGGTCTCTCTTTTATAGGTTATGAATGATTCTGGCTAAATTAAACCTTGAAAGGCCCAAATCCTGACACATGCCTACACCTTCACTCATGGCTGACAGAAGCACTGAAACATCATTATCAAGAGTGGAATATGTTTCAAAGACTCCGAGGTTCCATTAGGTGTACAGGGAGGGCGGAGTGGGTTGACTTCACTGTCCGTTCCCTGCAGTCTTTGACTTTTTTAGCATGGCAGCTTTTTACCAGCGCCAACACAAGGGGATCGCAGAGCTCAGCTCTCCCCAGCACTTCAAAGCCAGTGCACAGGGCTTCAGCCGTTTGATGTTAAGTTCACAGGGAACTTGAAAGTCGAAAGCACAAGAAAGCCAGCAACGTCTAAAAAGAGAGGAATTGGTAACGTGGCCTTCAACCCGATGTGGATGCGTGCTAGTCACACACCTGACGATGATGCAAAGCATGGTGGGAGATGAACTGAGCTGAAAAGGGTTTTATATTTGAACTAGTACATCAGTGAAGTTATTGCGTCCTTGTTGTGGTCTGTAGTGAGTAGCGAACTGCACTAGTCCTATATTATGTAATATCACTTTCAAAGCAAATGGATTTGATGTCTCCTTATACTGCATAAAGACATTCCTTGTGTTTGGACAAGAGCAAAAAGGTTGCGGCCTTTGCTGCTTGAATCTCTTGCTGCTTTGTTTTAAATGTGTATAATGCTATTAATGGCATTTTACAACCCCCAGCACTCCACAATCAGGCACGTTAAAAAAGCTTTTTGAGACCTTAATTAAAGGGGAGCTGTGAGTGGACCAGTGCTGTTGATAGAGCCAACATGACCAACCATGCACTGCAGGCTATCTGGGGTCAGACTACCTCATTACCGCTGTCATTCTCGTGAGTGTGTCTGGGAGCCATGACAACAGGCACCAGCCAATCCTCCGCTCCCAGGCTCCAAACTGCATCCACCTGCTTAAATATTTAACACGCTCATTCACACGACCCGCAGCCCAGACTCCCACAACCAAATTAAAAAAAGTATCCTCTTGCTGGGCTGACAGCATTTAAAAAAAAAAAAAAAAAAACAATAAGCTGTGACTGTGAGTGGAAGTCATCGTTGAAGCTCTGGGGCCCAACAACATTCTCCAACAACATGTTTGAAATTCTTCACCGAGGAATTCAGAAGCTCTCCTGTTCGAAGTCATCAGTTCCTGGGGGAAATAAGATATGTAATTGTGATAATAGAGTGCGGATGAATAAGTAGCTAATACTGTCAAAATGAAACTGCTATAATCGCAGTCTCCACCCACGTGCGTCCATACTGACGGTGTCTCTCCACCTACATGCTCACTCAGTGACATTCAAAATAAATGCCAGCAATCTGTGGCTCTCTAGGGAAAGCTTCACTTTAGGGGGTGAGCATTTGATAATTAGCTTCGAGCCGCATCCTCCAACAAAATCACCGGTGTGAGACAAAAAGAGTATCAAAGTGCATCAATACAACTGTACATTTCATTTCAAGTTCTATGGCCGTAAAAATCCTACGTAAAAACCTACGAAGAAGGTGTAAAACTCTTGCAGTTCAAAAAGCTTACGCTACGTCCTACGCCTTCCCTATTCAACTTACGGAAAAACTTAACTGACGCGACGCTAGTTTACACTTTCTTCGTAACTTGAATACTGAAGGCGGTCTGGCAGAAGCTAGATATTTTACTTTGGAACTTGTTAAATATGGATATTTTTTTACACAAACATTTTGTTTTGCTTCAGAAGGCCTTCATTAATCCCTGGAGCCATGTGGAATATGTTTATGATGGATGGATGTGGATGGAGACACTTTCTTCAGCTCATGATCGTGAACCCTGTTCACTGCCATTATAAAGCTTGGATGTGTCAGGATATTTATTAATATATCTCCGATTGTGTTCATCAGAAAGAAGAAAGTCATATACACCGAGGATGGCTTGAGGGTGAGTAAAGCTTGGGCTAATTTTCATTTGAAAGTGAACTAATCCTTTAAGTTTAAGTACCGAATTGGCTGTACGAGTCATTTCGAATCTATTCGACTCAATAAATTGTCTAGCTGAATCTCGTATAACTTAAAAAAATAAAGTAGAAATTGGTTAAATTATTTTGGTGAAAAAACATATCCGTACTGAAAAAAAAAAAACTCAGCTAAAGCTGGGTCGGCTGGTCTTAGCTGGTTTAAGCTGGATGGAGCTGGTTTAAGCTAAACTGGTCTCCCAGCCTGACCATCAAAAAAATTGTCCAAAACCCCTCTAAAACCGGCCTGCTAAACCAGTTATGACCAGTGGCTGGTTGCATAATTTGAATGTCTGATATGAATCTGAAAAGTAACCCCCAACTAAATGCTAGTTGGTCAGACTAGTTCTTAAGACAAAGTTTTAACTTTTTAAAGTTTTGTAACTTTTTAAAGTGGCTATGTTTATGCAACTAGAAGACCAGCTAAGACCAGCCAACCAGCTTAGGCCTTATTTATGTATTTATTTAGCAGGGTTACCATGACTTATTGATCATATAATTTTTTACAGTGCAAACTTAACACTGACTCAAGCCATATTAATATTGTACAGAAAGTAAGCAGTAATCCTTCTTTAACATATAGCTATTGAGATCAGATTTACTGTATTTTGACAAGCTGTAAGTTGCAGTGTTAAGCAATAGCTTGTCGAATGCAACAGGATATGCAGTTGTTCTGAAACTTGTATACCATTCAGCAGCAACACAGTGCAGTTCAAAACCGCGTGTCTTCTCACATTTGGTGCTACATTTCACCGCAAAGTGTGAATTAGTGATGCTGACCTTCCCTGTGTTTCTCATTCGGGTTTTGTATGTGCATGTTGGTGTGTGTTTACACTGTAAAGCTGACCCATGAGTATAAAAACACCACTACAAATATTCTTTTAGCTGCTTTGTTGTTCTATCCTTAATGATGGTGATCAGTGTAAACTGCAAGTGACTCCCTAGAGGCATTTTCTTAGCAGACTGCACAAACCAGCACTGTTTAACTTGCCTTCTTTGTCTAAAGTGTAATCAGCTGTGTGTGTGTGGCCTTTATTCATCGAGTGTTGTTGGATTTGGCCAGATCATGTTTAAAACAGTGAGGCTACTATTTACAAAAATTTAGGTTCTGGATAACACTTTAATATAGGAGCTAAGTGGGTTATTTCTGCTCTGCAGTAACTTTGAACATTAAAATTTTTAAATATGTGCCAACCAAGATAATTCTAATCTATTTTCATCATCTTATGACATTTGTGATAGTATTATATCAATTGTGGATGTTATTGAACAGGATGGAATAATTTAAAGTGAGACAAATACAACAAAATATCAGAATTCACAGAAATCCATTGCTAATACTCAATGAAGGGTTGATGTCACTTCCTGAAGATGATGTCATTAAGAAACTGGCTTTTGTTGGTTACTGGTATTGCAAAAGACTCAAATTTACAAAAGACTCAGCATTTAAACAAAATTACCATGAAAACATGTTTTGTTAAATTGCCAGTTTTCATGTTAGAAGTTAGTGGTGCACATGGATATTAAAAAATTGGCAATATCCACTCAAACTAAACTAGTGATATTATTCAAATCACATCTATGTTTATCCAGTATATTCACACATACAGTATGTGGACATGAAAATGTGCTGCATAATAGGAATGACCTGACTAATACTTCTGGGCCCTCAGGTGCTGTATCAGGATCAGATGTCACTCAGGGGGTCTTTTGTTCGACCAGATGCCTCCGAGACATGGAAAAGGACTTCCTGGATGTTATCATGGCTGGACTATCATAACAGCAGAACCCCTTTCTGGATCTCAGCCATCAGCATACACGTCTCTCTCACACTCTCATACATGTAAGTCTGTCCACACACACAGCCAAACCCTCCTGACATGACTACGCACTCTCTCGGCAGCACGTAATTGCCCTTTGGCTTTTAAATCTCATTGTCTTCCTGTGTTCCCAAGGAGGGACAGCTGGTGACAATGGACTAGGGAGAGAAAGATAAAGAGAGGGGGTTGGTGTAAAAGAGGGGTACAGACTTTCCTCCACTCAATGCGATCTGTCTCACTCTGTTGCGGTTTGCAGACTTAACCAGATAACCAGTTATTATTTGTGTGACACTCAGCCACAGACACCTGTCTCTGATGAGACATCTGTCTCTCATGTCATCTGGTCTCTAACTATGAGTAAATGAGTTTCTGCCTTCGGCTCTTTGAGGGAGTGAGACTCTGCCGTAGCACTGGAACTGTTAGCATGAGGCGTCCTCGAAAATTACAAGGAAGGAAAGGAGATGATTAAAGAAGAGGGACAGGTCGAAGAACTAATGACCGCCTAAGGCCAGGATGTTGTGGAAGTTGTGAACGTTGAATGCATCCATCACCTCCTTTAACAGTAGGACAAACACATTTAGGTGGCGACTTTTAATCAGCGATTGAGGCTAGGAATGGTGACGCACTTGTTTTTAATGGTATAGCTGGTGAGAAGCTCAAAACGGAAGCTTTTATCACTGAAACACAGTGGCAGGAATCACACCTACACCGCTGACACAATCATTATGTTCCAAAACCTAATAAGCTGCCTAATGAGACGGCAATTTAAGGCATCATAATACTTGAAGTCTGTTCCAAAAAAATCATTAGTTCGATGCATATTGTTAACTTGACAATGCAATACTTTAAAAAGCAGAAAAAAGTGTGCAGTTTTTATGCTTATTAAAGTGTTGTGTTGTTAGCTTAGCAACATGCTAACTGCAATCTCTTACGTGATACTTTAATGAGCCTAAAAATACATATTTGTGTGCTATGTTAAGTTTATTAAAGTATTGTGTTGTTAGCAACATGCTAATTACAACTTCTTATTATACTTTAATAAGCCTAAATGTACATATATAATTTGTGTGTGCTTTTATGCTTATTAAAGTATCACTTTGCTAGCTTAGTAACATGTTAACTACAAAATCATACGTGGTACACTAATAAACCTAAATATATAGCATATTAGAGTATTACATTGTTAGCTTAGCAACATAATAATAATAAATTCTATTGGAAACAATTGAGAGTCACATTATTAAAGTGCACAGTCTAAATAATTATTAAAGCATTGTGTTTTTAGCTTAGCAACATGCTAACTACAAACTTTATGTGAAACTTTAATAAACCTAAAAAGACATTAAATATTTGTGTGCTGTTTTTATGCCTAAAAGTATCTTGTTGTTCACTTAGCAACATGTTAACTACAAAATAGTATGTGATATTTTAATAAGCCTAAAAATACATAGCATATTAGAGTATCACATTGTTATCTTAGCAACATACTACCAGCAAACTCTATCAGAATGAATTGAGAGTCCCATTTATTAAGGTGCACAGGGTTGCTGCCTATGTAGAGGTATAAAAATCAGCCATTAATGAGGGAGTCATGTAGGGAGTAAACAGTGAGAAAGCTCTCTAAGTTTTGGAACAGAACTAATATTAAACTGAAGTCGTAGATGATGTAGTTCCTGTCAACTGACAGCTGTCTCTCTCTCTCTCTCTCTCTCTCTCTCTCTCTCTCTCTCTCTCTCTCTTTCTACCACAGAGTGGTTGTCTGTTTCCATAATCTTGCTGACTGTTTTTCTGTTTGTTTCTTTGTTGATTTCTGCATTTGAATGCCCTCGCAGTCTGATGTCACTCCATGTGTTGCAATTGTTAGCTGGTTTTATTAGTTTTGGGTGTTTAAATGTAATCTTCAGGTCTGACTCAGCTGCTCTATCATGTGATAGAGTCTACTGGTGAATCATTGAGCTTACATGTGTTTAACAACTGGTAGTTTTTCCGGAAGTCAACCACAAGAAAATGCATACTCATGCAAACTGCAGTCAGAATCTAGGGCACTGTTTTTATTGTGTTAGTGATGTTTGCTGAGGCAAGCATCATTACTATTGTTCATACTTAGGGTTTGGGTTTTTTCAGTATTACACTTTGGTGCATGACTCGTCTCACGCCATTTGTTCCACAAACATGAATGATTTGTCAAATTGTGTGGCTTTAGTATGCAGTGTGCATGTGTATGCATTTTTATTACATTCCCAAGTGAATGATCGTACAAGTTTTGCCTGAATATCAGAGACTTGATTTGAGTATTTGGATTATTTGTGCTTGTTGATTCTAGAACAAGAAAATCACTGTGAAAGCTTATCAAAGACTCAAGACTTCAAGCTTCAGGTTGAACCAAAAACTGAGGACATAAGAAAAAGATTCACAAAACATTAGTACCACCCAAAGGGTTACATCATTCAAATGATTAGTTGACAGAGCAGTTGACAAACCCTGACCATTGAAAGAAAAACACTAATGTTCCCAGGTCTTAAATTTGCTCTGACAGATGAAGCAAAGCCTGTCTCCTTTAGTATGATGGCTGTTGATTGTGATTCTAAGAGAGACCCCCAGTCTGAATGAAATGGCCATTATTCACATTCGCATGGATCAGAGGCCAGCATCGCCCCAGAGCAACAACAACCTCATCATTCGTTGCCCTGAACCCGCCTACAGCTCATCTCCCTGACATTTTAAACACCCTAATTTAATGCCCCCCTCTCACAAGGACATTTTTGTCCCCCAGCCCATAGTCACCTACATCCAAAACCTTCATTCTTTACATCACGCCATTGGGATGAAAAAAAGCTGTCATTGATAGTTTGACATCACTTTTGACAAAGTCGCATGCTTCACTCTGCTTACGCGGCAGTCAAATTCTTGCACTGTCATTTACATGGACATGGCTTCAGACAGACGCACACACGCATATTCCTTCACCTGCCTGGTTAATGCCACCAGTCCTGGAGTTTAATCCCAAAATCAATCTCCTCTCCAGGGCTTCCGCTTGCTTCACCGTGGCCTTGACAGCCAATAAGAGCCAGAAGAGAGATAGAGAGCGAGAGAGATCATCCGTCTGTAAAGTAGGTCTTCCATTCAACCCAGCTCACCCTTATTCTTCCCATTCATGGCGTTAGGGATGGTTGTTTAGGCCAGACAATGCTTGGTGGTTTGCTGGGATCTAAAAGGCCCGTGCAGACTCAGGCAGAGGTCTGTCGTCTGGGCCAGATTGAAGAGAGACGCTGGGGCACCTCTTGCTGAGGAACATCTGGACGTCATGCGCATCTATTCACTCACTTAACAGTAGAATAGAGATTTCACGAGTATTGTGGAGATCTCTTCAGTGAGAGGACATGAACTCAGAAGCTTAAAGATTTACATGCTTTTGTATGTCTGAGTTTGAAGGTTAATGCAAATTTAAGATGGCGCCATGTAAACTTCGGATTATCTGGCTGTAAGTTTCTTCAGGGACACCGAGTCTTTCAAGGTTTAGGTGCAATATTAAAACCAACTAGAAAAAAAACAATACTTACAAATCTTAAATGAGTGATTGTTAGTATCTGAGTTAGCCTATTTCTGGCTTTTGCTTTAAGATATTATAATGGACATCAAGTAGCCAACCAAAAATTGGTCCAACATACAAATTTAGTTAAAATTTTTATCATAAAATGAGTCAGACATTAATGTAATGTATTAATAGTGTGGTTTCAAAACTCCTGAAAATATGCAAGAATTGTACATTTAGGGGTACAACAGCTGGGACAGAACCTCTAAAGGGACATTTTTGTACCTTATTTACCTCTAAAAGTTTCATAGTAGTACCTTAAAGATACATATTACAACTCTAAGGTAATAATAAGCACATTTAAGAGGTAGATAAGGTACAAAGTTGTCCTTTTAAGAATACTGCCCCAGTGACAAGCTGTTGTAGCCCTAGAGGTAAAGGTTTTGCAATTTTTTTCCGACATTAAATAGTGGTCATGACAACCTGTCCATGTTGGTAAAATGAATTTGAGTCAAATATGGCAGAGTTTGATTGGACATACAGCCTTTGAAATCAACAACAAAAGAATCATTTTCTCTGCCGCTTTAAAAGTGGGTTAAAATTTATAAGCAGGATAACACAATTATTTGCATAAGCATTGTTTTTCCCTGTCCTCGACCTCTTTTTCGGGTTGCAACCTTCCAGTTCTGTCATAGACAGCAATGAGATTAAAAGGAGAGAAAATGGACATTTGCTCTCCTGCGTCTCTGATTTTATCCCCCCAGCAATCTCACATATTTAACCTCTAGAGTTTCAAAAAATGTCTCAAAGATTTCTACCAAATGTTTCTACCAATATACCAAAGTCAACCAAATTTCAGAGATATGATTTCAGGGACGTTTTTTAATCAAATTCTTCTAATACCAAATGATCTGAAATATGCTATGCACAATGATGACTCTGAACATGTACTGTATGTCAATAATTGTCTAATTTGTGTCTATTTTCATTTCTCTCAAGAAACTGCAAAAGAACCATCTTGGACAAAGTCTCCTGGAAACTTCATATCATATCACAAAGGCTTAAAAAAAAAACTCTATAAACACAATAAATATAATCTGGGTGACCAATTCCATTGCTGCTATCTCTGTCTCGCACATCCACTGTCATATTGTCCCAAGAGAATGGAGGGGGTGGGAAAAAAGTTGATATTTCATACAGAAAGAATCAGCACAGCTGTGTGGGCTGAGGATAGTTTCTGCTGAAGAGCGATTAGTTCCTTTAAGTCTGTATTGAGCTGATGTTTTACTGCTCAGTAAGTCAAGTTTCTTCATTGCAGTTGGAATTACAGACCCCTGCCCCCTTCCTCAAAGCTGATTGTGTGTTTATGCAGGGGGTGGTGGAGCCTCATCCTCTGCCCCAGACAATGGGTGCAGATGGCCTTCAGGGTGGGGTGAATGTGGGGTGGGTAAAGACAGACATCTGCAAGGAGGAGTGAGAGAGAGTGCGACATTTCATTTTGGAAAGCTAACTGTGTATTTTGGGGAGGTGGAATTACCCAAAACTAGTTAAGGAGACAGACAGTACTGTAACTATTAACCAGGAAGTATATTCAAACAGATATGAGAGACCCTGTTGAGGGCCTAAAATGTTCCAAATAAAACCAGGACTGTTTTACAGTCATTTACTCACCCTCATGTCATTCCAAATTAGTATGGTTTACATGGACACCTTTTGTTGGACACCTTGTGATTTATTCATACAATCCGAACATAGTGTTTACATGAACACTAAATAAAGTGATTGTGTTGATGTGTGCATTTATATGTCACAAGCTTCAAATTTTATGACATACATCCAATTACAATTGGATTATTAGGGTCCATAGGGTCTTTCGCATTGAATAGTTCTAGGAACTCAGTTATAGGAACTAGCCACTAGGATAGTTCCCTGAGAACTAATTTCTCACTCGGGCCATGTTCCTGGTTGCATTCGCACCGGCAATAGGACCTCTGAAGCGGCCGACAGCGGCATCTTTAAACGCTGCATTTACAAGCGCTAAAAAACAGTAAATGGAGGATGTCGTGATCGGAGCTGTGTTTGTTGTGTGTCGTGGGTTTCGTGATAACAGAGATGGAATATAAACGCATAATTTACGCAACTGAAAGAGCAAAAAGTGGGGCTAAGAGACGAAATCTCCCATGACAACTTTCAGTATTACAAATCATCGAGGCAGAGAAAAGAACATAACCCTGCAGACAGCAGGTAAATGCCGTTATCGCTGTTTTCCAAGTTTGTGAAGTAAATATGTTTACACAGCTTTTAATAAATGCCGGGTGCCAGTGTTTGACATGCATTTGACCAATCAACGTACACTTACGTCACTGATAGTTCCCATAGTGCTGGTTTAGACCCTACTCTGAAGTAGGAGCTAATATAGTTCCCCCAAAAGGAGTTCCTAGAACTAAAATCGTTCCTATTTCCTGCAGTGCAAACACGGCAAAATCAGACACTCGCAAAATCCGGGAACTTCAGCCAATAGTAGGAACTATGAAAAGGTTCTTCCTTTTTTCATTATCTCTGGCATATCTGTGCCTTCTATAATCTCAGTCTTGAACAGTTTGGGTTGTTTTTGTTAAATCAGAGACCATGTGTCCTTGGGGAAATGACAACTCTCGGCCCTTGCTGCAAGTGGGTTAGTGTTGTATGGGGTGCAAGGCTGATATCCACTGCCAAGAAGAGCCATCTCATCCTAAGGTCTTACATCACATCTATCCTGCAAACAAACAACTAGGACTTGACCATTATAATCGGCAAAACTGAGGACTTGCTGACAGATTTGTTTATAAAGGGAGTTTTCCAGTTTAGACACGTCATGTCACCCACTTGTCAATTCATGTCACTTTATAGATGCTTTAGTTGGATGCCAATGTGGACAAGTTGTGTTACCAGTCTTCATCTTTGAAAATTGTGAACAAAACAACAAAAGGTTTGTTGAAGGCCCAAGATGGTCTACCATCTCTTCACCAGCTTGGACCAGCAAGAAACCAACCACCAGGTCATCATATCAGGTGGTTATGTTTACAAAACATGGAAACTGGTTGACCAACTAAAGACCAGCTTGGTCCAGCTAATGACCAACATGGACCTGCAACATGGACCATTACAAAAGACAGCTGGCTGCATACATTGTTGGGTTGCTTCTTGATATCCAGTGTAAAATCTGGCTCCTGTAGTAAAACCATTTAAGAACCACTGATCTAGTGACACAAATACCCAGGTACAGTTCCTAAGAATCCATAGAGCTCAGAACACGTTATATAGCAGAGTCGGGTTACTGATCAATGGTTGTTTTTTTTCCCTTTGAGAAACACAATGGCATCAGTGTGACCTACTGCTCGATATACTTGCCCTGAGACTGATGCATTACATGCACACAATGGGCTTATCTCACAAGGAGGCCAGTGTGTGCGCGTTATGACACAGGGTCGTCCTGGATTAGACGGCCGATTGGTCCTCGTTGTGCACGCTAAGATATCCTGAGAGTTTGCAGGACAGGGCGGCTCTCACAGTATTGCATTACAGGAAAGAGAGAACCAACAGGTACAAAATGAACCTAAATATGATCTCATGCTTTTCCCTTCCCTCTTTTTCTCTTCACTCCCCTCCCTCCATTCTTGGCAGCCAGCCGTCACACGGGAGACACATTGCGTGACTCCCTCCTTTTATTTTCCCTGTTGCATTCTCTTTGTTCCTAAACTATCCCGGCTGGTAAAGGGAGGAAGAGATACAGCCGGATATTGGCAGTGTTGTTTCGGTGCCTTAATCCCTTTTTAATATCAGATTTAGGAAGGAGTCAGAGAGGGACTGCTGAAGACGGAGCAAGATCCCAGTGCCGAGTTGGCCTCCTAGAGTCTTGCTGCAAAGTCATTCTGTATAAACACAATCCCCTTCAGATACTCATAGCGGCCTGTCCTCATTTAGAGGGCTGATGGGAACGTGTTTATCATCGTATTGCTGACATGGCTTTGGATCTGTTTGGCTTCAATTCAAGAAGCTTCTGTTCTCTCTGAAACAGACTCGGATTGAGGCCAGTTACAGTCTGACTGGTGCTAATTTTAGTCTTGGCTTAAGTGGAATTGCAGTGTAATGTATTTGGACTTGCACGCTTTACTTCTAATTATAAAACAAAGCTGTTGTAAAATAGATGTTATAATCGTTTTATAATTCTAGTTCTGGCTTCTGTTTGGTCAATACAACGTCCCAGTCATGCTAAAACCTACCGAACGCCATACAGTTTTGCAGCCTTTAGTTCATGTCTGTTAGCATTGAAATCCTCTAAATGCTAATGTACTTCAAAAAGATTACAAAATTAACATTTAGATATGCAAAAATATTTGTTTGCAGTGGCATGTATACAAACTTATAATGCTCTCTAGAATGAAAACAACCCTCCTCTGACAGCACGTGCCACTGACTGGAATTAGCAAGAAGCAAATCATGGTTTCGCCGGTGTCATCAAGACCTTCCTCATCAAAACCCAGGTGAAAAAATACTACAGTAATTTATAGTAAATACTATAGTGTTTTTGAACCATACTATAGTAAATTGTAGTATACTGGATATATTATGGTATTTACAACACTTGTTAATGAATGCTACAGAACACTGTATAGTGAACTGTTAAAATGTAATAAATACTGTAGTATACTTTAGTTTTTACTACAATAAACTGTAGTGTATATTGTAGTATAATATACCCTATAGTTATAGAAAACTTAGTACAGTATTGGGTAAAGTAATTTGTTTATATTAATATAGTTGTTATGTTACCACAGCAACTATAGAATTACCACAACAAATTAATTCAAGTACTTTACTATAGTATGGTTCAAAAACACTATTATTTACTATAAATTACTATAGTATTTTTTCACCTGGGAAGTTTTACCATGTATTTAATCAATCATGATAAAATGTTAATATATTTTAAAGTACATATCACTTAATTTCACAGAAAGACATTTCATTTCTTTGTGTTTTCAGTGAGCAAGCTAACAGCCTAGCCTACTAGCTTAGCATAACACTAACAGGTTTTAAAAAGCTCAATTAGCTAGAACGAGATATGTTAACATGCTAAATTTTTAAGGAATGTGGTATAGCACTGGGCTACAAACCGAAACCTATTGGTTTTTCTACAAGTTTGTAAACAGCCTATGTTTCTGCTTTCTTGCTGCAGAGTCATAGCAACAGGTACAGTCTCAGGACACCGGTTTCAATGGGACATTTTATTAAAGTGGTCTTTAAAAGTAGCTGAAATGCACCTACTTTCACATGGAGACCTTGAGAGTTTAAGGGTCTGTAAGTGTTATAAGTCACACCCACGCACATCCATCTCTGTCACTTAAGAAACCTGACCCTCTGCACAGGTCAACACGGTAGAGGGACGCACGGGAGACAATGTGCAGAGCGCAAGGGCTGATCCTGATTAACCCTCTCTGACCTACACTGTCATCCTACACTGTGTGTGTGAGAAAGAGAGAGTGTGAGCCAGGTCACCATGTGCTATTGTGGGTAGGCCGATGCTTAGGGATTGTGTCTATGTGTGTGTGTGAGGACCTGCAGTGCCATGGTCTCCATTAAAGGCATTGTCCCTTAGTTGGGACATCCTCCTACCTCCCTCCACGGTGACCCCGCTGACCTCTTTTCAAGCTTGGATGGGGTCTGCCTCTCTCTTCCCCTGGCACAGGGATGGGATGATTTCTTCCTTGAAAGTAGTTGGGGGGACTCCAATACACCATCTGCTCCAGATGTCTTGCCCATTGGACACCAGTTCACAGTAGTTACTCGTTACCCAAAGAAATTATACCAACAGAATATCATACCAATAAAGACAAATGATCTGTATAATATATATTACACACACATATTTACTTCACTAAATATACATTATAATTTATATATAAAACCGCATATTTTGCATATCTTAATAATATATAAAAATATACAAATTTTAGTTATATTTATATTTTGGAATATATATATATATATATATATATATATATATATATATATATATATATATATATATATATATATACACACACACACACACACACACATACAATACTCTTATTAGCTATTATATTAAATGTTATATTTAATAATTCAATAAATATATTCATATTTTAAAGATCTTAAAATATGTGATAAATATTTGAAATTGTAATATATTATTATAAAATGAATTCTACATACAAATACATTATCCAGACTGACAGATTCATTTTTTTCTTGTAAATGTGTCATATTACTTAAGTAGAATAGTTTATTTTAAATATCAGGATATAAATCCAATTGAGCTGGCGACTTCTGCTGCTGAACCAGGCTCTCTAGTATTGCTAACTGATGATGAACTTGGCGAGGTTCATAAAGAACATCGTGTCTCTTGATGGTTTATTTAAGACTGTCCATGAGATTGTACGAACAAACTGTTCTGGCTTTTCAGGGAGGGCAGGAGTGACGTAGGAGTGCTGAAAGAATAAAACAGTGTCTTTGAGGGTTTTGCAGAAAACAAATCCACCCTCCCCCTATAAGCTCCAAAGAGCTCTCTGCAGTCGCCTGTAGAGGGAGCGCTCCTGTATCTGCTCTCTCGTTTATCCCCTCTGGCTGGGCATCCATCTGGACTTGAGCAGTTTTATTGTTTTGACACACACAGCAAGACACCGTCTGGAGACCTGGGGCCCCCATCCTTCTCTCTCTCTCTTTCTAACACCCCCACTCTAAATTCCTCTCAATGTTCTCCAGCTTAATGTCGAGATCCTGCAGTCTTCCAAGAGAACCCATCTAAACGATATGACCACAAGAAAGACCAGCTTCCCGCCTTCCTTCCCAGCACTGTCCTGGCTTGCGCTCTGTCTCTCTTCTCTCCAGGGACGCCCCGGCTCTGAATGGCTGTATTGTCTAAGAGCTGATGTTTCGGCCCACTGACCAACTTCCCACAGCTCCTGCAGTCATGAGCTCATAGGGCCAAACACACAATGACAATGCAGCTGGGGGACCGAGGAGCCTTTTTTCCTGACAGGAAGGACATTTCTGGGCTTTGGGATTCGCTGTAGTACATGTGGTTAATAACCAACTGCTTTGAAGCAAAGGCTTACATGGAAATGTTTACTTAGCATTACACTTGAATGCTGCTTTTGTTCATGTTTATTCAGGACGTATTCTATGGAAGCTGGTTTCTGCCACCGAATAAAAATGAAAAAGGTAATTGTGACTTTTTACCTCACAGTTCTTGTTTTTCTTGCAATTCAGTTTAATTTGTGCAATTCTGACTTTTTTCCCCCCTAAGAATTGGATTTTTTCCCCTTACAATTCAGAATTGCTAGATTTAAACTCAATTGCAAGAACAAGTCAGAATTGTGAGAAAAAGTCACTCAAACAAGAATTGCGAAAAAAAAGTCAGAATTGCAAGTTTCGCAATCCTGACTTTTTCTCGTAATTGCGAGTTCATATCTCACAATTCTGGGGAAAAAAAAAAGTCTGAATTGCAAAATGTAAATCACAATTGTGAGAAAAAACGTCAGAATCATAAGATCAAGAGATAAAGTCATTTCTTTTCATTTTTTTTTTTTTTTTATTGTGGGGAAACAAGCTTCCATATTTAGTTCTTGGAAATGGTGCAAAATAAACACTGACCAAGTTTATACAAGGAATATTGTTTTTTGGAGAGTAGCCTAATTAAACTCACTTTTATTAGGACCTGCAATTTTAAATGTTTTTAATCATTTTGCAATCAAAAGCATCTCGCACATCTAATGATTTTCACCATCTTAAGTTTGTATTGTCATGTCATACACGTCAGTGGTTCATAATTTAAAGCATGGTTTAAAATAAGAGCACAATAAAAGAGAACAATAATAATCACACGGCCTCTTTGATTCATTTCCATTTAATCTTGATGCTTCATATACAACCAAAACATCTTCAAAACATTCATCTGCACGGGCAAAATAATCACAAGGCCGATAATATTTGGGTCACCATAGAGGCTAATCTGAACAGTTTCACTATGCATAGGTCTGACCCGTGATCAGCCCTCAGGGCAGCATTATTCTATGGCTCTATAAAGGTGCTATGAGAGTAAAATTCAATTGAGGATCATCAAATTAGATGTGCAGGGAAAATGAAAGCAAATGAGCCAAGCGAGACTACTGATCTACAATCAGCCTTTCCTGACCTCAACCTGACCACTTTGTTGGCTAAAACAGCAAAACTGACCCATAATCAGCATGTTTGCCACCAACTCTGTCGCCCACAGTTTAACTAACGCATACAGTTTCGATAAGTGTTGCATATTTCAGTTGTTCCATTCATAGGAAAAACGCAGAAAGGCACAACAGCACAAACACAATAGTGAAGCGCCTGCTTTCAAACGAACAGTCTGTTGCTTGTGCAAAAGGAATCCGATGCATATTCAGTCTCTGAGAGGTCAAAGTGAAGAATAGACTGGATTTATAATTACATGTTAATATATGGATGTTAAAAATTCAACATGTTCTTGTCTGACTGTAAAATAAAACCATTATTTTTTTTTTGCAGTAAAGAGAAAGAATTCACTGTATCCTGCAGCAGGGTTGGTCTTTGGTAGTTTTCGGTGCATATTTGTGCTAGAAGAAGCATAGAGGGACTTTTCAATTAAAAGTGCTTCATACATAAATGCCAAGGGAAAGCGAGGGCTCACTATTACATGAGAATGTGGTTGTGTACCACATACACGAGACTTTTAGGAACATGTTGTGCTGTGTCAGAGATCCCAGAACTGAAAGTGAGAAAAGCACAGTGATAATTTGGTGCATATCCTGTTTGTTTACACATCTTGTTTGCAGCGATAGGCTACAAGATGCACGAGAACCAATGGTGTTAACATCAATTTTGATGCTCCATTTTTGAAAACGCATGGATATCATATCCGAAAGCTATTGTATGTATTTAGAAGACCAGTAATTAGGGTTGTTGCAATATAACGTATTGGTGATAACAGTGATATTGCTACTGCAGTTGTTTTTTCAAATTCAGTCCTGGAGGGCCACTGTCCTGCAGAGTTTAGCTCCAACTTGCCTCAACACACCTGCCTGGAAGTTTCTAGTATGCCTAAGTAGACCATGATTAGCTGCTTCAGGTATGTTTAAATGGGGTTGGAGCTAACTATGCAGGACAGTGGCCCTCTAGGAACAAATTTGGAGACCCCTGGACTAGATGGACGTGTTTGATCACTACATTTGTGTATTTTGCAGTATCTTGTGCATGACATACCATTCTAAAAATATAGCGCTCCAGTTAAAAGTAGTTCAACCTTTTAAAAAAAAAAACGTGTCTCTAGACCTTGCTTTGTTTTGTTTTGTTTTTTTCATTTCAATGCCCTGCATCTTGTTTTTAAATGCCAAAACACATTTGGTCTGAATGATAATGGTAAACCCTCTGGTATTGTTCATTTGGGGGTTACACTTGTGTTGTTCGTGGTCAAAAGTGACTGAACACCTGAAATTTTCCTCTTTTTTTTTAATTTTCAGTATGTGTGTGTCTATGGGGGGTTGGGGGTGGGTGGAATGTATCTATTTTGCACTCTTTTACACTTTTAAGGTGTCACCTCTTCATTGCTGTGCACTTTTTTTCTGCATCGTGGATGATTTGTAGATTGTACACAAGAAATGTTCTGTATTTTTGCATATTTCCTATTCATTTCCAATGGGGGTCATTTTTGACCGCGAACAACACGATTGACAATTTGTTTTTTGTTTTTACAACCATTTAGATTTTTCGAATCAAGTTTTTTTTTTTTTTTTTTTTTTTGTCACACTGCAACTGCCATAAAAGTCATTGAGTTTCGTACCATTCTGATGAAGTAGCGATTTTTAAAATGTCAAAAAAAAAAAAATCTGGTCCAAAATGACAGAAGAACACTAGAGGGTTTTCAAACACTCCCTGCTTCAAATCGCTCATATTTTGAGTGTGATTCATTAGCCAAAAAAAAAGAAAAAAAGAAAACAAAATAAAGTTAAAGACAAATTATATTATGTCATATTTTGACAGGCCCACTGGTAATATTGACAACTTTTGATACTTTAATGGTGTATTTGGTTGCCAGTATATGCTCTCATTAAATGGAAATGAGCAGTGTGAACATCTTCAAAATTTCTCATTTCATGTCCCACAGAACAAAATCTGGGTTTTTTAACAGCATGAGGAGCAAGTAAATGATTTTTTTTTAGATAAACTAACCTTTGAAGTCAAATGTTCCCATTTAGTTAGACGTTAACATTTGCATTTCATAACTGTGAAATGGCTGCATGTGAGGAACTGAGAAATGCAATGAATGATGTAAACAAATGCGTAAATGTTAAAAATATGGAGTGAAATGTAGCATGGTTCCATCCCCCACAGACTTTGAGTGCAGTGTTTGCTTCTTAAAATAGTTTATTTGTGAATTTACACTGATTAGCAATACATCTAGAAGCAAGTCCGTTAGATAACCATTTATATACGATTTCACAGGTCACAAAGAGGCTTGGCTCAAACTCGCATGCCAAAGCAAACAGACCCTCTGAACCAGAGACTACAACAGAGAGGCATTAGTAAAACAAGGTGCAAAATGGTCAGAAGGGGTAAAAGAAAAGAAAAAAGAGCAACAAAACGTAAAAGAAAACGAGAATGTGATGCACATTCCAGTTAACGCTTGTAGGGTATGAACTGCACTTCCTGAAAGCAAAAACCACAGTGCACTATGGAAACTGAAGCAAAAAGAGCCAAAACCAAAATAAGGAAAACGGCAAGAAAATTTAAAGCAATAAAATGAGTTAATCTCCCCAGTTGTCGCTCTAAACTCACACCCGATGCAGCTTTAAATGTGTTTTAATCCACGTCTGGCCCGCGTTCAAAACCACATGCTATTTACACAGCTTAGAAGTGTCTATCTCTCTCTCTCTGTGCCCAAGCCAGTACTTCACATTGCCCACTGGGATATACATCTCTCTTTCTCAGTGGTTCCGCCTCCCCCCCTACAGGATGCATGACGACCACATTCGGGCCTAACGGAGTTCAAACTGAGGTCAAACTGCTAATCTTGAGCATAACAGATTGGTGAAACTCAGTACATTCTGTCCAGAGAGTGGTGTCTCATGGGGCAGGGCGCTTCAAAACAGGTGAAACAAGCAACCTCTGAACTCACGGCTTACATCTGGCGGAGGGAAGATGAGTAAATCAATCCAGTTTCAAACAGAAAAAAAAACAAAACAAAAAAAAAACACACTGTACAATGCCGTTTCCCAGGTAACCATAGTAACACTGATGCTTTGGAGACTTCTAAGTCTGTTGGATGGTGATGGTGATGACTGTCATAAGGTGTCATAATGAATGATGTGGTCATCCAGAGCACTATAAAAGGCCCAGAATGAACCTCCATGAGGGAGTTAAATGTCTAACGTGATGGGAATCAATCACACTAAACAGATTTGAACCCACGGTAGACCCCGTGAGAGCCATTAGGCCTGTACTTTGCTTTGGGACCGAGACATTTTTTCAAAAATACAGTTTACAAATATATATTGTTTTTTATATGTTAACAAGTTTCCCTTCTCCACCCTTTTTCAAGATGCTAAAACATGTTATGTTTTCGTATTGCGCCTCTATCGCTCTTGATCTCCTTCGACTGCAAAGTTCATCCATAGACATTTTGTTATGTATACCACATTAAAAAGTGCAGCACAAAAATATTATATATTTATATATCTTTAACATCACTCCAGTTTTCATATATTTTCGTTACATGTGTTTAGTAATCTGAGCTATTACACGACTGAGAAGTCAGGCACCGCTACATTATCAGCCATATAAATTCAGGCTAGCAAAACATGCTTCAAGACTTTGTTTTTTCGTTGTTAAAGTATAGAAACGAGTACAAAACTGAATGACTAAAACCTAAATTGTTTCAATTAAAAAAAAGCTAAATTATTTCATTAGAGATAAAGAGTGGATGTTCACGAAACCAAAATTACCAAGATTACAGTTCACTAAAACGTGATTGCTCTGCTTTTTATGCTTTTAAACCTTTTCATTTGGCAAAGAACAGTACGGAGAGGAGACTGGAGCGGCTCTACACAGGATCGTCACACGTGCTGCTCAATTTCACACCCATTTCTTCGACAATCACAGCTAAGAGAAACAAAATAAAACAAACCCTGTTAAAATAACCCCAGAACGGTTTCCAGTGTGATTCTTTAGCCTCTCCTGTGTAGTGTAACCAATTACGCCTACCGTTCACCTACAGCTGGAGAAACAAGCAGAACTGACACCATGAGAGATGATGTGGCGGATAGAAAAGGGGCTCATAAAAGGTCTGTATGATAATCTAATAAACATACAATGTGAAAAAATAATGCAGTATGGGCTCATCAATGAGATAAAATCATCAGGAAACTGTGTACAGAAACATTTTCAGTCTATCAGGTGAGAGGAGCCAGTTTCCCAGGAGTTTCCCTCACTTCTCTTCCTGTATAAAACTCATCTTATGATCACGTGAACATGGCACATATCTTAAAAACAGATGTTACTCCATCTATTCACCGACTCCCAAAATAACGTGCCATGTTTTTGTCATACATAACCTTAACAAAAACAAACTTAAAAACATACAATGACAAACAGAAAGACAGACAAAGTGGGCATGGATCCTCTCTCTCCTCTAGGCTTCCACTTTCTCTTTCTTTTTGTTCTTCTTCAGGAAGGACGGGGTTCTGAACTTTTTCTTCTTCTTGTTGGGCGATTTGGAGGGTGAGCTCTCGGGCGTCAGAACCTCTTCGATCTTCTCTCCCGAGCGCACGTTGATCTCTACGCTTTCCACGCTGGTGGTCAGCTGGCTCACGCGCTTGATGAGCTCGTCCTCGTCGCCATGGTCATCTTTACCGTTCAGCATCACGCCAGTGTGGTTCTCTGGAAGAACACACACAATCAATCAACACTTGGCAACCACAAACAGCTGTGCTAATGAATTTTATTTTATTTGCAAAAAGAATTGTTTGTGGTGGTTACTTTTTATTGTATTAATTGTATTATTAATACACTGAATATATAAATAATATATAATAACTAATATAAATTAAATTATTTAAGTTAAATTGTCACTTGGCAAATATAAACAGCCAAATGTTGAGCTAATGAATTATATATTTGCTAGAAAAATTGTTTGTGTTTATTGTATTATTAATAAATGTAATTATTAGAAAAATTATTAAATAATAACAAATGAATTAAAATTCTTTAAGTTACAATGTTGCTTAAAAAAATAAAATAAAGGAAATGGGGTGCTAATTAAATTTAGTTTATCTGCTGGAAGATTTATGTGGTGGTGGTGGTGGTGATTATTTAATTATTAATAAATTTAAATATATTAAATTAATAAGTAGAAATAATATTAATCATAATAGAATAATTACATTTAAGTTAAAATGTTGCTTGGCAACAAACAGAACAGCTGTGCTAATGAATTATTTTATTTGCCAGAAGAATCGTTCATGGTGGCGGACATTAATTTATTGCATTATTAATAAATTCTAAACTAATCATTAGAAAAATATATTAATTATAGATTTTTAAATTGTTTAATAAATAATGTTGCTTGAAAACCATAAACATATAGTTTAGAATAAATGTTTGCGATTATTTCTTATACTTCTTTATTAATATTATTTTTAAATTAGTTAAATTATACATTTATAATAAATAATCGTATTGACACCCCCACATGGTAAAACAAAAATCACTAACTCACTCATTGCTTTAAACAGAGTTAGACAGAATGACAGTTGATTACTACATATTTTATAAAAAGTTGTATGAATATTTAATAAAAAGCTTTTTGACCATCAGATTCACATCTAAATTAGTAATACCTAAGGTTACAAAAGTTAAGTGTGGCATCATTGCAAGAAGCTCTGTGGCAACACGAGTGTGACCTACACTTCAGAAAACATGTTGAAAGCGTCCTCAATTGTTTATCACTGGTTATGTAATGCGGTCATGTAAATTAGGAACCCAGCGATTTTGATGCAACTGGTTCAGAGACTAGGACAAACGCATCCTGTTTCACCACCCAAGAGACACTTTATCCTCGCTCTGTGTGAACGCATATCAGTATTTCTTTAATTTATGTAAGACTTTATCTTCAGTTTATGCAAGGGTCTCTACTTCTTGCAGATTACTTAAATGTACTCTTCTATAATAGGAAATAGGCACTGTTTGTTTTATATAAAGGCAACATCACAGAAGAGCAAGGTAACGTCCTGCAACATCCTGCCAGAATGTTTTGCAACACCCATGTTTAACATGTTGCAAATCGATTTAAAAAAAAAAAAGGACTGTTAATTTCTACAACTACGATTCAGGTGGACCAGTGTTATTTTAGTATTATTTATATACTACTATAGTATTTTCAGTTTTTATTTTAATTTCTGCAATTTTGTTAAGTGTGTTTGTCATTTTTTGTTCACTTTTTAAATATTTCTATTTAGCTTTCATTTATTTTTATACTTCATTTTATTCTTTATTTTTAAACTTCATAATTAATTCAGTTACTTTCCAAAGGCAACATTTCTAAGTTTTTTTCCCATGTAATATTTCTATTTTAATTCAGCGTCAACTATTAAAAATGACTCAAAACCAGCCATTTTCGTAGTTTTAGTTTTACTTATTACCACCACTGATGTGCACTGGAGTACGATTCACAAACAGCATGAAAGCAATCCAGACTAACCAATGAAAATGAACCCCTATTAAATTACACAATCTGCATGTTACAATATAATTAATCTCACCGCCTGTTTTCTCTTGTTACCAGCTACCCTGGTAAACATTTGCTGCTAATACTGATGTGATATTCTCACAACAACTGACAGTTGTAGTTTAGTGAGACAGACAGCTGGCTTTTTCAGGGCGTTATACCTTCTTTAGCTGGAGTGTTTTGAGGAGACTGAGTTTGGGACACTGACTGAGACAGTGTGGAAGCATCGTCTGACGTGAGCTGCTCTTCATCTGCAGGAGTGAGTTGGTTAGTAAACAGATAGACAGGCAGGGAGACACAGTTAGAGAAGTAGATAGGTTAGCATGCAAGGACATTGTCACACCTGTAAGACACTCTCAGGACAGACATCTTGGCTGTATGTATTCTTCATGTTAGTTCTGTGCAAGTTACACTGTATTGATTTCTAGCAATAAGGGGCACTGAGTTACAACATTAGCATTGACTGGGTCATATAAAAGTGACATGGGGAACAGGAAGTGAGGTGCTCTTAAAAGAAAAGAGGTGTCATGCATCTCAGCAGTCTATATTCATTTGCACCAGTTTGGAAGGTAATGTTCAAAAGTTTTGGGTTCGTAAGATTTTTTTTTTACGTTTTTGAAAGAAGTCTCTTATGTTCACCAAGGCTACATTAATTTGATAAAAAAATTCCAGTGATGCAAAGATTAATTTTCTGCATCATTACTCAAGTCTTCTTTTTATATATTTTTATATTATAAATGTCTTTACGGTCACTTTCGATCAATTTAATGCATCTTTGCTGAATAATAAGTGTTAATCTCTTTTAAAAAAAGAAACAAAAACAAAATAAAAAACTTACTGGGTTACTAACTACAACCTTTTGAATGGTAGCATAAAGAGGGCTCGTGAGCATGTTTTACCATCCAATCCGAGGTGCTGTCGTTCTACTCTCTTCTGGTAGTTGTCCAGCTCTTTCTCGCTCAGCTCGCTGAAGGGGTTTGGAGGAAGAGGGCCCGTCTGTTCCTCGTCATCGCCTGTGTATGGCTGCACGCGTGTGCGTGGGCAGAGCAGAGAACACACAATAAGATACTAGAATTGCACCTTGGTTATGAAATGAGTCATAACGACGACAAAAACAACTCAAACACACAGACCATCAGGCATGTTAATCATTGTGGATTGAAAAAAAAAAAAAAAAAAAAAAGTGTCACAAATCCTCTAATATTAAAAAACAAAAAATTAAGTAGCAACACCGCAAATCCAAAACTACAAATATAACAGTGACCTCATGCAGACATTTCAATACTGAAAATTGCGTTTGTTATCAACATAACAAACCTGGGATTTTACCTTAACTGGCGACTGTCCCTTAAAGAGAAAAACAGAGCTTCATAAGACCCTGCTTTAAATCTAAGACCTTTTCCCCAAATACTGTTGCTAATTTCACCAACACAACTGTGATGTGTCACCACTCACACTGTTCAACAGTCTCTGAGAGGATCTGGCGCCACCTAGTGATGCGAATGTCTGTGCAACCCTTGCTTGACTGTTCAGGATTCACATATGGTTTATTTAATATGCCGTTCTGACACTCACCGGCGGTCTTTCCACCACAATCCCTGCAAGCCGCTGTGATTGCGGTCCTGCTGTCATCATATCAAACCGGTTCTGTTCGCGAATCTGGAAAGATCAAAAGAAAGCGGTTTAAGACCTTGTGACATGGTGACAGTGACAGTAAGACACAGTGATGAAATGGTGAATAAGAGTCTGATTCCAGTTATTAACACTGTAAATCTTTTTTTTTTTTTTTTTTTAAATGTACATTTATAAAATTAAACTTGTGTTATATTACCTTGACATTAAAGCTAGTTAGCGCTGCTGTGTTTGTGTTTCTAATACAAGCTGAGGGACTGATGGTAAATTTGACATCTTTCTCTCTTCGGACCAACATAACCAATCTCTCAATATTTTTTTCTTCATAAAAAGTCATAGAAACAATTGCTATTGCTATTGGGGAAAACTGGAATGCAAGAATTATATCTGTTGCAGTTTTCAACCCCCACTATGGAAGTTTGCCTAACTATGACATCTTCTGCATCGAGATACACCATCTAATCGCACACTTATTAACTCACCTTATTTCTCTTTTGCAGAACTTCACTGGGGTTTGTGTTCAGAGGAACAAACTGGTTGGGATCTTCAATGCGGATTGGAGTCCCGCTGGTGTTACCACCATCATCTGACTTCATCCACTGCAGAGATTGTGTAAAAGAAAGATTTAGTACAGAATTCAAGAAATAAATTCAGACTTTGTTAGAAAGATAAAGCCCTCTGCAGTCATTCCGAATTGGTGTGAAGTCTAGTATGGACAGCTGTTTTGAAAGAGTTGCAACCCAATTTCTTTCAAGCACAAATTTTTGCCATGAAAATCTAGACTATTTAGCTCCGGCTGACATTTTGCTCTTGGTGAAAATGCAGCCAAAGATGTAATGCTAAAGCCTTGACCACTAGAGGTCAGTAGGGAACTGTGTTCATTTGGCATTAGCCTTGAAGACAGTGGGGTCCTCCAGTCAACTGACAGAAGTTATGAGGCTTCAAAAGTTTATCTGTGACGATGACAGAAATATGAGTTTCGTCTGCAGCTAGACCTTCAGGTATACCCAGGAAATAACCACATTCTTGCTCTTCCACAAAATCCACCCGAGGACTTTCTGATGAGAAAGATTTACCAGAATGCAAGGCTTTCAAAAACAGGAATGCACAAATCTCAGAGCACAATAACAGAGATTAACTGAGTCTCACTGTGGTCTTGGTGCGTCCGTTGTCCTCGCTAGCCCCGTCCGACACGTTCACCTTCATGTAGCAGTTGGGTGAATTGAGCCAGCGTGTTTTCTCCCTCTGCTGTCGCTGCTGCAGCAACTTCAGAGGGAAACGTGGAGTGTCGTCGTCATCGAACATGAACGCCGTCACTGTTGCCGGAATCTCCACGTCGCTCTTGTGTCGCGGCTTCTCCCGCACGATGGGGTGCCGGTACGTGTAGCCTGTCCTGTAACCCTGAAAGTAAATATATAACAATTATTCAAAATAAATATAATAAATGATATAAGGATGAGACCTATTCTTAAATCATTTAATTGCCTTCAATGACTCAGAGGCCTTTTATCAATGAGCCTAATGAATAATTCAACACTGAATAGGTTTATATAATGAGCCACTGCTTGAAAACTAAAGCAGAAGGTGCACGAAAAGTCAACTACAAAAGACACAGTCTTTAAGGTACATCAAGCGCATTCTGTAACCATATCCTGAAACTCTCCAGCATAAGCAGGAAAAACATATCGCTTCACTGGAAGTGGGTAATGGCGGCTGACTGAGCGACACACCATATCATTATCATCTTCCACATCACTCCATACTTCTGCCTCGGCTGAGAAAACAGACTTTCCACATGCCTGCATTCTTCCCTATTTCACACGGACAGAGAGAAAAAAAAAAAAAAAAACAGTGCAGACTGCACAGCTGGAGAAAGACATGGACAGAAAGAAGAGAAAAGAGTTGCGCAGGAGTGCTTTTCAACTCCAGTTTGTCTCTCTCTTTACGTTGGTCTCCTTTTGTCTGCCTAATAGGAGAGGAAGGGGAGCAGGGAAAGAAAAAGGCTAAAAGAAGTGATTTTCCAGTCTTTCCGCTGTAATTATTCCTCTCAAACACAGTTGGACTAGTAGTAAGTAGTCATTTAGCAGATGCTTTTGACTATTTTCACACTTGGCACTTGATCCAAAGCAGAGTTCAAATCCTGTCTCTGTATCACACTGGGAGATGACTGGCACTGAGCTCATTGTAAATGTACTTGAGCAGGGGTCTCCAAACTCGGTCCTGGAGGGTCGCTGTCCTGCAGAGTTTAGCTCCAACCCCAATTAAACACATCTGAGCCAGCTAATCAAGGTCTCACTAGGCATACAATAAACTTTCAAGCAGGTGTGTTGGAGTTGGTTGGAGCTAAACTCTGCAGGACAGTGGCCCTCCAGAACAGAGTTTGGAGACCTCTGTACTCGAGTCTCAGTCTCACAAACATACCAGGTTGTCCAGCATTCTCATGAGCGACTCAAACTCCAACTCTCCCAGCCTCCACTTGTGCTGAGATCCCATGTTGACACCGGCTTCTGCCACCCCCTGTGTACGAGGTTTAAACTTCTCCAGATCCAACACGATCAGGTTCTCCACTCCTCCAGCGCATGAAAACGCATTCACCTAGAGAGACAGAATGACGTCAGACATCTATGGCAGTTCTGGATCATTCAGCAGAAAGGAAGTGCAGTTTAACATTTAGTGTGCTTAATGGTGACGTTTCAGTGCCAAGTAAAATGTATTTGCGTAGTGCTTTTCACAAAGCACATTGTTTCAAAGAAGTGTTGCAGTAAATCATGACATTAATGTTTATATTTTGATATCTTTATAGTCACATTTAGCAGATTAGTACGGAGACCCTAAAGGGGGTCAGCACAGCTATATCAGCACAGCTGTGATTTGGCCATAGGCATGAGGCCGCAGGCTGATAGAAAGCCATCTCACATGGCTACTCGTGTGATATTGCTCATATATACAACTTTATATATAGAGCTGTATGAAAATATACAAACCCGATTCCAAAAAAGTTGGGACACTGTACAAATTGTGAATAAAAAAGGAATGCAATGATGTGGCAGTTTCAAATTTCAATATTTTATTCAGAATACAACATAGATGACATATCAAATGTTTAAACTGAGAAAATGTATCATTTTAAGGGAAAAATAAGTTGATTTTAAATTTCATGGCATCAACACATTTCAAAAAAGTTGGGACAAGGCCATGTTTACCACTGTGTGGCATCCCCTCTTCTTTTTATAACAGTCTGCAAACGTCTGGGGACTGAGGAGACAAGTTGCTCAAGTTTAGGAATAGGAATGTTGTCCCATTCTTGTCTAATACAGGCTTCTAGTTGCTCAACTGTCTTAGGTCTCCTTTGTCGCATCTTCCTCTTTATGATGCGCCAAATGTTTTCTATGGGTGAAAGATCTGGACTGCAGGCTGGCCATTTCAGTACCCGGATCCTTCTACGCAGCCATGATGTTGTAATTGATGCAGTATGTGGTCTGGCATTGTCATGTTGGAAAATGCAAGGTCTTCCCTGAAAGAGACGACGTCTGGATGGGAGCATATGTTGTTCTAGAACTTGGATATACCTTTCAGCATCGATGGTGCCTTTCCAGATGTGTAAGCTGCCCATGCCACACGCACTCATGCATCCCCATACCATCAGAGATGCAGGGTTCTGAACTGAGCGCTGATAACAACTTGGGTTGTCCTTGTCCTCTTTAGTCTGGATGACATGGCGTCCCAGTTTTCCAAAAAGAACTTCAAATTTTGATTCATCTGACCACAGAACAGTTTTCCACTTTGCCACAGTCCATTTTAAATGAGCCTTGGCCCAGAGAAAACGCCTGCGCTTCTGGATCATGTTTAGATATGGCTTCTTTTTTGACCTATAGAGTTTTAGCCGGCAACGGCGAATGGCACAGTGGATTGTGTTCACCGACAATGTTTTCTGGAAGTATTCCTGAGCCCATGTTGTGATTTCCATTACAGTAGCATTCCTGTATGTGATGCAGTGCCGTCAAAGGGCCCGAAGATCACGGGCATCCAGTATGGTTTTCTGGCCTTGACCCTTACGCACAGAGATTGTTCCAGATTCTCTGAATCTTTGGATGATATTATGCACTGTAGATGATGATAACTTCAAACTCTTTGCAATTTTTCTCTGAGAAACTCCTTTCTGATATTGCTCCACTATTTTTCACCGCAGCATTGGGGGAATTGGTGATCCTCTGCCCATCTTGACTTCTGAGAGACACTGCCACTCTGAGAGGCTCTTTTTATACCCAATCATGTTGCCAATTGACCTAATAAGTTGCAAATTGGTCCTCCAGCTGTTCCTTATATGTACATTTAACTTTTCTGGCCTCTTATTGCTACCTGTCCCAACTTCTTTGGAATGTGTAGCTCTCATGAAATCCAAAATGAGCCAATATTTGGCATGACATTTCAAAATGTCTCACTTTCAACATTTGATATGTTATCTATATTCTATTGTGAATAAAACATAAGTTTATAAGATTTGTAAATTATTGCATTCCTTTTTTATTCACAATTTGTACAGTGTCCCAACTTTTTTGGAATCGGGTTTGTAGATTACGTCTTGCGATGATATAAACAATCAAGAAGCCAATAATTGCTATATAGTATATTATACTGCTACGTGTAACATTGTGCCCTAACCAGACGTGACGCCGCGACACGCAATGAAAGGTATCTTTTCCATGTTAACCATAGTTTTTGTCCTAATCAGCCGTGACGGCGACACACGACATCACCCAAAACCATTTTAAAAATGCATTACCCAGCATCATGAGCATTTTACCTGAATTTCACAGGCAAACTGAGCGTTGTAAATGTAGTGAAAGGCCTCTTCAATGGTCTCCCCGAGAGCTACAACCCCATGATTCCTTAAAACCAACACCTGCAACACACACATATACATCTTGGGGAAAAATATCTTGCACATTTACAAACGTACTGCATTTTACACTTTCATACTCACTTTCATCATGCAACTGTCACTGGGTATTGAATTTACCTTCGCTGATGGTCCGAGGGCTTTCTGGAGCTCTATGCGCTCCTCCGGCTCATCCAGACTGCCTTGGTAGTTGTAGTAGGCAATGTCACCCAGGATCAGAGACTCTTGAGAGATGGGCAGCAGGCCGCACTTCATAGACGACACCTGACATAACAGAAGAGATTAATGCAAGTCATGGCATTTAAAATTAAGTCAAAATTTCAATACAAGCTACATATTTCTTTGAAATAAACTGTTTTGTTTGGTGATCGTGCACATGAAGCTGAAGCTGGTGTAACTGGGCGGATACTTACAGCAGCAGTGGCCGGTGTGCGTATGTGGATGATGCAGCGCACGTCGGGTCTCATGGAGTAGATGGCAGCATGAGGGCTGAAGCCGGCCGAGTCGATATGCAGGTTGGTGGAGCCCTGATCGATCACGTCACCGAGAATGTTCACCTTCACCTGGAGAATGAAAGAAATGCATAATGTGGCATATAATGTAGCACATGACCATCTAAAACACAAACAGTGGTGAGGCTAAACTAGTTTCAAAAATTTATATTAGCGCAGATACAACATCTGATTGCTCCTATCTGAGTGCTTATTAAACAAACTAGAGGTATCAATACACAGACTGTAGGTCTTTATTCCCTTTCTCTACAGTGTACTCTCTCATTTCCTATTAATACTGACATCGTCCACCTAATCAGGAAGGAACCATCCTCGCAGATAAACTGAGAACCAGTGGATGATTCGGTTTATGTTTTTAATAAGGCTCCATTTCCTGGTATCCTCAACAGAGGATGACCAAGGGGGGGGGGGGGGGGGGGGGGGGGGGGGGGGGATCCAGGAAATTTACGGGTAGGTACGATTTTTATTTTTTCAAAAGAAAGAAATTGATACTGTTATTCAGCAAGGGTGCAATTATACTGATCAAAACAGTAAAGGCATTTATAATTTTACAAAAGAAGATTTTTATATCAAATAAATGCTGTTCTTTTGAACTTTCCATTAATAATAACCATAAATGTTTCTTGAGCATCAAATCATCATCATATTAGAATGATTTCTGAAGGATTATGTGACACTGAAGATTGGAGTAATGATGCTGAAAATCCAGCTTTGATCACAGGAATAAATTACATTATAAAATACATTAAAATATAAAACAGTTCTTTTAAATTGTAATAATATTTCACATTGTTACTGTTTTTACTGTATTTTTTTATGCAACAAATGCAGCACTGGTGAGCATAAGATACTTCTTTCAAAAACACTGAAAAAACAAATCTTACCAACCCCAAACTTTTCAACGGCAGTGTATTTGTATAAATTATTTTTCAATCATTGTTTGTGTGAGTTGTTTTTGTCATGAGAAGTGAATGAAGATGCCTGTGCGAGTCTGATTCCTCTAGAGCTCTGATTAAATATTGAATTGCATCACATGCTGGTCCTGTAACAAGCCTCCCAACATGCCCTTCACATGCCAGTCGGTGCCGCACCCCATATCACTACCAGCTCAAAATAAACACACAGTACCACTGCTCTGTTAATGAGCTCTGAGTGACAACCTCATGCAGATCATATTTACATACGGCCACTAATATCACATGACTGTTTCTCATGCAGTTTTTCCTTCATTGGTTACATATTGACTATTAAACTGGGCACAGGAAGTTGGTTCTCTTCAGTATGGACATATCTGCTGTTTTATGCCAACACACTAATGCTAATGGAATGAAACAAGATCTAGCAGTTCTCTCAAGAGATGTCAGGAAACTGGCAAAATCTCTCATCTGATTTGAAGAGAGCTGTAGCTCAAAGTTGGTCTTTGTTTATTAAGTAATAAGTGGTAAGAGTACAGTAAATCCCAGAGGGATGCTTTAATCAGTGTGTATGTGTGCTTTCATTTCGGTTGTCACTTTTGCTGTAAAATAGTCCTGCAAACATTATTATATTAGTCATTACATATTGATTTTTGAGGAGTGAAAAACATTTAACAGCGCAAGTAAGAGGCATAAAAAGGAAAAAAAAAACAAGAGTTACAAATTACAATTTCCTGTTACACAAACATTTGGAATGGTTTACAGCTGTTGCTTCATAGACATGAAATCTCATGCCACATTATGTAACCGTAAACGCTTGCTTTAGAAAAACACTACTAAGCAACATTGCAGTTAGAGATTTGAACACACTCCTTTACGTGGGTCACATTTATCGTTTCGTGGGCGAAATCCAGTCATGTCAATAGAAATCTACACAATGTGGAGTTTCATTTGAGAGAGAATGATTTCCCCATGCAGATTTCGCAAAGGGTTAAAGTTGGATTTGCTGCATTGACCAACAGAAAGCTGCTTGGTTTGAAAGGGACTACATCACTACTTGATTATTAAAAAAATAGATCAAAGACCTCTTTTGCCCACAATTCACCAAAAATCTGCTAATGTGATCACACCTTTACCCTAAGTACTATTAAACTTGTAACTCATCCTGGAGAGTTTGTGCTATTGACATTAATTCTTTACACACTATTGATTGATTTTCTGTCATTATGACAATGCTTCCCTCCCATTCATGAGTTTTAATGGCAATCTGTGTTTTCACTGTTATATGATGGGGGCGCTGTTACACATCTTCTGAAATAGTACAGCATCTCCGGATCCAAAAAGAAGCGAAGAAAAAGATCATCTGTGTAAACCAGAAGCGGACAGAAGTTGTTTACACACAAGTAAGCTAACGCAATCATCAAACATTCAACGGCATATAAATCAAAACTGCCTAACGTTACTGAATGAAATGCTGAAACCCACGAAGAGATAATGGACTGTGTAAGCTTTGGGGGTGTTGATGGACTTAATCTCCATTCATTCACATCTTGATCAATTCACGTCATTATGAATCCGATCAGGATTCTTTGAATTGAAGTCTTTGACAAAACATGTTTTTCTTCGAAAATTTTTGAAGAAAAAACAAAAAACATTTTGTTTGAAACGTTTTTCTGTAATTAAACTTTCATGTGTTTCATATTGACAGTTTACATATTCATACAACAAAATATTCTGGGGGCCATGAAAGTTTTGTGAATATGATAAAAAATGCTGGCACTGGCTAGCAGCTTAAAAATGACCCCGAATAGGGTTTTTGGGTTTTTTTTGGTCAAAATGTACTTCAAATGAGAGAACAAAGCCATATCTACAGATCAGAATGTCATGAAGACTCGGCTCTTTTTAATACCCACAACATCCTAATGTCATGACAGTGTGTTTAGCATAGGCATTCTCTTCAAGAAGTATTAAAATCCATAATTTTCTTCTCTGTTAAGCACTTTGAGCACTAATGAGTGTACAAGTGAAAGAGAGTGTGAAAGTGACTGATCACATAGAGGGTTAATAAAACTGACCCAGATTGCTGGCCTCATTCCAGCGGGCACCGACCCACAGCCACGCCCACAGAAGCAGAGAACAGGAGCTCTGAATGACTGTGTCAGCAACACTGAGATCTCTCTCTCTCTCTCTCTCTCGCAGACACACACAGATAAAAAAAAAAAAAAAAAAAATCCTGTATGTTCCGGCTATGCAAAAGAGTTCGGGCTTTAACTCTCACTATCTAAAACACAGTCCACACAAACAGAAACTGGACAAACCTGTACTTGCTTTGATCCATAAATAAAAGGTCAACAGCACCTATTAAAGCACAAGAGCAAAGAAATCTGCCGCAATCCTGAAACGGCACAATGACTGAGTGTATTTTTTCATGACTGTGTAAAATGTGTTTGTCATGGCAGTGGCCGTAACTCTACCCCAAACACAATCCAGCACAGTGCAGCATTAGAAAACAGCACTAGCCAGCACAAGAGTGCAAGTCAGATGCAGATACTGCCGCTGCTCACCTCAGGCATTTTCAATTCTGTTCACTGAGTCATGAATGCCAAAGGCAGGAGGACAAATGTGCTTCACAAATTCATTCCAGCATTAAATCACCTGATTGGCAGGAATTTGTCAAAACACCATCCACCACGAGCAGCATGTCAAAACTCATTTTTACACCGGCGGGAGAGAATAATGCTCAAAAGTGAATGCTCAATTCTGTTTGTCACCAACTAACTCCAGGGTTGCAGATCTAAGGCCAGAAACAAACTTTTAGCAAGGGTGTAAATACAGATGCTAATGTATTTACGCCCTTGATATGTGCACATTTGTGCTACGGTGGTGGAAAAAGACCTTAGAACTCAGTAGAAATATTGCAGAAGGAGTGATAGTTACCTTCAAAAATTATTGTTAAGATAAATAGCTACAGACATAATGGCAGTTTGACTTGCATTAATAAGCATGAGAATCTGGAGTTCAGAATCTGATTTGACTCCAGATCCAGTCTGAACAAGTACAGACAAATTGTTTGGCCATCTGAAATGATGAATCCAGATCAGAGCTCGAGTTTAGGTGACTCTAGAAGTAGTTTTTACTAGGGCTGCAGGTGCGATATGGACAAATATCATGATTTTTTTGAACAATACAGGTATTTCCTAACACACTTGTCCATCATTTTTTGGAAGCAGGCTTTATTGCAGGGGGAACACAAAAGCATTGAATATTTTGTAAGCATTGTAATATATTTTTTTCTTTCTATCTCATATTTTTTACATGTCTCTTAAGGGGCTCTGTAAGTAAATCTTTAAATTCTGTAAATTTAGTTATATTACCATAATTTGTTATTAAAAATGCTAAAAAAAAAAAAAAACTAAAAAAAAAAAACACTAAAAATAAAGATGTACAACAACTGACATCAAATGTTTTATTTAATTTGTTTTATTACAACAGAGCCAGAGGTACATATCAGCTCAGTTAGGAGGGCCTTTGAATATTACCGTGCTACCCATGCCACCCATCTAGACACGCCCCTGCTTTATTTACGATATTTGCGGGATTATCCTGCCCTGAATTCACCGTCCCTGTTTCTGTGATATCTTCCTTGTCGTAACCATAGACTGTAAAAAAAAAAAAAAAAAGATGGAAGACGCACCTTCACTCTCTTCCATTGTAGAAAAGTAAGCTGCAAATGTCCCAATATTCCGCTGACATCTTGCGCTAATTACGCAGAAGCCAGAGTATGCATAGTAGTGAGAGTGAAGTGGAGCTGTGGTATCAAGGATTGCCTCACGGCCTTAGATTACATGAAGAGGGCGGGGTTTATGACCTAAACTGCATCCAGCTACCTGTGAGCGATAGAAACGTTTTGGCTTCACTTTTCAGTGCGGCACACTTGGTCGTAACGGTAAACCCACTCTGTTCTGTTCTCCTGCTAGATTTGGGCATGTTGCATTGAGATTGCACACTGAGGGGGCTGGCGGAAAAAAAAAAAAAATTGTGCTTTCTGCAGTTTAGAAATAGGGCATGCTCACATTGTGATTATTACAATTTTGATTAAATCACACAGCCCTAGTTTTTACCCACCATCCATTACTCCAGTCATTCTCAATCCTGGTCTTGTATTACATTATCAAATCTGAATCCTGGCTGTGTCCTAAAAGCCAAAAGGATACTACAAAGGATACAACACCCTGTGTGTGCTGCACGTCCACAGCTCGATTTTTCTAAACACACATACTGTGTACGCTCAGCTTGCACATGCGTCTTGAATTCTTTTGCACTAATTAGTTGGTTAACAAGGTGGCACCACTGTCCTAGACTGTTGTTTCAATTTACAGTTGAAAATAAACAGAAGAGATGAAAAACAAACTACTGGAGACACAACAACAATAGATGCACATAGGGCTGGGCGATATGGCCAAAAAAAAAAAAAAAAAAGATTTTTGCTCCTAAGTGAAAGTTGTTGAAACCAGACTGTTAACTGTTGTTTTAAACTACTCTTTATTGTGAGAACATGACAAACGCTTCAAGTTTTGAATTCTTTACACTTGTCCAGTCATTTTTTTTCTTAACAAAATAAATATCTTAATAGAAAAATTAATTTCTTAGCTTCTGCATGTGCTAACGGGTGATACTGTTTCAAGTCACGAAACAGGTTTGTGTTGCCTGACTTTGATGGCACGTATCTTTGGCACAGTTTGCAGTGCAGGCTGCAATATTAATACTACATGTTTTGTCTCTTAGAAATACACATTTGACAGTGAGTTGACCGTATTAGTGGCTTGATTTGGGATGCGGATGTAAATTTATGTTCATTACCATCTGTAAAACCTGTAAAACCTCATTTTCTATGGTAAAATGTAAATATTCTGACTGTTTGAGTTTTAAAATTCATTGGTCTTCCATAGTAGCATACATTTAGATCATGATAACCAGAGTTAAAAAAACACACATATAGCACCTCAGTACCATGGTAAAATGTATGGTTTCTGTGGTATTTATATGAAAAACATCAGCCTGAATGCATTTAGTGTAAATGCTATACAAATGCTATAGCTTAATCACAAAAAATACTGTATTGTATATAATATAATATAAAATATAATAAAATTCAATCTGAATATCCCACATTTCTGCCACAATCCCATGGAGCAGTTAGTGTTACTACAGTAAATCCAGGGTAGGCTAAATGATGGCAATTTGTAGATTGAAAAGCCTTCTGACTGTATTGCAGCGCACAGTGTTTCTCCTGTTTGTCAGCGCTGTTTCATCTGTCTTTAAACTAGTTTAAATCACTGAGATATTTGTGTTCATTGAATTCAAGCGCTCCTCACTGGATCTAACAGCGCTGTTTACTGGTCGCATGGCCGAGACTGTTCAGCGAGTAAACACATCTGCTATAGTAAGCTCGCGCCACGCTGCCATTTGAACTTTGAGAAAAGCGGATAACTGATCTGTGTGGCGTGATTCAAACAAGCAGCGCTGTTTTATTCCGCTTTTGGTGCATAAACATTATATCGAACAATTATCAAACTTTTGTTAACGTTTTATCGAAGAAAATGATATAGCGATATTTACTGTTATCGTTTTATCGCCCAGCTTATACTCTAGTGTGTCGAGTGCACACTATCAGGGTATACTTAAAAAAGCTGTGCGTTCACTTCAAAACTTGAGTATACTTAGGGAAATATCCAAATTAAAATGTTTAGTGCTGGGGTTTTCCAGGACCAGGAAAGACAACACCACAATACGATTAAAAAAATAAGCATGAACAACTACAACCACTAAAAGCCTCTGACTGACATGAACACACAGGCAAGTACGAATCCAAAACCCACTCTGAGATTTCAAAGAAATAACCGGCCGATTAAGCACATCAAACATTGGCAACGATCAGAGAGATCAGTCAAGGTCTGCCAACATGTTCCCTCTATGCAAGGCATATTTCACACACACAAAAAAAACCCCACATTATTTCAACTTTTATTAAGCTCTGGGCAATATTAATGTCTTAATAATTTAAACAGGATGTCACACCACTAAGAAAACAAATGCCAAAGCAGCACAAAATATAACCTATTTTATAAGCTATTTGATCAAAATGAAGCATTAAGAAATCATTTCTCATTTAATCAACATAATATGTAACTGATAAATGAATTCCGAAGGTAAGAACGACAAAAGCCTAAATCAAATCTATTTTCAGTCTTACTGGAATGCGAGTTTGAGCTGAAGTCACTGCTCAAAGTGACCCCGGCAGCCCTGTGGGCGTGATGCTCAAGCCGTTCCCAGAACTGCTATCAGGCTCTGCTGTGATAATGCGAGACAGACAGTTTGTTTACCAGATTGGACGCAGAGGCCTCAGCGAAGGACAGCCCTCTGGGGATGATGAGGATGTGATCCTGCTCCTTACTGACACGAACCTACAAGTTTTAAAAAACACAAATAAGCAGCTGTGTTTTTCTTCTCCTGATCAACACAGCTCAAGATTTCTTAATCCGTTCCAACAGGCATTTAGATATTCCAAAATTTGGATATTTCTCTTTTTAGTACATCAGCATGAGCAGAGATGCCGTACCTACGCTTTTATTAGGGCTGGGACAATACATTGATGCATCGCGAATCGAGAAATGATACTGGATTGATTCTGATATTTTCCGTATCGGGGCCCTAGACTAACTTTTTTTTTTTTTTACTAGGAGCACTACAGCCCCTTACTGAAAATTTTAGGAGCGCAAGCAGAAAATTTAGGGGCACACCTTTATTCATATTTTCCCCCATTTTGACTGTATTACTGACAAATGCCTTTGTAATAAATAGACTTCACTTAATTACAATGTGCAGTTTTATTTGAAGTTTGCAAGGCTCCAGATTAACATTTGAGGGCAGCATTGTCATTTATAATGTCTAAAATAATTCATAATGTCAAAAGCAAAACAATTGAATATATATATATATATATATATATAAATATAAATAAATGAGTGGAAATGACAGCCACCTACTGAGTACAATGGTAATTTAATGTCTTTTTTATTTTTAAATAAGTGTGAGTTTTTCTACATGTTGAAAATTTTAGTTTTATAAATGGGGGTAATGGGGATAATCTATGAAGGATGAACAAATAATGTTTTGGTCATCACATTAAAAACATTTAAATATGATAATATTAGAGTTTTGAAGTGCTGGAAAAAGATGTGTGAAGTACTTGAAAGCATTTTACTATTTCTGCCACAATTCCATGGTTACAGTTAGTGTTACTACATTAAATCCATGACGAATGTTGTTAATTTGTGAACTGAAAGCCCTCTATAACTTGTTCATTCATGGCACAAAGTTTCTCCTGGTTTCAACGTCAGCTCTGTTTGATCTTATTTCTATGGTTAATAATGGAGAACTCTGCGCCGAATTTGAATGCTTCTCACTAGATCTCGCAGCGATGTTATTAATTCTGTGGAGAATTCAAATGCTTTCTTTACTGGATCTCCCAGTGCTGTGTAGTAACAATGTCGCGTTATCAAGATCGGCTCGTGAGTAGCTTGCGCTGCACTGACATTGGTCTGAACTAATACACGGTCCTTGAAGCACAAATGAGTAGCGTAGTTTCGTTCCCCTTCATTACGTTTGCCGTTTAATGTTGGGCAATGTTATGGTGGTCGCGCAAGCTAACAAATTTGATCGCACCGGCATGAAAAATGGTCACAAATTGCGCAGTCTGGAGCCCTGTGTATGTATAGCGATTCTCTCTCAAATCAATTCTGAGCTTAGTTTTCAACAGCAGATGGTACTGTGTGCTTTAGAAACAGATGTACTCTGCTTCCTTCCAATTCCTTACAACATACCACTTGAACCTTCTATAAAATAATCATTGATGAAGTTTGAAAAGGTTAAAGCGAATTACAAGGGTGTTTGCAGTGGGCTGTTTACATTAATCTCATGTCACAAAAGCATTATAAGATGCAAATACATTGTCAGACTCAGCTGAAGGCACGAGCGGTCTTCTTCGTGAGCATTTGAGTATGCGTTTAAAAAAATAGGCTAGAGCGCCATCTGCTGTTAAAAACTAAGCTCACAATATGATGACAAACATCATCTTTCTCCATTGACGGCCATTCAAATGTAGCCATGTATAATTCAATAATAATATAATAGTATAATATGACATTATTGGGGATAAAACGAATGGAAAAGCAGATATCTTTCTCCAAGGATTACAGACCTACTTGGCTCAATGAATTAAACTAAGAGTGTCTGATTAGTGGAACTATGTTTATTGCCTGCAGGAATGGATTGCGAAACACTGGATAACACTATGTACATCATTCACTTTCATTTCCTTGTTCTAAAATACTGACATAAAATCAACTATAATATTTAATCTTTGGTACCAATATTAATGATAGAAAGCTATGCCTTACTGTAATATAACAGCTTGTGAAGTGGGCCCAGCTGAACAGGTCCACTATTCTGTAGAGGCTGGCCAGTTTGCAGCGGGTCTGTTTCTCTCCCTTCACCATGGTACTGGACTCCAAGCTGAACATGTCGTTTATTGGGGTCACCATGGCCAAACCTGAAAACAACAATCGGGAACAATTCAAGAACAGTTTAAAAACACAGCACTTCTTTCTCATTTGTTTGTGTTAACAGGTTGTAATCATTTAATAAGATGGACTTTAATTAAAGATTTATATATATAAAAAAAAAAAAAAAAAAAAAAAAAAAAAAATTATCAAGATGTTTATTAGGTATCAATGAGTGAGGCCACCTGAGCATACAACTTAAAAGCATACAACATTTCAGAACTGCTCTCATGGGAATATGGACAACAAATTGGTATGTAAATCGATACCCTGATACTTATCAAACTCAGACTATAAATAAAGCCAATGGTGTGTCCTGATTAACTGATAACACCTCAGAAGCGTCCATGAAACACCGATATGCCTGAAATCTAATAAAGTTGTTTTAGTTAAACTGAATTTATACAGCTAAAAACACTCCTGAAATCAATTTAACGTAGCTTATTTAGAACCTTTAGGGATTGTCAAAGAAGAACAAGGAAATCCAATAATACTTATAAAAATAAATAAAACTCAATTCAGCCATACAGTAAACATGATTAGCTCTTCACATCTACAATAAATCACATATTTTTTTTAGAACTACAGTTAAAGCACAGTATATATTACAGAACTCCACTTGGCTATACGGTGCAGAACTCATCCTTGAGCTCCAGATGGCTAAACGATCCGGAACTCACTTCAGACCTTCAGTTATTACAAGTTTGGGGAACTCATCCTTGAACTTCAGTCGACTATGGATTCCAGAACTGTTTCTTGAGCTTCACTTGGCTGAACTTTCCAGAATTCATCCTTAAACTCCAGTTTTCACTAAACATTCTAGAACTTAACCTTGAAATACTTTCTAGACCTCCACTGGCTAACATTCCAGAACTCATCTTTGAACTCCAGATGGCTAAATATTCCCATGCTACGTTTCCCAAAACCATCGAGAGCTAATTTGATCATAGAGAAGATTGGTGGCAATGGTCTCCACAATCAACTTTGGCTCACAATGCTTTTGGGAAACACAGCCCAGATCTCATCTAGAGCTCCAGTTGAAAACACATTTCAGAATTCATCTTTGAACTCTAGATGGCTAAATGTTCCAGAACTCTTTTCAGAACTCCACGACTAAACATTCTGGAACACATTTCAAACCTCCAGTTGACTGAATATTCCAGAACTCATTATAGAACTCCAGCAGGATAAATCTGGAGCTCAGTGTACAGTGTAAGATTGAGAATTGCTTTCAAAATCCCCATTGAATAGATTTCAAATGTAGGTAGTCATATTTTATTATGTTAATGATTCAGAAACCACAACCGTGACACATTTTAAATGACATGTTTTTGCAACGCAGTTTACATAAATGGTCTGGGCAAAATGGGAAGGGAGCTTTGCATTTTGAACGGTCTACATAGTATATTAAACTCTTATTTCTAAATATCTGATCTAGTTATCCATGATATATTCTAGAAAATACTCTAGACCTACAGACACCTATGAGGTTTAGGCTCTGACTCTGAATGTACAGTAAGTATTGAAAGGGGTTCACTGAAGTTCCACTGATTAGTTCCGCATAGCAGAGCACAGACAGAAAACAGACACATGTGTGCAGGGCTGGATGGGGTGATAAGGAAGGAAGAAGTAAGATAAAAGAATGCAGTTGAGTTGGCTGGTTGTATTTCCTCCCTCAATGTTTGCTGGGAACAGCTATTATTTAACCTGTATGTTAAAAACCCATCTTTTCTCTTGTGCTTTTAGCCTTTTGTAATTGCATTTGTGTATTTTTTTTTTATGTACAGCACTAAGGTCAACCAAGGTTGTTTTTGAATGTGCTTTATAAATAAATTGGGATTGAACTGTATATCTCTGAACAGGTGGAGGAGTGGGGCAGTCTGTGACACAGGAGGACTGAAAGACTGTTTCAATCTTTTGCTGAGGAGATGAGCCACACCATTCCGATACTCACTGAGGGGGGATGTGGAGAAGCCGGCTACGGAGCTGGCCATGAAGAAGTCTGCGATCTGCCGCAGAGCGAGCAGTCCTGCTGGGTTATTCCCCTTGTTCATCTGTTCCTGGATCATTCCCTCTAGCTCATCCCTAAATGCCTAAAAGAGAAAGAAAGCATGAGATTAGAGATGTCTCACACACAGTAATGAGAGATGAACACACAGCTGTAATCCTCTCACACTCCTGCATGTTTAAACCATCACGTACAGATTTTTCCACTTGTATCTCGGCAACTAGTTAAGTATATTAACCTAGAGGCCTACTCCACTCACGCTGAAGAGCTAGAGGTGACCAAACAGAAGGATATCTGATGTTCTCTACAGACAAAAAGAAGACAGTGAAGGATAAAAGTAGAATCACACTGTCTTTGTTTATATCCAAAATTCCTTTCAAGTCCACTGGAACCTTGTAGCCTTGAAAATGTATTTATGTTTAAGGAAGGAAATCATCCATAAATCCTTTTTAAAACCAGTGATAAAGCTGTTCTGTATGATGTGCTGTCATTCTGCACACCCGCTCGGAGTCTCAGGCTGAATGATCAAACAGTTCAGGCTAAAGAATGAATCACAGTATAAACAGACTCTGACAGAGTGCTTACATGCAGGTAATAACAGGAGATTCACTGACACAATGCTTCAGTCATGATGACTGTTCTTTCTTACTGTACAACTGTACAAAGACTTGTCTTATTACCGGGGTGAGTATGTGTCTGGATGTGAGCTGATGCATGTAAAACTTTCTTCAGCACAGTATGCGAGATTGTCACACTGATATGTTCTAAGCAGAATGCATGCAAACACTATGCAAAAACATATGCATAAACCAGAATAAGAAAGGTAAACAAGTCTTGGCATGCATGCTCTGTTCACTGATAGCCTGATGTATTTTGCACACAAAATGGCGAGCAAAAAAGCAGCAGTTTTAATCTGACCAACTGGGTTTATGTGTTTAAAGTTGTGTTTATATAGTACCGGACTGCAATAAGCATCAATCAATCACTCGATTTTCCAATGGTTATTGACATCAAATCACATGTCCAATTGGGTGTTTCTAGAAAAAAAAAAAAAAGCAAAATTGACAGTGTGTATGTGCAAGACTACAGGAAAACAGCAGTCCGAAATGGAGTCCATTTCAAATCTACAGTTTCCAAGGACTTTAACTCCACAGGGAAGTGAGCATGGTGTTTGTATATCCATGTGCGGACCGTCCCTGCCAAACTCTCACCTAGTTTATGTATGTGGTTTGTCCATCAGCGCAGTTTACTGGGGCTTGATTACCTAATCTAAACTACACACTAATCAAATTAAATTAGCCTTTAAGTTTGTTTGGTTTTGAATGAGAGCCTAATTCTTCAAACATACACTGAGAAGACAAAGGGAAAGTAAGAAGCCACATAAATTCATGCCCTTAATGCTCACATAATAGCCCATAACTACGGTTAGGGGTTTGTTAAAGTTTTAACTGTAAAGGTGTGGCCACATTAAAGAACTTTTGTGGGCAAAATCCAGTCATTTCAATAGTAATCCATGAGATTGGGAAAAATCACGTGAAGGCGAAAAATTTCCCCACGCAGATTCCATTACACGCTCAAGTGAGGATACGCCATACTTAACAGAAGAAAGTACTGCTTGGTTTGAAAGTGACTTCTGTGTGAGCTCTGCTTCATAAATCACTTCACTACTGACAAAAGACAATGGATGTTTTTGGCTTGGAAAATTTTGCAGAAATTTTGCTAATGTGAACGCACTTTATGAGCAATAGTAATAGTGATGCTTGTCAAAGTAAACTACACTAAATAGTTGTGAACGAACACAGAAGCACTCTGAGATCAGTTTTGTTGTGTGCAGGTTTCGTTCAGCGAGGTGCTTCAGAAGTGAAGAGCATGATGAAGGATTAACCGTGAGAATCATCAAACGTGCCTCCAAAACAAACCAAGCAGCCAACATGCTTGCACAGGGTTACGCCCTCACAAAAACATGGGTTATTATGCCCACACTTCTCATTAGATCAAAGCAGTGATGATCTAACTCCATAACATTAATATCATACCATAAAACTGTATCTGTCAAGGTGGAAGATGTTATCTAGGCTTTGAGACATTGTTATGTGGGTCAGAGTCAGTACTTGAAGTGCTGTCTGACCCAACAAGGTGAATTTGTTTTAGTAACCCATTCACCTCACTTTATGAGCACATGGGCCGCTCTTCAAACGCAATGGTGCAAGCCAAAACCGGCTAAATGTAGCTGAATTACAAAGGTGAGATTTAGATATCCTGGGCTCTAATTCCCTGTGTGAGTATTAAATTGTGCTTGAATGAGAACTAGACACCCGGGACAAGGCATGAACGATCCCGCCTGCCTCTCAGCATGAATTCCTCTCAAACGTAAGGGTCCTGACAAACCCAAACCACAGCGCTCTTGGAAAACAGCTACGACTCTGGGAATGGCATGGTTTAATGCTGAAGAGGGAAACGGAGGGGAGTGGGGGAACTAAAAATAACTCAAGGGAGGAAATTCAAGACAAATTAAATTTTGCCATTACAGTTTAATATCATTAACATGTTGTTTAACCTCCTAAGCAAATATAAGACAAGCAATGCCTGCGGTCCCTCAGAGCAAACCGCTATTTTTCCTCAGTTTCCAGAACTTGAGATGTCTTCATTTGTTTTGGTCGTGACAGCACAGATGAGATCTCAGCATAGCAAGCTCCGCCCTGCCTATAATAGTCTGACCTTAAACACAGTCTACGGACAGACATGTAATTTAAGCAGCTCTCTTCCACACGCACACACGTGGAAACCCTGATGCTACAGAGGGAGAGAGATGAAAGAGAGGCTTGTTGAATCAGCTCTGATAGTGCAGACATAAACACACAGCCTTGTGTGCTGATACACCTGCTGCCTACCCTGCCTGGCTACTCTCCATACAGAGTGAAGGATGAGTGAGAATAGTATATAGTGTGTCTCAGAAACATGTGCTCAAACAGCTGCAGCTAATAAAGCCCAGCGGGTGATGCCGTAATTAACCGTGCTGTCACACCACCTCTGTCTTTATCACAATTACAGAGATTGTAATAACAGAAAGAATGCATTTCACTTTCACATACTGACACTAAAGTTTAGCCATTTTATGTTTTCTTTACAAAAGCAAATTCATAATAATATCTGGAAATTACGCAGTTATTATAATACTACAAGAATACGCAAAGATGTCCAGTTTTGCCCATGAGCCGCACGCACCTCAAAACAATGCACTTTAATGATGACCTTGCTTAACCAACCATCGTTAAGTATTATCGATTAAATTATTATTGACAATTAATTGATTGCTGATTAATCGTTAGCATCCCTAACCACTACCGTTCAAAAGTTTGGGGTCAGCAAGTTCACCCCAAAATGAAAATTCTGTCATTAATCACTCACCCTCATGTCATTCCAATGACCTTCGTTCATCTTCAAAACACAAATGATGATTTTTTTTTATGACAGAATGCTGTCAGATTTCCTTCCATTGACTGCCTTTGTAACTACACTTTGACGCTTCAAAAACTTCATAAAGGGATCGGAAAACTAATCCATATGAATCGAGCGGTTTAGTCCAAATTTTCTGAAGAGAATCGATTGCTTGTTATGATGAACAGATTTAATTTAGGCTTTTACTCGCATGTAAACATTGATCAGCAAACATAAGCTGAAGCTCAACCTAACTTGAATAACGCACGAGTCGAGCAAACCTCTTCCGGAAGCTCAAACATGCTGTGTAACACACGAGAATGAACCTCATTGGTTACACAGCATGTCTGAACTTCTGGAAGAGGTTTGCTCTTGTGTGTCATTCACGTTCGGTTGAGCTTCAGCTTATGTTTGCTGATCAATGTTTACATGCGAGTAAAAGCCTTGAATTAAATCTGTTCATCATAACAAGCGATCGATTCTCTTCAAAAATTTGGACTAAACTACTCGATTCATATGGATTAGCTTTCCGATTTCTTTATGAAGTTTTTGAAGCATCAAAGTGGTAGTTACAAAGGCAGTCATTGGAAGGAAATCTGACAGCATTCTGTAATCAAAAATATCTTAATTTGTGTTCCGAAGATGAACGTAAGTCTTACGGGTGTGGAACGACATGAGGGTAAGAAATTAATGACAGAATTTTCATTCTGGGGTGAACTAACCCTTTAAAGGTTTTTGAACAAAGTCTGAAAGAAGTGCTCAAGAAACATTTATTATTATTAATAATGTTGCAAACAGTTGTGCTGCTTAATATTACTGTGGAAAAGCGATACTTTTTTTTAGGACTCTTTTTTACGAAGTGAGGGACGAGTCTGTATTATTTGCTGTGTTAATCAACAGCATGTGACAGATGTCGTCCATACAGCTTAACTTGTATTGAACCCAGAACATTCCTTTGAACACAGTATGTGTTTACTGAAATGTCGGCAGGAGCGTAATCTGTGCAGTATGTTCACTGTAATCTCTCCAGTGTGTGTTAACTGTAATCTTGTGTGTGTTCGCTATAATCTCTCTCTACTGTAGGTCAGAGGTGCTGGGCTGTGCTTCGCTGGCAAGATTGTATATATATGTTAGATGTGGATGTTGGTGGTGTGCGTGCATAGGGTGTGGTCTTCCAGATGGGTTTTATGGTGCAGCTGTGGCTTTGTGTGTACGATTGAGCTGTAACTCAAAACATCACACCAAACGCACAATTAACTTGCTGACAAACCTACAAGAATAAACCATAAATCTTTCATTGTGAACAGAGAGGCCGAGTAAGGTGCAAGCAGCTGGGTTCAAAACTAACTTTAGAAGTTCATGCCAAGCTTTGAATGTAAACTTCATGCTGGCATGGCGGTTCGAGACAACCTGTAAAATCTATAAGCAAACACTTTTACATTACAGCACATTCTTGCCGATTAAATCTGTGGAAAAGTGGAAAAACATCCCTGTACAGTACAAACCGACCAAAACATTTGTTTTAACAAAACTGTGTACACAAGAGTTGTTTCGGAGTGCACTAAAATAGTATTTTACTTTAAAAACAATTTTCACTGTGAAACTGCTAGTAGATTTCACAAATAATTCCAAAAATGGCAGGTAACCCAGTGAATTCAACACAAATTTACCTGAAATAGTATTTTCTTGTAAAACAATTCAATAACCTTTGATTTATTTTCAACATCAAAATAAATTGACAGTGAGCGTTTGTGTTTTCTTACTGGACTCTGTAGTATCTGTGTCACTCTTTTCTTCTGCTCCATCATGTTAAAGTCTTGTCGCAGGTCAGGTGACATGTTGCGTGCGCGCAGGTATTCGGGGTCATTTTCATTGATGCGGTCGAAGTAGCCCTCCCGTTTCCCCACGCTGGGGGGCGGAGGGGTTGTCACCACCCCCTGTTTTGACTCCCCACTCATCTCTACTGTATTTTCCTGCTGTTTTCACCTGGAGAGAAAGAGAAAAAGATTCAGCTTGAGCATGTGGAAACATAATTATCCAGACCGATTAGATATAAAAATGTGTAAATACTTATTTTTGCACGTCCCAAATAAACACAATACAATACATAGTGCACTCACTGAATGAAAAAAACCTGCAAGAGGAAGTCTGTGCACTTCATTTGACAGGCAAAATCAGAAATGCCCAGAGGCTAAACTCATCCCACACAAACATGCACACAAGCCCATCGATCAATACAATCAAAAAACAGGCAACTGCACATTAGCTGAACTCACTTGCTGAGAGTATCACTATTCACAATAGACCTTGTTCTTTGTTCACCCTCGACAAAAAGAAGAGAGTGGCTGTCCCGCCAACAGTGAAGGGTGGCGTCAGGTCAACCAACAGGAGGGCAGCACTATCCTATAACACTATCAGGTTTAGTTAGGCCTGATTTTTGCTCTCTCTCACACACACTGTTGGATTTCTCTCTAGTTTGAGTCAAGCTGTAGAGTATTAAAAATGAATTTCTCGAAAGTTTGTGATTTCAATATATATATATATATATATATATATATATATATATATATATATTTTTTTTTTTTTTTTTTTTTTTTTTTTAGAAATTCATACTTTTTTCAGCAAGGACACATTAAATGGATCAAAAGTGAGATTAAAAAAATTTATAATGTAGGGCCCTATGAAATCCGTTTTATTTTTTCCCCAAATTCTGTTTTATTTTTTCCCAAATTCCGTTTTTTCCATTTTAATTTTTCTGGATTCCGTTTTTTTTTTTTTTTGGACTCCATTTTAATGGTTAAATTAAATTTTAGTAATCAAAAAGCATGTCTAATTAATTGAAATAATGAAACTTATCCAATTTACCAACAATTTATTAAAAGTTTAACAAAAAAAAAAAAAATCATTTTTTAGGGCCCTATGATATACGTTTTATTCTTTCCCCTCAAATTCTGTTTTATTTTTACCAAATTCTGTTTTCTGTTTTAACTTTTCTGGATTCCATTTTAATGGTTTAATTATATTTTAATAATCAAAAAGCATGTCTAATTAATTGAATTCTTAAAAACAACAAAATGTATTAGACAAAAAAGTATTTTTTAAAAATTGTTTTTTTGTTGTGTTTTTTTGCCCCCAGAAATTCTGTTTCGTATTTTAATTTTTCCAGCAGTCAAATGAAGGCAATGAAACCACGCTTCATTCATTTCAGAGGCACACAGATATGCAGGATTCATATTTAAATAGTCTATTTAAGGTTTAATATTCACGGACACTAGTCTATATTGCGATTGTAGCCTACTGTGTACTGAGCTTATTTTTATTCATTCATCAAAAATTTGACAAATTCCGTGACATTCCGCGTTATATAATAAATTCCGTTTTTATTACTGGATTCCGCGATTCCGTCCGCGTTTTCTGCATCGCGGAAATCATAGGGCCCTAATAATGTTACAAAAGATTTCTATTATTTCAAATAAATGCTGTTCTTTTGAACTTTCTATTCATGAAAGAAGCTGTAAAAAATAGTATCACGGTTTTCACAAAAATACGAAGCAGCACAACAGTTTGTTAAAAAAAAATTTGTAATCATAAGAAATGTTTCTTGAGCTTCAAATCAGCATACTGGAATGATTTCTAAAGGATCATGTGACAGTCTGAAGACGAGTAATGATGCTGAAAATTCAGCTTTTGCATGGAATAAATTACATTTTAAAATATAATAGAAAACAGTTATTTTAAATTGCAATAATATTTTAAAATATTGCTGTTTTTACTGTATTTTTGATCAAATAAATGCAGCCTTGCTGAACATAAGAGATTTCTTTCAAAAAAAAAAAAAAAAAAAATCTTACCAACCTGGCAACCCTAACTTTGTATTTAAAGACATGATTTGATCGCTTTATTACTCGACGGATGAAAAAAGTATGTTTGATTGCTTAGAAAAGTAATAGCACACCTCTCCTGAACAAGAAGCATGACTTGAAGAATCATTCATGTCTGTAGCATGAATGTGTGATGAGTAGATGAGTGATGAGTAGTTTAACACTACTTGGCATCAGGGGTTTGTTCAAATCCCTAAACCTAAATACGAGCAATCTTAATAGTAATGCTTAGCAAAGATCACTGAAATAAGACATTCAGCTGGGACCTTTTTTCAAATCACTTCTGCTGTTGTGCCAGACTGTGTCAGGCATTTTCCCAGGCCTCAGTAAAAAGCTTTCACCTGTACCTCTTTGGGTTTTCACACTCACTCTCTTCTCCAATTCATTCTGGAGGGGCGGGGGGCTTCTTTTCTCTGTTGTACGTTGCTAAGCTGCTCATTCAGGTCAAATAGCACTTGGAAAGATGGTTCAGATTAGAGACACACAACTCTGCCAGAAACACACACACACACACAATTATGCACAGGGTGGGCTCAATAACAGAGCACAAGCCAACAGGAAGCAATACTATGCCACACATTTTTAGGTATGTGCACTACACACACACACACACGTGCAACACTTGAAAAAAAGAAAACAAAAAGCCCTATTAACCTGATTAAGAGTTGTGTTCAAGGTTAAAAAGCCAAATAAACACACATACACAAACAAATAGGCTACAAACTCTAAAATCCATCTGAGCACATCTGACTAACAGGAAGAGGGGAGCTTAAGGGGACGCCGCTTAAGTTTATTATGCTGAAGACAACAAGCCATACACAGCTCACGCGTTTCAACTCATGATGCAATAATCGAGCACTGGCTACAACTGTCGTGTGCTGACAGATGACGACAACTCTGACACACCCACACAGAAACACAACACGAAGGCTGCCAAGCCTGAAAGGCAGAACTATGAACAACTCTAAACAATGACAACAGCAGCAGATGGATGGATATTACCAGGCAAAAACCACAGTATTTGTCCCTTCAAGACCCAAAAATGAAAATTCAGTTTATTCAACCTCATGTTGTTTCAAAACCACCTTTCATCCACAGAACAAAAAAAAAAAAAAAAAAAAAAAAAAATGTTACCCGTTTCTATAAAAAAAAAGTAAAAGAGAAAAAAATAAAATAAAATACCATTAAAGCAGTTAGTATGATTTAAAAAAAACAAAAAACAAAAACAACAAAAAAAAAAAAACACTTATTCAGCAAGGATGCATTAAATCAAAAGTGACAGTAAAGACACTTTTCAGAAGCACAACTCTTTTCAACATTTATAACAATAATAAATGTTTCTTAAGCATCAAATCGGCATATTAGAATCATTTCTAAAGGATCATGTGACACTGAAGACTGGAGTAATGATGCTGAAAATTCGGCTTTGATCACAGGAAATTACATTAAGGTATAATACAACATAAACAGTTATTTTAAACTGTTTTACTGTATTTTTGATCAAATAAATGCAGCCTTGGTGAACATAAGAGACTTCAAAACATTAAAAAATATCTTGCTGACCCCAAACTTTTGAACAGATGGAACACTTTTATGCTACTTTTGAGGCTTGACAGTGTAAATTTTGTGTGAACTAACCATTTAAAGGGGTTAGTTCACCCAAAAATGAAAATTCTGTCATTAATTACTCACCCTCATGTCGTTCCACACCCGTAAGCCCTTCAGAAATTATATATAAGATATTTTAATTTTGATGAAATGAATGAGCTTTCTGACCTCTGATAGACTGCAAACACAATTACCATCATTCAAGGCCCAGAAAGGTAGTAAAAACTTAATTAAAACAGTCAACAAGAATACTTTTTGTGTATTGGCCGGCTCCTGCATCAGCATCACACGCATGCATCGTGCTGCTCACGTGAACAGCGTCGGCCAATACTAAGCCAGAGTTCTGACGTAGAACCTGGAAGTGCTGAGCGTAAACACAAAGAAGACTGACAGAGGAGAGAAGAAATTGCTGAAGAGTGTCGTTATTTTTGTTTTGTTTTTGTGCACAAAAAGTATTCTTGTCACTTCATAACATTAAGGTTGAACCACTGTAGTCACGTGGACTATTTTAACTATGTCTTTAATACCTTTCTGGACCTTGAAGGTGGTAATTGTGTTGCAGTCTATTGGAGGCCAGAAAGCTCACGTATTTCATCAAAACTATCTTTCCGTAGATGAACAAAAGTCTGACGGGTTTGGAACGACATGAGGGTGTGTAATTAATCACATAAATTTAATTTTTGGGTGAACTAACCCTTTAAAAATTTCCATCTGTTGAAAACAAACTGCATAATGGCATTATAATCTGCTAAATATGAATCTGGATCTGAATCTACTGGGAAAGGCAGCAGATGTCCTGTACATAAAATTATATAACCCTGACTGTCAATCTCAGCTTATCGACTGCTTTTATGTAAAGCAGTGTGTTGCTCTGGGATGTGTTGTTGATTGTTTCAAACTGTCAGGGTGGGTGTTTGAGGAAAAAAAAAAAAGTGTGGGAAATGTGGAGAAAGAAACGGGGAGGATCCTCAATCCTCACTATAACAGCTGTTCGACATCTGAATACAGGCAATAATGCACTGCTGAGCAGGATTTCTCTCACACACATGCATTGAGAGCGGTGCTTTAATAACAGAAAGGACATTAGTAATATAATAGCCACAGAAGACAATAAAATACACTGCAGGGACACTAGCAGTAGGAGTCACAAGATTCACAGTGTGTACTACAGTCAATGCCTCATTGTGTAACTGCTTTCTCTCACACAGCTTAGATTCAGTATGACAGGACTCCCATTTCAGACAGCAGTCACCCTCAAATGATCCATTACAATCACTACTTACCACTCACAGCGGGTCCGAGTTACCTGAGGACTGGATGTGAACTTGTAACATACACTAACTCATAATAAATCAGAATTTAAAAAGCAGTAATATTATAATTAGCGAATATCATATGACATTTATACATTTCTAGATGAGTCTTAAGCACCCTAAGGTTCCTTTAAGGCAACTGTACAATGCGCACCCCCCTCCCTTTTTCCTCCCACACCCCCTCATCATTTTTTCTTTTTATCTTTAGCAGCTCTATAAATAGAGCGCGAGAGATTTTCAGACTCAGATTTCAGTAGTGGCAAAGGGTCTCGCGCTCAGAATAGCGGACTATCAGCGCGCGAGGGGGTGTGTGCGTGCTCGCGCAGAAAATAACGATAAAGTAAGCTAAAAAAAAGCACTAAGTTATAAAATTACATGAGATGCGGCAAAAAAAAAAAAAAAAAAAAAACTTAGTGTTTAAGTTTACAAAAATAGTCGAGTCCTTCTTTGAATCTTTTTAACGCTGTTGTGATTACAGGCAGCGATACTTGTTTACTTAATCATTAAAGTTGAATTTAAACGACAATGTAGGATTAAAGAATAAACCAGAAAAGAAAACGGAGTGGTTTTCCAGAAATTCATGCCGTTAAACTCACCTGTTTGCCCCTCACAGAGTGAAAGTCCAGTGAACGCTCGAGCGCATCTCTCTCATTCCCGCCTCAAGAATCCCAGATTACCTCAGAGGATTTAAACACGAAAAAAGCAGTCCCAAAACTCCACAAACAGTTCGCAATTCCACTCAATAAAGCGCAAAAAGCAACTCTCACACAGCGACACTCCTAATCCCTCGTAAATGGGGGAATTTCGGCTGTAGTGCTCGTGTGTGTGTTTGCAAGGATCTGCTTCAGTAGTGAGAGAAACTGAAGTGGTCATGTGACCTACTAATCCGGCCCCTTCACTGAACGCACAAATCCAATCGGCCAATCAGAACATAGGATATCCACTGTGCCCCGCCCTCTAGTGTCCCAGCTAGAAGAATTAAAGGTCAATGTTTACAATACACTGTGTGTGTGTGTGTGTGTGTGTGTGTGTGTGTGTGTGTGTGTGTGTGTGTGTGTGTGTGAGTGTGTGTGTGTGAGTGAGTGAGTGAGTGAGTGAGTGAGTGAGAGAGAGAGAGAGAGAGAGAGAGAGAGAGAGAGATAATGACAGTATGACACAAATCCACACTGTAACTGAATTATCCTCATAGCTCACACACAAGAAATCTACACATAGATCTGAACAGGACACTGTTAAAGCATTAGATTCAGCTTAAACACAGCTGTGATTCACAGCAACCTTGTAAAAATACTGCCAGTTTTCGTGAAGTTTGGTAATGTTTTCTACCGCACTCTAGATTCAATCAATGTTTTGGGTTCAATACAAGTTCATCTCTAATCAACAGCATCCGTGAAATGCAGTGGATTACCAGACAATAATTAGACTAATCATCCCATTAATTTATATATATATATATATATATATATTAATAAAAATAATCTCGGTGTATACTGTCTCTGGTCGATATTTTAACGATTCATAAAAGATGAATCACTGTCTGGCCATCTGGGATATCTGTACGGAGATAAAGGTTATGATCGTGATTAGAGCACACTTTGAGTGTATATTAGTACCATTTGTTGTTTGCTTTTGCTTTTGGCATCTGACAGTGTGTTTTTGGACCCATAAACAATGACATGTGATGTCAGACTTAACAAGCATATTGGCTTCTAAAAGCATCCAGCACAAGTAATTAAACAAAATTACTGAACTATTTTCCCACGACTTGTCGTCCAGAGGGTTTGAGACACTTTACATCACAATGATATTGACTTTGATAACTTGCATACTCTTCTAGTCAGTGTGCTTGTGTGTGTCAGTGTGTGAACATCTGTAATACAAGAAATCACGACTAAAACATGAGGCCAAAGTTAGCATGGCCCAGTTAGCATTTGCAGGTAGATGCTGTAACTACAACATTCTGGGGACGTTAGCATCTTTAACAAGACACTATTTTTTTCTCTGTCTTGTCAAACAAAGGGTACTGCATGTAAAATGTTTCAAAACTCAGCTCAAGAGTAGACAGAAACGTCAGACATCGATATCGCTATCATAAATCTTGTTTTCCTGTCAACATAAACACAGATAAACAACTCACACATAGACACACATCTTATCTCAGATGACATCAGGGAAGTAAGGATTATTCCTCCTATGACTGTTGTGTACACAGAGAGCCAACAGTACAATATAACAGTCCAAACAGACATGAATCCAAACCAGAATATCAAAGAGGCTTGTGAGCATAGCAACCATACAGTACACCATAGCAATTACCCAGAATATCCTGACACCTTAGCATCATGTCACCTAAAGGGTTAGTCATCAAATACTCACCCTCCAAACCCGTAAGACCTTCGTTCATCTTCAGAACACAAATTAAGTCATTAAGATAAATCCGAGAGATTTTTTTTAACCCCCATAGAAAGCAATGTAATTACCGTCATTCAAGGTCCAAGAAAGCAATAAAGACATTGTTAAAATAGTCAACATGACGACAGTGGTTCAACCTTAAATGTTATGAAGCCATGAGAATACTTTCTGTGCACAAAAACAAAACAAAAATAACTTTATTCAACAATTCGTCTCTCCCGTCAGTCTTCTACACTGTTTACGCTCAGAACTTCCAGGTTTTACATCAGAACGCCGACTCGGTATTGGCCGACGCTGTTCACCTGAGCAGCACGACACATGCGTGTGATGTTTATGCAGGAGCCGGCCAATAATGAGTCGGCGGTATTTTAACAATGTTAATGGTTTCAAATAACTGCGGTTAGATTGAATAACCACGATCAGACGATTCATCAGTAACTCTGACAGGCCAAACGTTAACAAAGATTAAGAAATGCTCTAAAAAATATATGGTAACACTTTACAATAAGGTTTATTAGTTAAACATTAGTTAATGTACATTAAACTAACATGAACTAACAATGAGCAATACATTTGTTACAGTATTTACTAATCTTCGTTAACGTTAGTTAATGAAAATAGTTGTTCATTGTTTGTTCATGTTAGTTCACAGTGCATTAACTAATGTTAAGATTTTAATAATGTATTAGTAAATGCTGAAATTAACAAAGATTAATAAATGCTGTATAAGTGCAGTTCGTTATTAGTTCATGTTAACTAATGTAGTTAATTAATGTTAACTAATGAACCTTATTGTAAAGTGTTACCAAATATATTGCTCATTGTTAGGTCATGTTAGCTACTGTTAACAAATGAGACATAAATGTAAAGATTTACCGAAAATGTAAAAATCGAGTGCAATTTAATGACAGCATTTGGATATGATTAAAGGCAAAGTGAACCAATAACTTTCTTTCAGCTATGACAGATAAAAACAGAGAAACAGACAGACTATAAATAAATGGTTTCCATGAGACAGTTCACGAAAGTCCAGTGGGAGGACAGTCAATCAGATTGACAGCTAGAGGACACAGAGGAATTCCTGTGAGCCGGCAAAACCGAGTGGAAAATCTTTGCCTCGTGGTTTGGCCTGAAATAAAGTCTCACTTTTGCGGAGACTATGCTCTGTTATCGCTCCCTTTCCCACAATTCTCTTTGCCTAACATTTGACTTGAGCAATACCAACAGAACAGGTGCAAGTGTGTGCGTGCTTCCCTGTGGCCCTACGCAAACAGACGCCAGTCACTGTTTGCTTTCTTCTTGATGGCGCAGATGTGTGTGGTACAGTCCTCTCCTTCTGCCCCATGTTTGATAACCCCTGTCCTTTAACCCTGAACTCTCATGTCAAACGGACTTAAGGCACCTCGATGGCTCTTCTGCAGAACATCAGTCCTTATCGCTGCTAAGTGTTAAGAAACTGTTTGCGTTCAGTGTGAAACCTATTGTTTGCACTGATAAAAACTGTAAAGTAGCCCACAATTGTGGCTTTACGACACACACACACACACACACACATTGTTGTGATATCAAATCAGGCCATCATTTCTCATGTTCCATCAGAGTGCAGCTCTTTTTGTTTGATCTCTCAAGGAAGGGCAGAATTATTGTGGCCAGAGGCTAATATTTAACCCACCCTGACTTTTGAACAATGCAGACAGTATGTTGAACAACTCTTCCACACAAACACACACATTTAAATGACACTCTTACTGAACCTGCACGTAAACTTGGAACAGAGACAAATTCATTAAACTGGTGATCTCAAGCATTTCAGAAGATCATGAACACACACATACACATACAGTCTGTCTAACAGACTGTTGGATGTGGTATTCAGGGATAGAAATGAATTAATTAGGTAAACTAGTTCTGGAGTAATGAAACTAGATGGGTCATGATCTAGACATAAAGACAAATTAAAAGTAAAATCATGTGTGTCATTAAAGGGTTACTTCACCCAAAAGTGAAAATTCTGCCATTAATTACTCACCCTCATGTCGTTCCAAACCCGTAAGACTTTCGTTCAACTTCGGAACACAAATGAAGATATTTTTAATTAAATCTGAGAGCTTTCTGTCCCTCCATTGACAGTCTACGCAACTACCACTTTCAAGCCCCAGAAAGGTAGTTTGTGTGCGTAAACAAAACATTAATCTCCGACACACGTTCATGAGAGCACCACGACACATGCGTGTAGTGTTGACGCGAGAGCAGACGTTGTTGCGTAAATAAAGTGGTAAATTAGTTTTTTTTTTTTTTTGCGAAAACAAAGCAAAGCACTTGCATCGCTTTATAAAATTGAGGTTAAACAACTGGAGTCACATGGATTACTTTAATGATGTCTTTAATACCTTTCTGGGGCTTGAAATTGGTAGTTGCATAGGCTGTCAATGGAGGGACAGAAAGATCTCATATTTCATTAAAAAGATCTTCATTTGTGTTCCAAAGATGAACGAAAGTGGTACAGGTTTAGAACAACATGGAACGAACTTTCAATTCAAGACAAGTAGGTAAAAACACATTTTTTTGCAAGTCTTTAACAGTTTGACTTTGTTAGCTTTAGTGTATGAACTTAAAATGTGTATGAAAATATATTTACATTCTTAATACTGCTGCTTGGATGGTTGTATTGGTATTCTTGCATATCAGTATCAAATTCTCATGTTTGTCAGTCAGCCAGACAGTAAAGTTCATGGCTGATGCACAAGCGTGTGCCAAGATCCGCCTGTAGCGCCGCAGCTCCTGGAGGGCAGCATCACCTGATAGCTGTCAACGAATTCCTCAAGTGTAGTAAGCGTAACATACAGAGCAGCAGACCTGAAAACATGCACGCAGTAGATAAACAGGCTCTTTGTATGTTGTCATATTTTGGTTTCTAAACAGATAACCCTTAATAGTTACCATGGGAATGCGCAAATAGTAAACAAGTCTTCTGAATGCACAACCATGACAACTTAACTACACATTATGCCAAGATGTTAAAATGTGGGCTGGATAAAAGTGACACTACCTTCATATTTTATCCGAAATCTGACCTGGTCAGAGAGTAAAAGGTGAAGTTTCCTGCTAGGTGCACCAACTTTTCCAAAAACAGCGGATGCAGCTTGACAAATACTGTAGTTTTCATTCAGTCGCGACCTCTCCATGATTGTGTGTTTTATCTAGAGAGAGTTCCTCAGGGGAAATTATTTTACCTTGAACTGTTTGAGTTTTGAGCTGATTTCCGATTGTTTTAATTCAATCCGAGTCAGAGCATCACAGGGCGCATGACTTTAAAGCTCACATAATGGAAAACAGGATTTTCCTTGCTCTTTTGAAATAAGAGTCTGATGTACAATGTTGTCATATTTTAAAGTTCAAAATGTAAAGCCCCCTTCCCAGTCCACCAGACCTGAAAAGTATAAAAATGCCTCATTTAAAAAAAAAAAAAAAAAAAAAAAAAAAAAAACAACATAAAATGGTTACGTGTAGAATATGGCCACTTTGAGCAAAGAAGTTATTTTTAAACCTTGAATAAAAGACTGTATGTTCTCATCTTGCTACAGATCTGTGTTTAATTAGCCATCCATTCTGTCCTTTTATTCTCAATGCTGATCAAAGCTTTTTCCTAAAGCAGTGCCAACATTAATTTCATACTAATAACCTGTTAACTCGCTTGCTCATTCATGCTTAGATATTTTGTAATAGCTGATGATAAAAAGAGACACGCTGCTCTTTTGATCACTAAAGCTGCAAAGATGACGTCAATTCAGAATAATAGAGATGGCACTCATTCAAACTTGCAAAGAAATTAGACACTTCATTCAGACACTCCAAGTGATTCTGTTAGCGTACTGTATATAAAATGTGTCTATAATTTATATAACTCACCTAACCAACCAAACCTTATTTGAGGGTCGGTCACAAATCTTGTCCTGAGCCATATAATTCTGCTGGACTCTTGCTTTGTTCACTTAAATTAAAGATAGACTAAACATTGGAGCCGCATTACTGAGGTTAGACAACAAACAAGTTATAATAAAATGAATGTCCAAACAATCAGTTAATTAATTATTAAGAGTTGATTAATTGGTCAATTTAAATTATTTTATTTATTTATTTATTTGCCAATCAACTTACAGACCACTAGGAATCCTTCACAGACCATCAGTTTGAGAACCACTGACTGCACTTACCAAACAAACACCAATAATCACCATATAACTCAAATGCATTGAAAACATCCTTTCCCAAAAGAACCATTCAAGAACCATTCAGCCATGTGTAATAGACCTCATTTTGTGATGATGCTGATAAATAAACTGATAAAGAGGATGTTTGTGTACTGCTATGTATCACATGGCACTGCTGTGACTCTCTATTTCATGACCACACAAGTTCAAACCCCTCAGGACAGAGTCATTTTAGAGGCACAGATCCTGTAGATCCTGATGGTGGATATCACATGGTGCTGTTCATAGGAGGAAATCTTAGCTTTACAGTTTACTAAATTAATGCGGCCACAATGTAAACTGGTAACCTGTTTTCCCTACTATAATTTATAGGGCTGGGTAAACAATATCGATTTCTCGATTTTAATCGATTCTCATTTTTACGAACGGATATCGATTCTTAAATCCCAAGAATCGATTAGTCTAGTCTGTTTTCAGTTGATGAATGAACAGAACATGTAGCGCCTCCCAGCCAATAAATCGCAATAATCTTTGTGCTTTGTTACTTTTGATATGAAGCAAAGTCTCAGATTTCAAATGACGTCCATCTTATTATGATATTCAAAAAATAAATACCGTTTTGGCGCTGTTTAGAGAAGCGGCAGTTAAAGAGAAGCGGCAGTGAACATCCTCTCCTCCGCTTTAATACCAGTTACAGCGCGAAATAAACATCTGAAGGTATGTTAAATATACAGTTCAACTTACCGAAATCCGTATCATGTTTCATGTAATAGCTCAATCAGTTTCAACCTCGGAAAGACGTCAATAAAACATGCAGCTTGTAAACAATGTCACGTAACGTCACATTTACCTCAGAAAAACATATTCCGTGACCATAAACTCATTAGTCAGCTAGAAAAGTGAACTCTAGAAAGCAGCATTCTGATAAATATAGCTATGCACCGTTACATATTCATTATAATGTTAATGCATGTTTGAATAAATCAGTTATGACAGCCACTATTTAAATGTTTATATTTATTAAAAAAAAAAAAAAAAAAAAGGAATTGGAGTAGAAATATGATTATGTAATTCTAAACTTTTATTATGAAAAAACATAATTGAGTGTATTTAAGTGTTTATATATAAATAAGTTAATTTTAACCTTCAATATTATAGTAAAGTAGTACCAACTGACTCCCATGTGTAGTTTACAGCATTAGTTGAGAGATTTTTTTCCTCTAGAAAATTTGCCATGTACTGTAACTGATATACTACATCCAAAATAATCGAAATTGAATCGAAATCGTAAATCGAAAGCATGTGAATAGAAATCGATTGGAATCGTGAAATTTGTGTCAATACCCAGCCTAATAATTTATTAAATACATTTTTTTTTTTTTCATTTTGATAACAGGATTCTAAAGGAAATAATTGCTTTCCTAAAATTTTCCATTCATTCTTTATCAATATTACTAAAAGAATCGGTAACAGAACCATTAAGGAACAGGAGTTGTCAAGTGGAATCAGAAATGAAACCAGAATGAGTAAACTTCTTTTAATTTCCCATTACTAACTCCAAGTCTCAGCTAACATTTTCTTATCTGATATCAGCATAACCTGATCTGGTCAGGTCAAAACATTACTTGGTGAACTCAGAAACGAAGGGAATGTCAACAGGCGACCTTTAGCACAGCGTAATAACCATCTCACTGTCCCTGTGGAGCCATTTCAACATTCCTGGCACAGGAATGGATAAATAAAAACAGAAAGAAAGAATATTAGAAAGACAAAGGGAACAAGGGACTCATTCACATCTGCAGATGCCATTGTTGCAATCTGAAAAATTTAATTTCAGAGTCGTCCATTGTGGAGTCGATTAAGAGAGAGATGATTACTGCATTCAGAAATTCATGCGATAAAGCTGAACTTCTGGCCTTGACAAGGACTTGTGACAGATTTGTGTCATTGAGCAAAATTAAACTGAAACAATCAAAACTTGCATGGATGAAGGAAGGGACGACTGTTTCCTGGAAGGGTATTGCGCAGTCAGGAAAAAGAAAAAGTCTGTGTGTGTGTGTGTGTGTGTGTGTGTGTGTGTGTGTGTGTGTGTGTGTGTGTGAGTGTGTGAGTGTGTGAGAGAGTGTGTGTGTGTGTGTGTGTGTAAGACAATGATGTATTACCCCATGAGCCACAAGACTTTCTCACAAGTTTTGTATGACCAGTCCTCCACACACACTTAAAAACATCTGCTGTCCACTCAGCCGAACTATCAGAGGTTTCCAGGGAGATAGACACAAACAGTGGAGATGTATGTTGCGGCCCCACCTCGTGCCCTAAGAGAGCAATCAACCTGGGTAAGTCCCTCTCCTTCTTTTTCTTCAAATTTCACATATGGTTCTTTTTACCATCTTCAAGGGACTCATATATAGAAAACATCTCAAACACACGATAACATAAACCATGTGTACAACAGCTTTAAGAAGTAATGGAGCAAACGTGCAATTACATAGGATGATCTTCCATCTTCACTCTTCGTATGAGACCTCACATCAAGTACTTTCCAGATTAAGACATTACCATCAGCCACCTGCTACAAGTAACAAGCTAGAGGTGAAGATTTTCATAAGCGTCCCCCAAAGGCGCGAACAAATACGTGCTAGGTCATGAACTTGAACTACAACCCTTTCAACCACTAGATGAAAGAGTAATTTGTAGGATGAAGGGTTGCTGAGGGGAGTTACAAGCTTTCTTTCCTCTGGGTCTCTTTGTGTTTTCAAAGCACACTGACTGAATGAAGGAATCACACTGAATTTTCTCCTACACAGTCGTCTTGTCCTGCTCAGGAATTCCCTCCCAGTTGAAGGAGGAAAAAAAAGTTTTATTCAGGGGTCTCATCTAAAGGCAAGAGAGTCTTCTGAAAGGCTTGTTAAACACTTTGATCTCAGGCCTTTCTGTGCATGTTTTGTAGCATCAAGCTACAAGCAAGTTTAGACGCAGACAACCAGTGTAGATGCAACAGCAGTTTCCTGCACAACTTCGTTTCTGGCTTATTAATTAAAAATAGTTTCTCTTGGGTTGGGCTGAAGACTGGATTTTAGACAAAAAAAAAATTCAGCTAGGGCAATAAATTCCAATGCAATAGGAAAGAGGAGACACTCACAATCGAAAAGCAAATTTATTCGTGGGGAAAAGCAAACTGAGAAGATTGTCAACTAAACCGAAGGGTGGTTCTCAATATTCAAGGTCTGAATTGATCTCTTTAAGATGAAAGGAAACTGTAGTTGAATATTGTCTTTGATGATAATGTATTATGAATGATCTTTTAACTAGCACTGAAAGCTGCAAGGCTCTTTTCCAATCTGGCAGGTTTGTAATAGAAGACAGTTCAGCTGGAGGAAGTGAATCAAGTTCCCACCGAGGTGGTTATTTCTCCATTTTTTCTGGGAGAACTGTGCATGCCCCACTGTGTATCATTGCTAAACACCCATCGGCAGGGGTTTGGAAAATTCCGGAGCCCCTGTGAAGTGAGCAAAAGGTCAGCTCCAAGCTGAACCAGCAGTAAAGGCCAAGACAGAGACCCATAGACGTCCACTCACCCAGCAGCAGGAGCCATCACTTCTCCTGCCAAATCCATTTATGCAGCACCACCTCCCGCCGAAACACCATTCAGCAAGTACCACTGTTCAAGATCAGCCTTCCCAAAAAGATAGAAAAGATGGTGGGAGTTGCATTGTCCAATCAAGGGACAACAGGAACTGTCACTGGACTTACTGCAAAATTTCAGAACGAGAACAGCACAAATAATAGAGCAGCGACAAGAACAGTTTCTACTGCTTTTGCAATTGGCCATTAATGTGGTGATGGGTGTCCACAGTTGGAATGAGGCAGATCAAAAAATAGAAAATAAGGAGCCAAGCTTCCGGATAGACAAAGGGATCCTGCAGGGTCACAGGCATCCAGCCAGAGTCCGCACTGTCCACTGGGACGACATGCAAAGAGACAGAAGCATGAGTAATACGTGATGCAGAACCAACAGTAAATTCTAAACTCACAAGAAGATTTCCAGTTTTGAATTCCAGTCAGGAATTCTAGAACATTGAGGTAAACAATTGCAATCAAGTTCAACAACATTGAAGTCCAAAAACAACTATAACCAATATAAATCAACTGGAGTTATCCCATTTTCTACAAACAGGGCTTGTCATTTGGAGGTGGACACCCTGGAACATTGTTCCAGATCTTTTAATATAGGGAGTCTTCTAAGCTCCTCTATGGTATAGTCGACACTGTGCATGCAGACAAGCTGGCCTACTTCTAAAAACTTCATCCAGGACACTGTAAATTTTACCAGAGACCCTGCCCTCAAGTATGGAAAACTTTGTTCCTCAGGAAAAGCCTTGACAATGGACCACCAAAGCACACAGCTGTCACAGTCAGGGTCGTTGAGGCGGTCCGAGGGGCATGGCAATGCTTTTTCACTGGAGTAGGTTGCGCTCACCAAGTCATATGGATAGTATCCCTTTGTGTGTTGATATAAGACTAAAGGTCACTCCTTCCAGCTGTTTCCTTCCACAACCCACGGAGTGAGGGAGTAATGATTGAGTGTAGACCGCTCAGGGAGGATGGTACTGACCACTCAAGGAATTGTTGCATTGCGTCTAACTGTAAACACACACACGTGACACAAGATAGGCAAGTCATTTTTAGCAAATTTTAAAGAAACAAGTGAACATGTGACCTAAGAAATATGAGGAAAGAGTTTTAGAATTGCGTCACAGCTCGTAAAATCCCTTGATAACTTACAGACAGGTTTGTAAAATGTTTCCTTTCTGCAAAGTTGCTCATCACAAATCATGCCAACTGAAGCATGAAGATATCACCTAAGTATCTGCTCAAAAAAAAAAAAAAAAAAAAAAAAAAAAAAGGTGTTGGGTGTCGATCCCACATGTCCCAAAGGCTTAGACTGAAATATAATCCTGTGCTCTGGGAATGTTTTTCCTTTTTTTTTTCTGCTCACATGAACAGTGTCGGCCAATACTGAGCCAGCATTCTGACGTAGAACCTGGAAGCACTGAGCGTGAACAGTGTAGGAGAATGACACAGAAGAGAGGATATTGTTGAATAAAGTTGTTATTTTTGTTTTGTTTTTGTGCACAAAATGTATTCTCGTCGCTTCATAAGGCTTAAAGTTGAACCACTGTAGTCACATGGACTATTTTAACAATGTCTTTAGTACCTTTCTGGTTAAATTGCATTCTATGGAGGAGTCAGATACCTCTCAGATTTCATCAAAAATATCTTAATTTGTGTTCCGAAGATGAACGAAGGTTTTACAGGCTTGGAGCGACATGAGGGTGAGTAACTAATGACAGAATTTTCATTTTTGGGTGAACTAACCCTTTAATATAGGTTAGACTGGACATAATTCACACTCAGCTTATATAGAGAAAGGACATACAACAGGCCTCTATTGTTTTTATACAATAGCAGATTATATAATTCATACATCTTTACTATATTTATAAATTATATTTACCTTCAGGACATTTTAAGGGTTTAATATTTAGCTAAAATTTGAGTACAATTTTGTCCCCAAAGTACTTCCACACACAGGTATCAAGACCTCATTCTTGAATATTATTTCATTTCCTACTATTTTTTCCTTCTCACACACAACATGTAACTGTATACACAGGGTACAGGCCTATCCAGCCGGATAAATGTTTTTGCCACAAAGAAACCCTAAGATCAAGAGACAGAATATGAGACAGGAGGAGTGTGAGCTTTTTTAAAGGTGAGGCAGCGTGTGTCTGAATTTACTGGTCACTGGTAAACCAATAAAACTTCCAGACTGTCTCACTTCTTAGCAGTGACCAGTGGGGAGAAAATCACTCAAACACCCTCTATGATCTCAGTTTCTTTTTTATTTCTCTTTCTCTCCCTTTCTCTGTTTAAGGCATCATCTCTCTCTCAGTCCTGTGTAGTGTATGGATTGTGTGAGCTCAGAACTGGTGGATGACTCTCATATTTCCATGTTTTTTTTTTCTTTTTGTCCCTGAAATGGATTTACAACAGACACAAGGAGATATTAAACACTACTGTGTGTCCATTAGGTTTGGTGACGGTAAGTGGAAAGATCTTCTAAGGACAGCCCGCACTCTGTAATTTTCCCCAAGAACAACCTGCTGACATCAATATCTATAGCACAGACCTTAGTCAGAGTAGATGCCATTTAATTTGACATGAAAAAAAATTATATTTGTGGTTAATGATAAGATATTGTTTTATGTTTGCTTGTAAAAATCCTTCTCTTTTTACTCCCTGTTCCTCTTGGTGCAGAATGAATATTTGGCCCGGGACATCCCTGCATAGTCTTGCTATCCTCTGTTTTCATTGCCCCTGCTTTCTCCATCTCTTATTCCTCACTGCTGCCATTCCTCCATCCAGTACTAATGCCTCTCTTCTTCCACCTCACCGACTTCCAGCACTTGTTTGTCCTTGCTCTTTGTTCGACGGGAGTGGGGAGGGTGGAGGGGTTCAGGCCCCCTTTAGAGAGCCCCTCTCTGTCTCCAATGACAGACAGTGCAATATTCTCCATGCCCCACCCACATATGGAAAAATAAACAAGTGTCCACATGTAGCCACGGAATGTTAATGGCTTCCATAACTGCTCTCCACCTGCCAAAAAGCAAGAAAGGCCATAATACAAATCCTGACAAATTGTATTATACACTGAATCTCACTGAGTCAAGGTCTATTAAGAATTTTCATTCAGAGATTCCTGAAGCAAACTGAAGTAGACTTCTTTGCAATCAGTTTAAATGGTCTGGCAGCTCAACCAATGGACTACCTTTTTGCTGAACAATAAAGTGGTGCAGGTATGACGTCAGAACCCAGAAGACTAATTCGCGCATAGTTCCTTCAATATTTCCCTATGGAGTTTTATAATGGTGTTTTTCTATTTATGAGTCAAATAAAGCCTGTGGTAAACATAACTTGGCTATACTTTAACATTTTATACTTCAACGAAAATTACACCCATTGTGAAAGCGTGAATTATGAAGCAGTTATGCTCATTTTTGAAAATGTATGTTTTTAATAAGTAACCAGATAAGATAGCTTAGGGTGTGAGTGTGTGCAGTGTACATTGTAGAACAAAGTATTGTCAAGTTATGTTTACCACAGGCTTTATTTCACTCATAAATTGAAAAAAAAAAAAAAAAACATTATAAAACCGTATAGGAAAATCTCCAATGAACCAGCGGCGAATTAGACTTGCGGGTCATACCTGCACCACTCTATAGAGGACAGACAAGAAAGTCTGAAACTCTTCGAAAAAGGCCACAAAGATATTAATAATTTCTAGACTTTTAACCTGAAAGTCTTGCAGTGTGATGAGGACTACTCGGTTGTCTGAGGCCTGAAGTCCAACCAAGCCACACTAATGTTGTTTTTATTTCATAAACAGGGCTGTTTACTCACAGAATGTCCATCAGATGGCCCCTGTAATGAGGTCTGGTATCAAGACAGTTTGCATGATCTCCTTCACAGGGGGTCTCTCAGACACTGGGTGGTCCAGCAGACTCAATATTGAGTTTAAGTGGTGTTCCCTTTCTTTCATGACTTCAGCATACAAGAGCTCTTCATGAGCCTGGGGGCGCATTACTTTGGAATTTTAAATGGATACTTCTAGGGTTTGCATGACTACTCAGTTTTACAGTCAACTAGTTGTCCAAAAAGTAGTAGGGATGTGCAAAATCGCCACTTATCATAATAGATTTTATTTAGAAAGCCCTATATAAACTAGGCCACGTAAGTTTTTTGGCTTTTAGTATGAATATGTTAGCCTTACTGTTATCTTTAAGCCAGTGTGCTCCAAGACAATGACAAAATTTGCATTTAGAAGATAAGCATTCAAAACGTACAGTCTCTCACTTCTGCCAAAATGGATCAATGATTTTGATGACATCACCCTGCACTTCAGTTTCTCATCAGATTCCAATTAAATGCTCTCTAGAATCGAAAGTGCCCCGCCCCCTAAATTTATAAATAGACACTGAAGCTGTGACTAAAATCGGTCGCTTGCTCACACAGTGAATGGCACATAGTGCGCTATATAGGGGATATGGAACGATTAAGACAGTGTAAATAAGTTTTCCATTGGGGCGAATGAAGTCTGTTTTCATGTTAGTGTCCGCCACAGTGCACACAGTCTGCTCCGGTCCATAGACACGATAGCACAGATATACGCGAGTGCAGACCACAAAACGTATCGGACCCATTTGAATTCTGCACAGAAGGCTGTATTTTAAAGCGATATGGAGGAGATTAGCAGGAGAAACGGTTAGAGATTAGGAGGAAACTGAGGCTTTACCAAGCTCAATGGCTCTGGCCGAGCTGTGATATAAAAGAAACGCTATTGGTTATTTTTTAAAAAGGGGAGGTGCTATACAATATGTCCCACCCTGTCTTCCTGTTTTAGTGGAAATTACGTCAACATATTGAATAATGCTGCGCATTTCAAGGCACTTCAGTGGGCCTTTAAAGCAGTAATCAGTCTGACTGCAGTGCTCTAGAAACACCCTGGAGTGAGTAACACACCATTAACAGACAGAAGGACAGAAAAATACTGTCCTTTTATCTCTCTACAAGACTTCACAAATGAACCTGTGAATTCTGCATAATAACATGAATTTGATGTACACTGGGACACAGTTTGTCGAGAGCAGCAGAACCAATCAACTAGTCTGTGCAACCACAACCTTCAAGTAGAAAACTTGGAGCACAACACCATAGTAATTTCTAGTTTAGACATTTAGAAATGGTGCTTTGATGACAACAGATTCTATCCATCTCTCCTGATCTTGTTTTCTGTGATGCTCCACAGAGGAACACCCAAACTCACGCTGGGTAAATGTTTAGTTTTCCAAAACTCTGTTATTCTCCCCTCTCGCCTGTTCCAGCTGCAGAGGAAATGACAATGCACGAAAAAACAACAGCCGGCACAATTCATAACCTCCGCATCTCTCTGTCTCTCTACAGCTGGTACATCTTGAGTACGGGGTGCTTCCTCAACTGTGAAAGAGGTCCTGACCCTGAAAACCAATACGTAACAATATAATGAAATAAAATATTGAGTAACAAACACTCACATGGAGTGGTCAGATGCTTGTTTCAGAAATCCTTTCAGGCTTCTTGAAGAAAGACTAACACTATGACTACAGCTAAAAGCAGGATTACGATTAGAATGGGATAAAAGCCCGGATACAAAAGATGGAGATTAGGAGAATGGCTCAAAGTAATGCATCTGTTAACAGGATCTGAGCAAGTCAGCATTTTGTTTTCCATCACACAAGGAAGCACAGAAGTCCGTGTGTGTGTGTGTGTGATATTAATGTACAGATACAAAAATTCTGGCTGATATTACTTAGTCAGTCATTGTCTTCACGTTAATAACCGTTAATAAACTTCAAGTGAGCGTTAGATGATGCAAAAGGTCACCTGTATGTAAAAATAGAAGAAATGAGCATTAACATTTGAATTTCCAAAATCGACTGATACCAATACATTGATACTGTATATCTGTAATATATCCGATATACTGTTTATCTCTAGTTTTTAAAATCCATTTAAAGTTCTCCTGCTTTAAAAGTATATGACGTTCTTGAGAGACAAAGAAAGATAGAGGAGAGGTGGGTTGACGCCTTGACGGGAGACAGGATAGGGAATATTGCTTTACGTGTTTCTGGATAACAATGGATATTCCATTTCCCTCCCTGAAGACTCTAGCCGGCTACAGGGGCCCAAAGCTCAGCTTAAAAACTTTGTCATGACTTCATACCTCTGCTCTCCCACCCTCTTTCACTCCCTCTTAGTTCTGACTTTCCCTCTGCACTCTCACAATTCTGTGTCTCTGTCCCCCTGTGGCGATGGTTCACATGCCGTATGTGTGGCCTCATGGCCTGACATTTCCTGTCCCTTTCTTCTCTCAATGCAGCCACAGGGCCCCGGGCCTGTCCGCTGCTCTGTCATGAAAAACATCACATGGATTTTGTACCCACAAATGCCCCATAAAGTTTCCTGATTTCAGGGTTTTCAGAGTTAGCATGATGATTTGCAATAAGAGGCTTTTATTGGTCATTTTGTAGTACAATCGAATATTAGAAGGGAAGCTTGATTATGATTTGTCATAATTTACTTACACTCATTCCAAAACCTGTATGTTTTTGTTCCATCTGCGGAACACAAAAGAAGATATTTTGAAGAATGTTTCAACTGTATGAGTCAATGGAGTCCAAAACTAAATGTTGTCTGGGGGCTCGTCCGGGATATTTTTGTTCGCTTTTTGCCTTTTTCAAAATGTCTTCTTTTGAGTTCATTTGGAGGCAGATCTATTTGTTCCTCAGATCAAATCCATAATCTCCCATGGAGATCAGTATAGCAGACCAGATGTGGTTCTTTTTGAAAAGAATTGTTCCCTGGATCTGTCACGATATCACTGTCAGCACCAAATCAGACCAGGCATTCTGTGTCAGATAGCAAATCTGGAAGGAAATGAGACTTTGAAGGGTTGAATGGAGGAATGCGAGTGGCGTGAGAGTGGGACGGGCCGAAAGTGAGTCGGATCAGATCCCCACACACACCCAAAGCGGCAGTCTTTTTCCAGGTGTGTTGATGACATCTTGGATTAAATACAATATTGGAAACACAGAACAATCTAGACAGCATGTATGGAAGCTAGGATGTAAGGTTGCATATAGATATAACCAATGTATCAGTCTAATATCAACTTATATTAGAGATTTTGAAGTTATCTGTATTGGTAATGATCATTTCCTGATTTTTTTAATTTAGATTATCTTCTTAAGTATTATCTCACTTAAGGTTGATCTTTATAAATGCTAATCATTTTTATAACAATGTTAAATATAAACTTCAGCAAATTTCAAAACAAATACATCATTTTAATACAATACATGATGTTGTTGTGATGCTTAAATTCACTTGTAGCATTTAAAATGACAGATTTATTTACTTATTACTTTTTTAGTATTTTAAAAAAGCAACAGAATTTAAATATCACCCCATTTATTGGTTATCGGTCATACTATGAAAATAATTATCAGCCAGAATTATTATACTAAGAGCAAAAACAAAAACGTAGGAAGGTTGCATTACGTAAAACTCTTGGCCTACCTAAGAGAACTGTATATTGCTACAAGGAAACAGTGATTAACTTTTACATCGACATAGTCCTCCAAATGAGCTCCAAGTGAAACCAGACGCACATACACGTATCCTCATGAGTCGATCCCTCTTACTGCCAAATCAGGCTCTGCCACCCTAAATCAAGCAATGAAACAAAAATAACTTCAGCGTGTTCATAAACAAACTCTTTCTGTGCAAAAAAGTATTTTTTTCTGCTTTTCTTTGATTGTTGCAAACATGTCACATCTACATCACAGCAGAAGAATGCACTGAGTCCCGGCCCATGAGCCCAGACCCAACCCGAATACATTTGGTTCAGTTTATCATGAAGCCTGACTCCACATTACTCAATCTGCCTCACACTAACACCATTAGTCTACACACTCTGGGGGCTACAGGCCGCCAAGACACATACGTGGTCGCACAGACACACGGTCACACACAACCATTTGCACACCTGCAAGTACAGAGGGAGGTTTCCTGTTGTTTAATTTTAAAGCCAAGTGATCAAATGACTAAAGGATAGCAGAGGCTGAATGTAGGTAATGTTACATAACAGTATTTACACTCTGTGTCAATGAAGCATGCATGAATCCTACCATTAGTCACATGACATCTCAGGTTAGGATCTGTCCAGAATAGGAAAACATCTGATCACAGACTAGTATTAATTTTTTTGCATTACTTTATATAAAAAAAAATAAATAAAAAAAAAAGAAAAGAAAGAAAGGGGCTTTAGTTATGTCACATCATCAAACCATGATTTGTTACTACCTAGATTGTGGCAGATGGTATTAGGGGGAGGGGCATTCTGCTTCTAGAGAGCATGTGATTGGACAAAACAAATGAGTGCAGGATGAGTCATCAATACACATCAAAATCTGAGCCCAAACTTTTTATCTTCATCTTATTTTGTTCCGTTTTCCCAGAAGATACAAACTGTCAATTTTAAAATGCATATAGGCTACACTATCAAAAGTTTGAGGTTGTGTTTTTTTTTGTTTTTTTTTTGATAAAGAGAGAGAGAGAAATCTTATACTCACAAAGGATACATTTATTTGATCAAAAATGCAGTAAAATAGTAATATTGTGCAAAAAGAACAGCATTTATTTGAAACGGAAATCTTTTATAGCAATAAAAATGTATTAACTGTTACATTTGATCAATTTAATGTGCCCATTCTGAAGTATTAATTTCTTTTAAAAAAATAAAAAAATAAAAACCTTACTGACCCCAAACATTTGAACAGTGGCATACAGTATCTGCTAAAAATGAATTTTCAACATGCAGGAGTGCTCTAGCATAGAGATTAGCCACGATGCTAACAGACATGGACTAAAATCCACTAAAACTTTGAATATAAACACATAAAGAACATCAGATCATGCGCTAACCGCTAAGCCACGTCTCCGACAGACTAGACCAGACCCCCAAGACCCACTTCCAAACTAAAACCAGTCCACAAATAGACCCTTGACACCTCAAGACCCATACCAAGACCTAATGTAACCCAAAAACCTAGATCAAGAGTACACCCAGATCCAGAATAAGACGAAACCCCAAGACTAGACTTCGAGACCCAGATCAAGAACCTGGCTGTCCATTTTATTGAGCCGAAAAAGAGAAAATGCCTTGACCAAAATGTGTTTTGAGAACCCAAACCAAGAGACCACATGTTTTGTGGTCTAAAGATCTAGATAGATCCTGCAAACTATACATCATCAAACACTTCAAAATACTACATGTCAGTCCATTATACTGTATACTGAATGCTCGTGTGACTACTTGTGATGATCTACAATCCCAAAGAACAAACTAAAATTAATGCTACTGTGTGTGTAATTATATATATATATATCACAAAATATCTTGGAGCAAAACCACGGCATTATTTATGACACTGAAAGTAGTGTTGAAAATATCACTGAATCTCACAGTACTACAGAGATTGTCTATTAAAGAACTTATGATTTACAGCTCTTATAGTGCCAGTGTGGATTTCAGATCCCAGTGTACAGAACAAAAGTAATAACGTGAAGTAATGTACTGCAAGCGTTAAAACCACAGGCAACTGGATATTGTCTGGCTTTTGGCAAAATGCAAAATTTCTCTTGAAGTGTAGCTTTTAAATCTCTTGGGACGGTCATCAGGAATTCTAGTAATGGGGAAAGCGGCACTCACCCCAGTTTATTGACTCTTTAAAGACATCTGTGCACATATCTGAGTACCTCTTGGGATTATGGGATGCATGGGTGGAGCTTGTGAAGCTGAGTGATAGCAACTTTACACACTGTAAACTGGAAAAAAAGAATGATTTATGGTTAGCCTGAGGAGACAGGAGCCGGCTCTTCCGCTTTCCCGGTGCTTGACATGGCCGTCATATAGTGCGAAAGCTTGTTTGTAATTATACCTTGACAACGTTTCACACACTTACATACGTTTTCATTTTTTCAGCTCAAACTTAGGAAACTTTTCATTCATTTTGACAAACAAATGAAAAGTAAAAGTAAATGTTTTTCAATAAAAAGGCCATGTACCTCAAAATAATGGAAATAAATATCTTTCAATTAAGTTGTAGTTCTAGCAGGCTGTATGCAAAAGCAAACATACAACACCAACCAACATAGTCTGATAGTCTGACTCCTGTAAACCGGTTCTTTTTAGTGACTCAAAAACATACAGAACGACCAGTGTAGTCAGAATTCCCAAAACAAATGACTCCTATGAACCGATCCTTTTAATGAATAGTTCAAAAAGATGAGTTACTGGTTTGAATCAGTCTGACACAATGACATGTATAACTTACTTTCGCAGAAAGAGAATTTCTTTCATATGCAAGTAAAATTGATATTATAACTGAAATATACATAAATGAATCAATCAAATGAAAACGATTTTGTCATCAGAATCAAATTTTAAACCTTTACGAATACCCAGCTCTACAATTCAGATTCTTCCTTTCAAACATATACAAGGCATAAGGTTTATACAGAGGGCAGTGGCAATCATGTGGACTGGTGTGGTTTTCACAGCATTTCATCTATGAACGGGAAGCATTCATCTGGAAACACAGAGCAAAATGGGCCAGAGGGCCTGCGAGCAACCTGCTTTTATGCCCACTTAAGATCACGTCAGTAAACAGAAACATATGAAAGACAAACTCACCCGCTGACTGCTGTACTCAAATCATCGCATGCTGCCCTTCAGGCAAAGAGATTTTGGAGAAGTGAAATGACACGACAGGGCCTTGTTTCAGCATCAGTTTACATCAAACACATTTTTGCACCTTCGCTAACCAATACACACAAAAAGTCAGCCCTTAGGCAAAGTAGCTCCTTTTGCTATTTAAACTGAAGCATATTGCCGACACCCTGACCTCTGACCTGCACAAAGATCTATCTGTCAAGGTATTTCCCCAAGCGGACCTCTCAGGAATAGAAAGCTTTGCTGAGGCAAGACCATCTGACTTTGATTCGAGCCCAGGGTTGCTGCCTTGTACGCTAATGAGTTATTTATTTGCCCGACTGCAAGATGACAGCTCTGAGAATTCAGTTTGAGTTCAACAATAATATACGAACAACTCACCTCCACAACTGAGGTCCAGGAACTCACATGTACACTCATTCTGAAGTGTACAAAAAAAGTTTGTTTGTAGAGAGTACCTAAAGGTTCCAGTGTTTCTCAGGGGAATACAAAAGTTTTTGGGAGAATGCAAAAGTTTTGCGAGCCAATCCAAAAACATCAAAATACAAATTTTCCTCTCATTTCATATTTTTTGGAACGACATAAGGGTTAGTAAAGGACAGAATTTTTATTTTTGTCTTAAGTCATTCTTTGAAGAGAAATGCATGCAAAAATGCAGACTTATCAGGACAGTGGCGCTTGGCAAGGCGGCGACGACACATTGCAGTTCTGGTCCAATATAAATGCAGAGGAATGCACCTCAAAAATGCAGAGGAGATAAAGGCACACTAACCTCAGCACAGAAGAAAAATTGCAATAGAGAGAAAAATTCACCTGCTCAAGTTCCAGAACTTCCTGTTCTCAAGGTTTTGTCTCTCCTCACACTTCTCAAACTCAACGCACAAATTTCCAGTGTTCCTACATGGGCTCTCCAGTCTCCACTGGAGAAGATACCACAATACTTATCTCACACGGTTAGGAGAGACAGATAGAGAGAGGGAGAAACAGAACGAGAGAAATGGACACGCACACATAAGGGAGGGGTCTCTGATTAAAATTCTCCCGGCACATTGTAGAAGGCCATCGCAGCAATAAAGCCCTGCTGGCTGGCTTTTGTTCAAGTTTTAGGCTGTAGTCTTTTTTTCACTCCGATTCTGCCTCTTTTGGTCTTCTGGCAGTCTTTTCTGGAACTGAAGGGAGGTGCAGGGAGGCAAAATGAAAAACTACCAGGGTAAGAAAAAAAGATAGCCCCCCTTCTCAATTTCTTCAGATGTGGTATTCATTGGTCTCTGAAGGGTTACTCGGCCCGAACAATGCCCAGCATCAGACCGCAACAAAGCCGAAGCAGCTTTCAAATGGTCTTACAAACTAACACGGCCTTCAAAGCTGAAAGACTGCCAAGAGTTTGCTTTGTAGATCCACAATCAGAAATGGAGAACTTCTCCCTTATATCCACTCTGGATAAGGATGCACCAATATTGCAATTCTGGTCAATACTGATATGACGATAAACTGGACATTATTAAAGATCTAAAATATTTTGTCAAAATTAAATTACAAAAAAGTCACCAGAAGTGTTAGATGATGGCAAAGGTAATCTAAATGGGAAAATAAGCATGTAGAATTAAAAATATAATATAGACTGATGCAGATAAATTCTAAATAAAATTCACCAATATTGGCCAACAACCGATTTTATGTATATTGAGTAAATAATGTGCAAAATACATGTTAATTACATCTAATTTGTGGTATAATCAGGAATCTTCTCATCTTCAGTAAATCTTGATTGGTGTTGAAGGAAATGAGTGGGGGAATGAGAGCTGTGGTTCACCCTAACAACCCACTCTTGTAGTCTTCATAAATTCACCTCCATTAAAACCAAACTAAACACATCTCTCTTATGTGGTTCATATGCTGGGGTTGGTTAACGCCTCACATGTGAGTTGAAACCAGAAACTTTACTCTAGTGTTGGTGGTGAAGCTCTTGACAGTTAGTGCTAGGCTAGTTTCTCCTGCAACATTTTTTCTGAACAATAAGTGGTTGGTTGTGTCATCTTAATGGGTTTTTAGTATTGTTAAACGGTTGTCCCAGGGTCAATTTGTTAACTAAAGAGGCACAAAGAGAAAGTGAGAGTGACACTGAATTAGCATCTGAATAACTCGGCCTGTAGAGCTTTTACTTACTATTCTGCTGAGCAAGTCATCAGTAAATGTCTTTCTAGTTTGTCTGAAAAGCTCCTGTTGGAGTCTGTAAGACCAAAGCAAGCACTGTAAATGTAAACAAAATTTTAAAAAATGGCGTCAATCATCTAAAATAGGACAGCCTAATACAAGCAAAACATCCACGTAGAGTTCTTTCCTACACAACCGGTGGTTCCTGATGTCTTTTTAATTGCAGAGTGAACTGCCGAGCTCTGCTAGGGAGTGCTGACCAAAGGAGACAGTGAAGAACAACAGTTATGGGAGGATAAAGTATGACTGTGTACTATTTACCACAGAAAACCCAAATGAAAGCCCTCAGTGGGGCCTCTGGTAGTGTGGGTATCTCGGGGGACGTTAAAAATCAATATGTAACCAATTATTCATGTAGGAGGGGAAGTATGTTGCAGTCCAAAAGTTGTCAAGAAGCTGGAAGATTCTGCTAACGTATTGAGAGTTACGCAACAAAAGGCTTTGGAATCAGTCACTGAGGACAAGTTCTGGATTTTTATGAATCCAAGCCAACTGCGTGTCTGGCACGGGTGTCCTTAGGCACAACAACCTAAAAATTTAAAACACACCATAAACCTGCCTATAAAGATATACAGATACTGGACATCAGAAAAGCAGACGCCCCATGACACGTGTGGCCCCAGAGGCCCCTACCATATTTCTTCACCAGAGTATCACAGATATACAGAATATTACAGACATTGCAGTGCTCAAAATAGTGGCTGCAGGAATACAATTTATAAGAGCCAATCAGCTTATTAACTTTTTTGGCATGATTTGAGCTCCAAAAAGCTACATTTTTTAATTTTTCTTTGTCACATTTCTTGGCTGATTTGAAATATGTTATTGATATATAATCTTGATGTACAGTCTTCATGATTTTAGTCATTCCCCATTCAACTAAACAACAGCTATACTGCTGTAAATAGAAATTAGCTGCTTAGGGTGTCACCAAGATGGCCGCCACACCTGACTTGGGCGCTAGACTAATCTACATTTTCTGCATTTCTGCATCCAAAAAAAAAAAAAAAAAAAAAAAAAAAAAACACTTTAAAACGTGCATCTTCAAAACATTACATATTTGTAGTTGCAACTCCCCTCAACTCCTTTCCTCAAAGGAGCTTGACGCGTTTTACAAAGGTCAACATCCAGATGCGTGTATGAAAAATTAGCCAGGAATAAGCAGCTCAGTAGAATTTAAATAACGCTGTAGGGGAAAGTAAAATCTGTTTACTTGAGTAATGGCCACACTTAAAATCTTTTCCATGGGGATGAATAATAAATTAAAAACTTTCACACATTATACATTGCAGCAATGCTGCAACCAAATTTGCAAGTTAGCTAATAGCAACTTGTTAATGAAGTGTGAATGCCATATAAAAAGCAATCAGGCACCAAGCACGCATGACCTATAATGTATGTATCGATATGTATGGGAAAAAATCACAGGCTGCCACCCAACCAGTGCATACTTTATGCTCCTATCTAGAGTGCATACAAAAGGCAGAGTTAGTTCAACCTTTATCAAGTTAAATTTACCTTCAATGATGTTACATTTAACTTTATCAGAGTTTAATAAACACTAGCAAGTGGAGCATCTTTAGTGGGCTTGCAAAATACCACATGAAACAAAAAGACTGGATTAACATATTTGGGCACCATTCAACTGAACTGACATTGACTAAACATGAAGAATTTGTAGCTGTACTCCATCACAAAGACAGAAAAAAAGCTCTTCATCACCATCAAACTTAGTATTGAGAATGTTTAGGATTCAAACTACTTAAATTATGTTTTACAGGCATCTAAAAAACTAAGCTTTTAAAAATGTATGATTGTGATGGCGCCTATACTTAATTTCCTTAGAAACAGTTATGAGACCTCTATTATTGGCAAGAAAAGTTCATATTTACAGGCCTTTTCCTGTTTCTGTGCCAGATTTAGGGTTGATGTTAGATAAACAGTATTTTTGGACAGGGCCGATAAGTCTGAAACATTGAGGGTGATTGAAGGGGCTGGACCGAGTCGATGGTCATTTATGTTTCCTGTGCCAAGACACAGATGATGACAGAAAATGTGTAATAAAACATTCTGTGTTTGAGATCTGAGATAATTAATAGGCCCCATTGTGATTTGTGAAGGCTGTTGCAAAAGGTTCAAAGTACAAACAAGGTGATGGACGTTGCTTCAGGGTGAATCTATTACAGAGAGAGTAATTTACCACAGTTTTATATCAGAGAGCTTCTGGGGTCTTGGCAGTTTGGGAGCAGGTTGCTTTGACCCTCCTCTGGCAAACTCAAACAATCACGAAAGTGTCTGAGAGAGGGGGAGCACCAATAAAACAGTCCTTTGAGCATCTCTCTGCCCTGGTTGCCCAGCCAGAGAAGCCAAATGCATCACTGCACACTAGATCAGCACTCAGCACAATGTGCCTGTTGATGGGGATACACAACATATCAGATCAGGCAGGGAGGGGACTGTGTGAGACAAGCCCAAATGTAACTGAGAAAAACACGAAAAAGAATACAATAGCTCATTTCAGCTGCTAAAGGCAAAAGTTCATCTGCAGTGCTGGATGAGATCTCAAATGTATGAGAAACGTGCTAGGTGTCAAACCAGAACTTTAGCCCCTTACGCACCACATAGTTCTAGGAACTCAGTTTTAGGAACTAGCCACCAGGGTGGTTTCCTGAGAACTAATTTCCCCCACGGGCCAATTTCCTGGTTGCATTTGCACCGGCAGTAGGAACTCTGAAGCGACCGACAGCTGCGTCATATAAGCGCCGCATGTACCAATGTCAACTGGAGGATGGAGGACGCCGTGATCGGAGATGTGTTTGTTGTGTTGTGTGTTTCGGGATAACAGAGATGTAATGTAGACCCATATGTTACGCGATCAAAAGAGCAAAAAGTAGGGCTAAGAGACAAAATTTCCTGTGACAACTTGCAGTGTTACATATAGGGCTGCAACAACTAATCGATAATGAAAATCACAGACAACGGATGTCATTATCGATTAGTTGCGTCTGCCCACCGCACGCATAAAACTTCCACCAGTCGAGTCAAATTACAGCACTAAACAGCACATTTATATGTACAAAATGCATCTAAAAAATAGTGAGCAGCAGGGGGAAAAGGTATGTGATCAAAGCTGCCCAAAACATGAGAATTCTTTATTTTGAGCTTCAAGCTAATGCATTTGCATAATGTTTGACATTGCTTGCCCGGTCAGGCGCTTGATGAGTGTGCTGCATGTGATGTGTTTCCTCAGAGCAAAACTCTCATTTTACAGTTATATCCTTATCTGTAAGTGTTACAAATTCACGTATTCAAGCATTTTTATTTTGCATGAAGGCTCGTCTTGACTGTCTGTGTTAAACTTCAAACTTTAATGATAATTCAAACAAACGGGACGCATTAGAGAGGGAGACAATTACAATTCAGGATTTACAGGAAGAAAAAAATGACAGTAACAGGTTACTGTGTCCAGAGTGAATGTGTGTGTTTATGCAGAACATTCCTCTTATCTGTTAACACTGAATTTGTGTTTATGTTATTATTATCTTCATTTTAAATGTAGGGATTTAGGGTGTACTCACACTAGGCACCTTGTACCGTGTCCTGGCTCGAATGTCCCCCCTCCCCACTCCCTAACATTGCACTTAACGTTCTGGGCCAGACCACACTTACGTCATTTACGATGCAACTTTTTGTTTTGAAGAAAACAAGAAAAGCACTTTCGCTAATAGACTGCCTAACAGATTTATCATTTATGTCGTGCAGCGATTTTCACTTGATTGTGCTGCACGTATCAGAAGATTATTACAGATGAAGCTGGCATTGATGGAAAAACTTGCAACTTTACTCGCAAAATACAATTCCTGTTCATCAATAAGGTGAGAATCAGACCCATTATAAACCTAAATATGCTTGATTTAATTAAATTAATTGAAGTGTACAGTCCAATTAGTAATAGAAGACGTTTGCTGTCATAATGATGACAGTAGCGCACACAAAAGTAGCTGTTCCGTGCTCCGGCGCGGTTAGCGCTCACACTACATGTGTACCACGCTCGAGTCCAACAGAACCGTGCTCTGGCCCACCTCTTCCAAGCGGGCCAGGGACGGCTAAACAAACCACACCCGGGCAAACAAACCAGACATTGGTGGTCAAACGCGCTCGGGCATGGTTCAGAGCGCCTAGTGTGAGTACACCCTTAAAGGGTTAGTTCACCCAAAAATGAAAATTCTGTCATTTATTACTCACCCTCATGCCGTTCCACACCCGTAAGACCTTCGATAATCTTCGGAACGCAAATTGAGATATTTTTGTTGAAATCCGATGGCTCCGTGAGGCCTGCATAGGGAGCAATGACATTTCAGCGTATCGAATCAGCAGGACACGCGATCCGAATCATGATTCGTTACGCTGATTCATTATGATCCGAAGCTTCCTGAAGCAGTGTTTTGAAATCGGCCATCACTATACAAGTAGTTTTTTTTTTTTTTTTTTTTTTGGCACACCAAAAATATTCTCGTCACTTTAAAATATTAATATTGAACCACTGTACTCACATGAACTGATTTAAATATGTTTTTAGTACCTTTATGGATCTTGAGAGAGGAAATGTCATTGCTGGCTATGCAGGCCTCATGGAGCCATCAGATTTCAACAAAAATATCTCAATTTGCGTTCCGAAGATTAACGAAGGTCTTACGGGTGTGGAACGGCATGAGGGTGAGTAATAAATGACAGAATTTTCATTTTTGGGTGAACTAACCCCTTAAACTGTCTTTTTGATTTATAGCTCTTTTGCATTTAGCATAGATATAGATATATTCAATATATATGTGTTCATAGCATTCAGTTGGCATGTTTGTTTGAATTTTGTCAAAAGAAAGAAAGATAGAAAGTTGGTCTTTTTATTCGAATAACTGAAGAATCGATTAATCGATATAATTTAGTTCCCCCAAAAGGAGTTGCTAGAACTAAAATCGTTCCTAGTTCCTGCGGTGCGAACAGTGCAAAAATCGGGTAGTTCCACCAATAGTTCTTGGAACTATAAAAAGGTTCCTCTGGTCCTGTTTTCATCTACCTGTTTTGAAATGCCAAGATTAATTCTAAAAATGAGGACGAATAAATTTTTTATCCGATAAGAAATTATGGGCATAAACATTTACTGAATAAATCCCTTGATGTGCAAACAAACAAAAAACTCACATGACTTTACTTGAACAGAAGATGTGATTGAATAACTGGACTAACCAACAGACCAATTTCATTGTACAGCATCTCAAATTTTGGTTTGGTCATTCTGAAATGCCTGAGCCAAATTCTGTTATCAAAATGTTTTGGTTTAATGCATTCCCAAACATCAGGCATCAACACATCGATAACACGACAACGCTTATTGCGTTTTGTTTGGGTGCTTTTTTGTGCCAATTTCCCAGGAAGTGATTTTGTTCTTTTGAACACATGGGATGGAAACGGTGCTTTATTCACAAAGACTCTTTATGATGAATCATCCCACAAGGTAACAATAAACATCACACTGTCTCCGTCACAAAATTACAAAGAGGCCTCTGACTTATTTGTGTACAGTCGTCTCAAAAAGTCATGTTTTGACATCAAGACTTGCAATTAACGTTTTCATGACTGATCACTGCTATCACTACAGATTACTCGGACAAACAAAACCTTTCGTTTTTTTTTCCAGAAAATCGATTCCGGTAAGTGCGCAACAACCTTTGGTTTGCTGCCTAAAGGGCCCTTTGAAGTTGCCTTCGGTAAACACAGACACAGACGCAAACATACTGTACATGCAATTACATGCAGCAGAGCAACGATGCAGTGCAGTTCCATGAGCCATCATGGTTAACTCAGCTGCTGCCTGTGAGGAAAACACCCAACTGGATAATCACACACACACACACACACAATAATCCCACCCTCAATACTGAGTGTCTGAGTTTTAACTGTGTTTTCGGCATTCTAGAGCAGTGAAGTCACTCGACAGACTGTATTGAGTGGGAGTGAGTCCTTTTATGCAGTCAGGCTCTTATTACATTACAAGACCACAGAGCAGAGAAATCAACAGTTTTACAATCATATCTATCCATGTAAGACACAGGCTCCACTCCAAAAGCTAAATTGCCTAGCTGTCTACAATAAGTTCAAAACGGAAGTTGCGATAGTCTTTTCATCCCTATTATTTATCAGAGTGAAACTTGATTTTGTCCATGGGGAATTGATTGGATGGTTGTGGTTTGCTATTGGTTGATCTCATGTGAGTGACAGATTGCTCCGCCCTCTCACCAGTAAACACGTCATTGGAGAAGAGATTGCAATGCAAAAGGGAGGGGAAGTGATTTTGATTAAAGATTACAAGGATGATGTGCATGCACAAATAACTTATAATACATGCTACAATATTCCATGAAAAAAAATAGAATTGTCAATTTTGATTTCATGGTGAAACTTGTTTTTTAATTGTAATTAGTTGGTCCACAAGTTGGAAACACATCGGAGGACGCATTCCAAGGTAGGAAGGCATCAAAGGCACGTCTGAATCGAAAGTTATCTTCACTTCCTGTATTGAGATACCTTCATCTGATCGATTTTTGAAGGCAGCATAGATGTATCCTTCACTGCCTTTGATATCCCACAATTCTGTGGGTTCCATTCCATGACAGTTAAAGGGGGGGGGGGGGGGGGGGGGGGGCTGCGACATCATTATAAATAAAAATGTTTGTGTTGTTTACATTATATGCACTTGCACACCGATTGCCAACAAAACACAGACATCTGATGCAGCTTTACTCACCACTCGCGATCTGCAAATCCAGCGCCGAACTGGGACCTGTTTACAAAGTATTCGCCACCGAAATCCCGGGAACAAAACAAACATACATGCACAACTCCATTGCTGCCCTGGAAAAACAAACTTCATCCACTGTTCCCTTAACGCTGGGTTCTTTGGGAAGCTGAAAAAGGAAATCTTTCCCTCACAAGCAAAAACGGTGAAAGGAGCTGCGTCTATTTCGGAGGCTGTGTCCTTCAGAGATTGCATTTGAAGGCTGAATACTTCATCAAGGATGTCATATTTAAGAAAAGTAAAATTGACTGATATTCATTGTGAGGTGTAAAATACTGTAATTTCTTTCTTACGTTGCAATCTAACGGTTATTTTTCATAAATGAGACTGCCTCGATGATGTATGCAGCCTTCAAAGGGTGCAGCCCCTGAATTGGGACGTCATACATCCAACTCGTGTTTTGAAACTTTGGCCATGTTTAGCATGAGAATGCAACTTTTTAACAGTGTAAATAAGTCAGAATGCATGAAATAGCATTACACTCCTCCTTTAAGCTAAAAAATAAAGATGGTGACTGAAAGTTGCGGTTAGTGGTCGGTTTGTGTGTAAATGTATGTTTTTGACCAACTTTTTCCACTTTTGATGTCATTTCCAGCGAGAAATTAGTATTGCAGTAAATAAATATTCGCTTAGTTCGGTTACACTTTATTTTACAGTGCCGTAATTACATTGTAATTCCTCAAATAAGTACTGAGTACTGTTAATTAACTACATGTACTTATGCTGAGGCGCACAGTGCGCAGAAGTCGCCAACTTTCTGCAGAGTCAATAGCTACAGACCTCCAAACTTCATGTGGCCTTCAGATTAGCTCAAGAACAGTGCGTAGAGAGCTTCATGGAATGGGTTTCGATGGCTGAGCAGCTGCATCCAAGCCTTACATCACCAAGAGCAATGCAAAGCGTCGGATGCAGTGGTGTAAAGCACGCACCACTGGACTCTAGAGCAGTGGAGACGTGTTCTCTGGAGTAACGAATCACGCTTATCTGTCTGGCAATCCGATGGAAGAGTCTGGGTTTGGTAGTTGCCAGGAGAACGGAGAAACTTGCCTGACTGCATTGTGCCAAGTTTAAAGTTTGGTGTGGGGTTGTTTTTCAGGGGTTGGGCTTGGCCCCTTAGTTCCAGTGAAAGTAACTCTTAATGCTTCAGCATACCAAGACATTTTGGACAATTTCATGCTCCCAACTTTGTGGGAACAGTTTGAAGATGGCCCCTTCCTGTTCCAACATGACTGCGCACCAGTGCACAAAACAAAGTCCATAAAGACATGGATGAGCGAGTCTGGTGTGGAGGAACTTGACTGGCCTGCACAGAGTCCTGACCTCAACCCGATAGAACACCTTTGGGATGAATTAGAGCGGAGACTGCGAGCCAGGCCTTCTCGTCCAACATCAGTGCCTGACCTCACAAATGCGCTTCTAGAAGAATGGTCAAAAATTCCCATAAACACACTCCTAAACCTTGTGGAAAGCCTTCCCAGAAGAGTTGAAGCTGTAATAGCTACAAAGGGTGGGCCAACTCCATATTAAGCCCTATTGATTAAGAATGGGATGTCATTAAAGTCCATGTGCACGTAAAGGCAGGCATCCCAAAACTTTTGGCAATATAGTGTATATTATTTACACTTCATACAATATATTGCTTTAAAGCAAGCTGCTTTACAGTATTAAACAAAAAAACACCGTCAGTGTCGCTTTTTACAAGTGTGTTCATATTTTATTCGCATTTGACCTCGATGGACCGAACAGAAGGAGAAGACTACCATGTCAAAGAAGGCAGAGCCTCAGAGCCACACACCTACCTATTACATAATTTCCACAGACCAATAGTTCAAAAGTGTTTCTTAAATAGAGCAAAAGCTTAACCAAACGCACACCTTTTGGATGTGCAAGTTAAAGAAATGACTTTATAAAAGACAGATTATAACTGCACACTCATTTTTCGTTTCGGCAGACAAGCAGCCTTTGTCAAGGTACAACGTGTTACCACATTCAAAAGCGTTTACCAGCCAGAGTGAATTTTTCCGGAAAGTTTGCTTGGTAAGCTGTTTTAAACTCCAGAAACGAGCTCCAAAGAATTTAGTTTTGGCCTGATTTTATTTCGAAAAAAAAGACATCACATCAGTTCGTTCTTCGATTATGCTTGAAGTATATCGGGGTCTTTAGGTGTTAGCATGTTGCTAAAGTAAATGCACTATACTCTAAACAAGCATAAAAATAAATTATACTCAGAAAAATCGGGTAAAAGTACATTTTTAACAAATTCAGCTAATCACTGACTCATTAAGATAAGGTAAAGTTCCAGCCCTGGTAAATATCTTAAAATTGTACTTTTACCTTACCAAAAATCTTTCACTTATGTACTTTCCACATAGAAAAAAAATTATGAGTACAAAGGATTTAACTCACAACTCCACTCAGATTGGACAGAATATGCAGTTACTGACTTTAGTAGCATGGTAAAATACTTTCATACCCTGTCTGTTTAAACTCCCAAACTATTGTACAAATGACATCATAATGGAGGTGGGGAGGGATATCAGTGCTCAGAGGGTTTTTGTGTATGCGTGTGCAGTGAAAAAGAGCAAAAGAGACAGAAAAGAAGGGAGGAGAGGGGCTAGGGAGGAAAGTGTAGGCTTGAGGAGCCATTTGGGACGTTTTCTGAAGTCCAGCCAGAGAATGAGGCAGCAGAGAGCGGCCAGTGAGACTCTGATGTGCTCGGTTAAAGGCATTTGCAGACAGAAATCGTGTTTGTTTGTCGTTCAAAGATGTAAAAAAAAAAACTAAAATCCTATGAAATGTTGGACTGCTCTCGAGACATTATTCACCTTTCGTTAACATATAAAACACGTGAAATTGTGTCAGAGGCAGAGAAAGAAAGAGACAGAGAGAGAGAGTCATTTGGACTCTACAAACAATTGCTCACTATGCGTCATTGCTTTAGAATCTGAAGAAAACGGTGAACAAATCATCCAAAACAGCTCTCTATAGTCCCTCAGTGTGCTTTTTCACATCAAAATCCACATTGCTTAAACTGAACTATGATTTATGGGATTATGATAACAACACGACCCAAATCCACTTTACCAGTAACCCTGATTAGAGCTGTCGCATTAAGTGGGTTTAGCCAAAAATCACATACAGCAAGTAAAGCGAGACTAAGACCTCGGCAACAGATTATTACACCAATAGTGTGGAAATGATCACAGATGACTTCACAATCGTAAACATCCCACAGACCATCATAAAACAAAAAAGAAAATTGAAAATGACTTTTATGCAATGACTTCAGAGTCTATTCAGAGTAAAAAAGACCAATTGAAAAATACCAAAAATACAGAAACAATGGAGCAAAATGGAGGTAAATAATCTGAAATGCAGAAATCTATCTTTTCCAAATCAGCAACAATGTCATATTTTGTACAGGATCCCAAATGTGACTCAATGATTGTTTTTTTTGTTTTTTTGAGTTCTTAATTGATTTACCAATTTCTCTAATGATTATTGAGGGCCACATTTTGGCTTTTATCATTTTGTGTGAATATTTATTTGATATTTATAGCTGGCCAATAACAATAAAGGTATTAAATTATTAATCAGGAATCATTTGCGGTGACTAAAATAATTTTAAATGATGGAAAAACCTTGAATTAAAAAACAAAACAAAAAAAACAAGTATACTATGCTGAGTTGATGAGAGGTGTGCTATTACTGAGTAATCAAATGATGTAAGATTTTCGCCTGGTAGATGACCAAAATAGGCAAAGAAACATTTAGTATGTCCTCCAGACATCATTTGTGCACTCAACATGCACATCATGAATAAACCTTTCATACTTAGCAACACAAGTGGAGGCTACTTCGAATAGAGTGACTGCATACACGCTGTTCGTTTTCCCATCATTCCCTGTCTGTGTCCTCAAACGCCCCTGAATTGCAACATCATTGTAACAAGAGTCCAAGAATCAGAAAGACTAATCAAGAGACAAGAACCTCCTCTGTCTCTTCACAAAAGCACAACAGAACCCCAAAACAACACTTCAAATTAAGTTATTGACCCTAAGAAGAGATTTAGGGAAACTCAAAAACAAAAACCACCTTGTCTTCGCCTCAAGTCAACTGTCTACATTTATATTTTATGCCACTAAAGCCCAGCAAACCTAACTAATAAATCTACAGGGCTTTAGTTGCATTTCCCAGACGTCAGAAATCGCTCAGGAAGTGTAATCCAAGCATTTTAAACCTCGTTTCTGAGGGCTCTCCCAACAGTCCCGTAAAGCACGCTAATGCTCAGGGACGCGCCATCATCACTCTCTCTCTCTCTCAGCAGCCGAAGGACCAGGAAGAACTGCAGCGATGTTAAATTAATCACAAGAGCTCAGAAAAAGAGACTGCGACAGAGAGGGGAGGCTGTAAACTGCCGGTTTTGGGTTTGTGGTCATTACAGCCGTCAGCGATTTCGCTCCAGGACTGTAAAACGTCTCGCCAGGTCGTCGTGACTACATCCATGTCATTTACTCAGAAAAAGGCCCAAAACACCACTTGACCAACCATTCACAAAGTGCTCATTTTCACAGAAACATCATTATTTGGTCTGGGACTAAACATTTCAAACTGAAAATGTCATCACTAGTAGTCCACCGATATGACATGATATTCAAAGACTCGGGTATACAAACACACACTAATTTTACGTCTATTCAAATCTAACAACAACAAAAAACTTTATCAAAGCTGACAGTAGATTTTTAAACTAACGATTCTATTAATCGACCAAGCAGTCAATTATGGCCAAATATTGGCTAAATATATATGGCTCTTCGTCGCACTAACAAAACGTCTTAGAAAAGTCATGCAAGTTTGCGTAAGAACTGAATTTTGGAACTGTAGCTACATGATGCACATAGTATTTGATTAGTTACGTAAAATGAGCACAATAACACAGACAACACGATAAAAAATGTGTTAGATGTGGTCTTGAAGCTAGGCTTAAGAGAAGGAACTACAGGCATAAATGTCTATTCTAGTTAGATTTTTCAAAAGTCTGCAAAAATTGTACAACTTTCCACAATATTTTACAACTTCTAAACTTTCAGAAAGCATTCAAAGTAGTAAGTAACAAGATTTATAATTTATTTATGATTGATTTTATATCAATATTGACAAGTCATATACCAATATATTAGCCAATATTTGACCGTTTCGAGATTATCGGCATCTGCCTGTTTGGCCAAATTGCTAAAATTACTGTGGTCAAAAAATACCAACACCAAAAAAATTGACCTTCAAAATCTAGTGACAATTTTGTTAATGGGAAAATTTCTGTTTTCATATGTGTGGTAAATTTTGAGCACATATTGTATTTGAATAAAAATAATTTAATTTCTATTTATTTTTATACAACCTTGTTCTCTAGATATTGATTTTGGCAATAGCCATTAAAAACACATATCAATTGATGACTACTTTTTATATGTGACAGACTATAATGCATATTTAATAAGCTGATGTACATTTTCATATGCATATAATCAATCTCATTTGCATATGTAGAATTAAGTCAACATTTCAAAACATTACAGCATTTTCACTTTTAGCCTCTGAAAACATTCCCATCTAAAAGCATCTCCAGACTCAACCAAAAGTCGTACCCTGAGGGCACGTCTCGCTGTGTGCTGAATGAAAAGGTGTTGTAAGTCCAGGTTCAATTGGAGGACTCACTGTGGGAATGAGCTTTATTTAGACTTACCTGCTGGGAGCCTGAGACCAAACCGCCTGTTAGTGCTCACGCTGCTGGATCACCTGAAATAAACAAACATAAACACATAATCATCCAAAGTGATAAACGCTGCAGCTGGAAGAAAGAAAGAAAACATCGGCTTCAGTAGATTTCTCTCAAAGCTTTCCAAATAACTAGGTGCACTTCCTCCCTGATACGACGTAACTTGTTATCTCTTCAAAGGCTTGGAATGCACACGAAAGCCAAAAGATTAAAAAACGTAGACAGTCAACTCCCCAGAAAAGCCCCTCAGTCGAAAAAATGGAGAGAGAAAAAATAAAAAAATAAAAAAATAAAAAAATCGAGTGTAGGCCAGGCAAAACTCTTTGATTCTTAAAAATGATAACTCCTGCACACAAACCTTGAGGAATAGAGCTAATCATGCTTTACGCTCCTCTTCTTCAAATCTCACAGTTTCATTACAGGGTATGAGGGTAACGATAACCGCAATCTCGAACTAAGTTAACACATCCTGTTTTTTTTAACTGTTTAGTTAATGCATGTTTTGCAAGGTAATCTCTCAACGTACAAGCTTAGCACACTGCTAAACAATTAGCCTGCTAACTTAAAGGGTTAGTTCACCCAAAATTGAAATTTCTGTCATTAAGTACTCACCCTCATGTCGTTCCACACCCGTAAGACCTTGTTTCATCTTCGGAACACAAATTAAGATTTTTTTTTTTTTTGATGAAATCCGAGAGGTATATGACTTGTCCATAGACAGCAATATAATCACCACTTTCAAGGTCAAGAAAGGTACTAAAGACATTGTTAAAACAGTCGACGTGACTGCAGTGATTCAACCTTAATTTTATGAAGCGACGAGAATACTTTTTGTGCGCAAAAACAAAAATAATGACTTTATTCAAGATTTGGCAACGAGTTTAAGTTGGTCATGCAAATTGTAGAAAGCTGCTTGATTTGAAACTAACTTCTGCATGAGCTGTGCTTCATAAATCGCTATACTACAATGGACCTTTTTTGCCAACAAAATTTCGTAGAAAAGTGACCGCACCATTACTTTAAAACTTGACACCACCAAAAACATTTTGCAATTCTTGTCAAAAACCGTAAGACGGCACAATCTTGTTACATTTATGGATTGACACCTGCAAATAAATGTGACGTTTTTCCTTTCACTCTGTTTAGAAAGTCTTAAATGCTCTAAAATTGATAGACCCCCTTTATATACCGAGAGACAGACAGACCTCCAGTTCAGTTGAGGGGAAAAACCCATCAAACTGACCCTGTCTGGAGCCCTCGGGGAGTTCCGCAGCATGTGATAACCATCTTTATCGTCTGTATCAACACATCTGTCTAAACACTGCTAGGTCAACCACACAGTGGGTAGTAAATGCAGCAAGTCTATGAATCATTTCTGTATGTCCGATTATGCTACACTCTTAAAAATAAAGGTTCCAAATAAGGGGTTTCTGCAGTAATGCAACCGAAGAACCATTTTTGGTTCCAAAGGACCTTTCAGTAAGCAGTTCTTAAAAGAACCATTTTGTTTTTAAGTGTGAAGAACATTTTAATAATAATTACCTTTTTCCACTATAAAGGACCTTTTGTGTAATGGAAAGGTTCCATGGATGGATGTTAAAGGGATCGTTCACCCAAAAATGAAAATTCTGTCATTGTTTACTCCTCCTCAAGTTGTTCCAAACCTGTATAAAATTCTTTAGCAGAACAAAGAATTTTATACAGGTTTGGAACAACTTGAGGGGGAGTAAACGATGACAGAATTTTCATTTTTGGGTGAACTATCCCTTTAAAGATTCTTCACAGATCCATAGATGCCAATAAAGAACCTTTATAGATACACAGTTAGAAACCAACTGAATCTAAAAGTTAATGTTCAGTAAACTCAAATTTGTTTAATCCTGTTACGCTACATGCAGATAATTGTTATGCTTCATTCACCGTGCCGATGGGGTTCAGGGTCACTTAGATAACATCGGTACTTACATAATTGTGTCTGGCCCGTGTTGTCCTACAGACAGCTAGTGGCCCCTGAAGCGAGGTGATTCCTGCTCTGCAACTTATGCAAGCAGGCTAGTCACATTTCTGTTGCAACTGAAACAAAAGTTTTATTGCAGACCAGTGAGCTCCCAGCTATTTTAAAAAACCACGGTGTTTGTGGGAAATGGGACACTTACGCAACACTGGATTGTTAGTGTGATTCTGTCAGACAGCTCTGATTTTCACAGGCTCTCGCTACTGTGTTTGGCTCTTTTTGTCACCCTGAGCATTATAGGGCTTATGAGAGGAATGTGCTGAGATTTTGGGGTGTACTTTGGTAGCCCACACCATCATTATGCTAGCCTCAACCTCACACGGCACACCCACAGTCCGTACGCTGGCTGCTTGATGCATGTTGCGTACAAAGATGTCAAGTTCTGGCTAAAAATTAACAGTTCCAATCTGATTGGATGATGCCAATTTTTTTTTATTTTTTTATTTTTTTATGAATTATGAACAATATTACTGTACTAATCTGGGAAATTACAGCTGCACGATATATCAAAAACAAGTTATGGCTTAGTATGATATTTAATAATAATAATAACAAAAAAATCATGCTTATTATCAAAAACAGTGTGAATGTGGCCTATTAAACTCCAGTGGAATTGGTTTAGTTTTTGTTTGTTTTGTTTTGTTTTTTAAAAAAAAAAAAGAAAAAAAAAAAAAAGAAAGCTGTTTCACTTATGTTCACTTTATGGTTAGGGTTGGTTCTTGTAAACAGTAAACTTAAAGGATTTTGCACTGTAAAAAAGTCTTCAGAGTAGAAAGTTTTTTATTTTTCATTGCAAATACACTCACCAACAAAATATTCATTCTAGAATTATTAGTTCTTTCTAGAGCTATGCAAGTAATCTGGTGAAACTTCCTGTATTTTTTCATTTCACAATATATAATCTAAGGCTGGAAGAATTAATAGCTAAAAATCAATAATTATCGATAATAAAAATAATCGACAACGAATTTGATTATCGATTAGTTGTGCCTACGTGCTGTGCTCGGAAACCATCAGCCAGTCACGTCGCTTTACAGTAGTGAATAACCCATTTCTATAGACAAAACGCATATGGAAAATAGTGGACACAGAGTAAGCTGCTGCAAGAAAAGAAAAAGAAAAGAAACATGAGAATGCTTTATACTCATAAGCGCTTTAAACAAAGCATAAGCATTTACCATGCCTTGCCCTGTCGTGCTTTGACAGTTGCGTGTGCTGTTTAATGCCTTTGACGTGGTTTCCTCAGCGCATAACTTACATTTTAAGGACAGCATTGGGCAGGATGTGGAATAATATTCATTAAATTAATGAATTAAAATAAATTTAATAATAAAATAAAAATGTTAACATACAATAATTTTTAGATTTTTCATCTGATTAATTGATTAATTGTAAAAATAAATCGACAGATTAATCGATTATCAAAATAATCGTTAGCTACAGCCCTAATATAAATCGCAGAAAAACAAAATATCGTAATGTCATTTTTTCCCCAATTCCATGCAGCCCTATGGGGTATAAATGAGGAGTACATGTGATACACCTGTGGCAGCTGCTGTGGTTGTCAGACATGGTCTGAACTCCAAAGACTGATCAAAGAGGTGAGGAAGTCCACTTTGAACGGCTGACAAACTATATTTGACAGAATAACGGGCAGATGAGTGTTCAGTAAACCATCTCAGTATGTGAGTATCCCTGTGCTTGATCTATGCCAGAACAGATGGTGCCAGGGAATCCTTTCAATAAATGATAAAAACCCTCAGGACCACTGAAGTGACTGACAAGCCCTAAGAACATGAACACATTCATGCCAGTGATTACAAGCGTACTTCACTTGTGCACTTTTGAATGGAGATGAATCTCTGTGATGTTATGAAGCAGTCAATACAAGTCCCTCTGCCCAAAACAAACTGAATTTCATTCACCCACCTAGCTTACACATGGCATGACATAATGAGGCTATGGTCCTAATTATTTCCTGCATCCCAATGTGCATACTATCCACCCAATCTGGCCTACATAGCATTGAATATTACCAATGTCACATACTGGATGAATAGTATGCACATTGAGGAGCAGGCAATGTCTTAATTACTTTAGTATAAAAAAGCCACAGAGTTCCTAAAAGGGGGAGGGGTGACATGTGCTTATAGTCCAATAAAAGCAAGTTTACCAGCAGTTTAATTTGTGTTTATGCTAGAGTTTATGGACCAAAATCTTATAATCAAAGCATAAATAATTTTGTCTCACAATAACAGATTTAAAATTCAACACAAACATATTTTATATTTTACATAAATATAAAAATGTAATATTTTATGTATATAAAACACTATCCCCTGGTTTCACAGACAAGTCTTAAGCCTAGTCCCAGACTAAAATGCATGTTTGAGCTTGATGAAAGTGTGCGAATGAATGTGTGATGCTGACGCTGGAGCCAGCCAATAATGAGTCTTAGAACCTGGAAGCGCAGGACATAAACAACGTATGAGAGTGACACAGAAGAAAAGATATTGTTGAATAAAGTCGTTATTTTTGTTTAGTTTTTGCACACAAAAAGTATTCTCATCACTTCATAAAATTAAGGTTGAACCACTGCAGTCACGTCGACTGTTTTAACAATGTCTTTAGTATCTTTCTGGACCTTGAAAGTGTTGATTATATTGCTGTCTATAGACGAGTCATATACCTCTCTGATTTAATCAAAAAATATCTTAATTTGTGTTCCGAAAATAAATTACGGTCTTTCGGATGTGGAACGACATGGGGGTGAGTAACTATGACAGAACTTTCATTTTTGGGTGAAGTAACCAGGCCTTTATTGTGTATTGTTTGACAATCCTATGAATTAAGTACTAAATAAGACAAATAAAAGTTCTTTTATCCAATTCATTATGAATTATGACAAGTAACAAACAAACTGGATTGTCCCATCCATCATTACAGGAGAGCACTGGCTTGTACAGCACTAAAAAATTATTTTAATGAAAATAAATAAAAATTCTACAGTATTTAGTATAGTATTCGTATTGTATTTTGTGCAGTATTTGTAAACTGCCTCATAGTAAAAACTGATTTAACAGGACATTACTTATTTTACTGTAAAAAAAACTAAATTTTATTTGTTGGAATTAAAAATTACTTCTTAATTATTATAATTAATATAAATTATAGTTAATACATGATTTTTTTCATTGATTAAAACATTGTTAAAATGATTTTCTTTTTTTTATTAAAAATATGAATCAACTTACAAGTTTCTATATTCATTTGATTCATGCGTTTTGTTACATTTTCTGGTTTAGTTAAAGGTGCAATATGTATTTTGAATTTTTGCAGTAAAATATCCAAAAACCACTAGGCCAGTGTTATATATTTTGTTCACTTGAATACTTACAATATCCTAAATGTTTCCAACTATTTGTAAATCGTGATAAAATTGCAATTTTAACCAAGGCTCCGGGACGTGTGAGGAGTCGTCAATTGCGTCATACCCGCGTTACCCTCGGTTTTTATTTTGTAGAAACCATGGAAACACCAAAAACGCTTTAATATGTTACATGTTTTAATAGACAAGGGAACAACTGTTTTGATATATTTATAGACAGAAAACTAATTGTTGTTATATAGCTCAACACGCTCTTATTGTTTAAATCTAATTTTCTTGATTTTTTGCGAGTACCATGCTTTACCATGCCTCAGAGAAAAACACTATTTTGTCAAGTAGCTAACATAGCATAATCAGATGCAGCTTTATTTTTAGTAACAGTAAGAATTTTCTCCATCATACAATACGTTTAAAAATTAATTGCATGCCAATTTATCAACACAAGCCCATCCAGCATTTATTAATATGATATTCTAAAATTGATCTAGCTTACTGAAGTGTGCAACAAGTGTCTCACAGCAGCCACCGAGCGAACGCACAGAGTAACGTTATAACATCATTTTCAACACACTCAAATGTATCTAATATGATAAACAGAGCTGCGTTACCTCATACTCATGACAGAAGCGGTGTCGACGACTGTGGCATAATAAAAGTTCCGCTGCTTGCGAGGTGTGTGTTGCGCAATCGCTCCAGCGGCCTCGTTCAGCTCCCACAACACTCGGTCCTGCTCTGCTTCATACTACAGTAACGTTAATAATCTCATCCATGAACATGTTTTCTTCCCGAATCCTATCCCGATTCTTTTCCACCGGATGTGAAGTGAAGACCACATGTCCCAAGATTCCGCGTTCAAACTTGGCATCATCAAGCTACGCCTTTGTTTTGAATAGGCCTCTAGCGGACAGAAAATCCTACATATTGCACCTTTAATGTTTACACCATTATTAATGCGTGTTGTCCTGATGTTTGTGTGTATCAACTATAAATTTATCAAGTGCGCTGTACATTTTTACAGAAATATACTCTAAAAATGCCATAGTAAACAGCTGTTAATTGGTTAACTAAGTTGCTTCACCGTATATGGTGAAAATTTATAACTGTTTAACATCACATTTTATGAAATTTGATATAATTTCATAATTTGATATATGTTACACTGATGGTGTTTTCTCTATGACCCTGTGCACCGACGAGTATTGGCCAAGTTTTAAGGACAGGCCACTTCTGACAAACTCTGATTCATCATGTGGCTTTCTATTGTACCACATGTATTTTTATGGTTGTTATTAGTACGTTAAGGTAAAAAGCGGATTTTGGTATTTTAAGTAGACAGGTATATCAATATTATATTAAGGTTATAAGTTGCAAAATACACAGGCATCCCATAATACCGGAATCATTGTCATAGTAGCTTTACAGTGCAATTCTGCCAACCACAGTGAAAACTGCACTGCCAGCTGCTAGTGTGGTTTTCTTTTTTTTACTATCTTTATTATTATGCTGATAAGTGTTTAAAGTTCAATTCAGATTTTAGTAGTTCAGGCATGTTGATATATTAACATTAATACAATTATTAATGATTTATCTATAGACTTATGAACTGCATACAAGCACTGAAAAATGCTGTCAATAATGCCTGAAACATTTGTACACTAAAGTGCACAAGATTTATTTTTAAAAAAGGGAAAAAAGGAAAACTATATAAATATTGACTGTTCTACATTAACTAGTGTGCTTTGTTTGCTGACTGTGCTTGGCAAACAGGGTTTAATGGTCCAGCGTTGACCCAATGAAACACTGCCGGTGTACCAGAGGAAAACCTGCTTTTAACTCAGCTGACGGTTATCTGATGTAGTGACTCAGAATCCCCTGGGAACGACCAGCTCAATGTCGATGAGGAACTTTGTGTGTAGTGAATGTAGCCAAAGCACAAACACATATAAACACTCAGCGGAGATACAAGGTCCTTTCAAACTCATAGCTAGAGCAGATGGGCTGACGAAATCGCTCGAATGAAAGGATGAGATTTTTAAACAAACAGCATGTGGTTTACATAAAAAAGCCTGTCACAGCATCAAATGGTGTTTCCTAACTTTTAAATACTGCTTGAATAACTGATTTATCTTATGAATTTATGAAGTTCTAATGAAACACAGACCCATTTCAAAGAAAAAAAGCAGCAATTATGTTAAATCTGTTCGTCAAAAAAAAAAAAAAAATTTTGTCATTTACTGATTATTTACTCATCCTTGTTGTTCCATCCAAACCTGTATGTTTTTTTCTTTCCATGGAATAGGCTACAACAGGAAAAACTTTCTAAAGAGTCATTTCAATCTGGTATTTCAGTTGTTCCTTAAACAAAACATTTATCATCTTTTCAGAAGACTTGCACAAAGCATATGGTTTTGAATTAGGGTGAGTAAACAACAACATTTTCATTTTTCTGGTCAACTATCTGTTTAAAATGTATGTTTATATGCTGGTATGAGTCACCAAACTGCTAATCTCATCAGTGATCTGCAGTCACACCCTTATGTATCATGATTTGTATCTTACGGACATGAGTGTGGAGATGGGAGAGTTTCAGTTCATCTAGCACTGAAAGAGCAACTGATTTGATACGCATAGATGTCTTGTGAGGCGTGATGACTGCACACACCCAAACACACAGATGGACGGGAGAGGGAAGCGGCTGTGACCTTTTCATGCACTGTCAGGCTCATTTGGTCCTTACTGTTAATCTTTTGTTTTAACCATGCAAATGAGGACAAAATATGCAAAATGCCATGTTGAAACTCACACGTGGATCACAAACTACCATTACCAAACAACATTTCCTTCCAAAGCAAACTGATTTTCAAACAAAGAGACCAAAAGATATTCATTTTTAATGGGAGTTGGTGATTATTCGTAACTCCTCTAACTGCTATACCGTTGCGACAATTTTCAAAAATGACTACAAATGGAGCTGACTCCTGATATAGTTGAATATTATGTCAATTGTCTATTAGCTAGGAATGAAATTGACAACTGTATTTAAATGTGGGATTTAACCCGAAAATGTAAATGCAAACTAATAGACCTCATTTTCAATGAGAGTTGGTGATTACTGGTAACACCTCTAACTGATACCATTGCAACAAAATTTAGAAGAGTTCAAGTTTATGCAAATGAACAGCGATGTGGCGACTACTAATGGGAGCGAAGGCATTGACTTGACTCCTGATATGGTTGGATACTACAGTCGAATTAACTAAGAATGAAAACAAATTTTCAAAATTCACTAGTCAGGCTGTAAGACTAGCTGACAAATCGGTTTTAAAGTCGCCATGAAATCAGAAATGAAGTTTTCTTGGCTTTTAGTATGAATATGTTAGCCTTACTGTTATCTATAAGCCAGTGTGCTGCAAAACAATGACAAAATTCGTATTTAGATAATATAAGCATTCAAAACATACAGTCTCTCACTTCTGCCAAAATGGATCAATGATTTTGAGGACAACCTGCTGCACTTCAGATTCTCTTCAGATTTTCTGTCCAATCAAATGCTCTCTAGAATTTAAAGCATCCCACCCCCTGGATTATAAATAGACGCTGAAGCTGCGGCTAAAAATCGGTCGCTTGTTCACACAATTACTATTTTCTACATGGTGAATGTCAAATAGTGCACTATACAGGGGATAGGGAATGATTAAGACAGTGTAAATATGCTTTCCATTGGGGCGAATGAAGTCTGTTTTCATGTTAGTGTCCGCAGCAGTGTGCACACTGTCTGCTCCGGTCCAGAGACACTTACGCAGAGCGAATATTATGTTCAAGTCTGCGCAGACCAGAAAATGTATCGGACCCATTTGAATTCTGTACAAAATGCTATATTTTAAAGCAATATGGAGGAGATTAGGAAGAGAAACGGTTTATAGATTAGAAGGAAATTGAGGTTTTACCGAGCTGCGATATAAACAAAATGCTACTGGCTATTTTTAAAAAAGGGGAGGAGCTGTTCGATATGTCCCGCCTTGTCTTCCTGTTTCAGTGAAAATTACATCAACACATTGAATAATGCTGCGCATTTCAAGGCACTTCAGTTGGCCTTTAAGGAAGCCCTGTATCATTGCACTGGATTCTTGGTTCACCTGACTGAGACTGGATGAATTTAAGACAAAATGCTGCATTGCAGACAAGGTCAGAGAAGGGAACGCTCAAGTTCAAATTTCCCACTTGTGACCTTGTGTTGCATTCCAGATAACTTTGAAAATAACCAACAGAATGTTGTTTTAGTTGCCATCAAACAGGGCTTCTCTTCAGGATTACTAGAAATTTCCAGGCCGGTACCCAGCCAACATTGCATGGTGGGGCCAATGTAGGCACAATATGGGCTTGAGATATGGGCTCTACATCGGTTTGTCTATGAGTTCCATTTCAGCCACCATGGAAGCCATGGACAAACACATTTAGGGTCTATAGGGCTAATTCAGATAGGGCCGACATGGAACCCATGGACAAACCCATGTAGACCCCATATCGTGCCTACATTGGCCCCATAATGTTGGCTGAGTAGGTTGGGACAAGCTGGAGCTAATATCTGCCTTCCAGGTAAGGCAGCAGTCCCAAATTATTTAGTAAGTTGGTATGAGCCACCACAGTCATCAAAAAAATATAGAATTGGTGGTATTCTGGGTTAAGGTTACAGAAAGTACAGTTACCTTTGTAAATACATAATACTAACATGATCTGTTAATAAAACAAATGGACACTGATCCTGATGAATAGATTGATCATCATGCCTGCATGCAAATCCTTCCCAGCTAACACATGACGTACCACTTACGTAATTTATTGGTACTTTTTGGTAATTTTGGTAATTGACAGTGTAACTGTGATGCTATTTATGCTTGTGAATATTGGCCCTCCAGGCCCAGGATTGAACACCCCTTTTCCTAGCTGAAGTGCAGCAAAGTTCCAAAACAGCTGGATGGAACGCAATGGAATGGAACAGATTGCAAGGGTCTCAAAGTGTTTTTACTGGTCAAAGTAAAAAAAAAATAAAAAATGCTATAAAAATGCTAAAAATGTATGGCTATGGTAAGCCATTCTCATTTTTGGTTTTTCTTCTTTTATTTCTACTCGTAATCTTAATGACCGACCACATACCCCTCAGATTCGGAGGCAAATGTGATCTTGCTTGTCAGCATGTTGTGAAATGCCACTTTTGGAAAACATCCGAATACTACAACTCCCCCGAACTGTTCCATTGAGCAAAACTGTGATTCTTAATACTGAAAAATTGTTCTTGTCAATTCTGTGAGGATTTTGTGACACAGGCCATGGACCAGATCCATCCGGTGCATTGCCGTCATCACGGAGACCCATCTTGTGACATCACAGGGTCACTGTTTTCCTCTTCCTCCCTGAATAGAGCTATCACAATGACTGCTCCATGAGATCATATGGGGTGACCTACATACGTCCACTGACAAAAGACAAATTCAAGGAAAGAAAGTGACACCACTGACATTGTCTTTCTTCAAAGCCTGTTGTGTCAGCTTTGCAACCCACGAGACCATCTGTCAAAAAGAAAAAGAGCACTTCCTGTCCACTTAATCGAGAATAGGAAGAGGAAACAAGATGCTTTCCTGTTCCTGCTGTGGATTGCATCTCTGACACACTCACAACATAAACACAAAAAACAAAACATAACATTAAAATAATGTAATTATTAACATCCACGCATCTTCCTGTTGCATCTCACCCATGCATCTTCCCCGCTGCCGTAGCAGTTTCAAATGATGTAAAACTAATGTTTATATAGCGTTCTTCCTAAAATGTTCACATTTTGCCCTATGTAATGTCTGTTTATTGTATATTGTATGTTTATATTTGTTAACACACATTTACTCACATTTTGTTTTTCCTCATTTCTATAGACTATATGGTATATTTTATTTTCACTTGAATTATCAGTAGTAGTTATCAGTGACAAGTTTTGATAATAACAGTATTTGAGCAGTATAGGATGGAGTATATAAAATTGCAAAATAAATAAACATTCATCAAACAGTACTTTTTACTTTTAATACTTAAGTACATTAAAAACCAAGTACTTTTGTACTTTTACTCAAGTAAAATTGAAAAGGAGTACTTAATACTTTTACTGGAGTAATATTTTATTAGGGTATCTGTAAGTACTTGATTTGTGTACTGTGTCCACACTGGCTAAAAGTAGCAAGTAGCTGTTACTACATTTTTCAGTAGCATGACAATAGTTCAGTTGGTTTCACAAAATAGTAGCTATATAAAAGCTGCTTTAATAATTTTTATACTGAGTAGCGGTGTAGCACACCAAAACGCTGCATTGCTAATTCGCTATTTTAAACATGCTGTCCTAAATGTTCTCTTTTAAACATCTAAACATTGGGGAATTCAATCAGTTTTAGAGAATGTTCATTCAGAAGGTTCATTTTAATAAACTGGTTTAAAAACAAAAAAAACTTTTCATTAATAGGATGTAGTAGTGTAGACTAGCTTTTTTGCTATTTAATTTAAAAGGAGCTGCTAGCTTTTAGTTGAAGTTAGCTACTACAGCTTCAAAGTAGCTTTCCCAACACTGATATCTGTTTTCGCGGCCAAACATCCTCACTGGAAACTATGATATGAGTTTGGAGCTGTGCTTTGATAAGCCAGAGAACCGCAGGGCTCGGTTATCTCACAGTGAACCGTGCGCATCTCACTGTCAGGAAAACACTGTAGGGACGACATGCGAAAGCACAGCACTATATGCAAGATTTTGTTTTGCTATACTTCCTGAGGTAAAATTTTTCACAATATCCACACAAGTACAGTCAAACCGCTTTAAAAAGACCTGTGAGGTGCCCTCCCTAGCAAAAATGTACAAAATGCCATAAAATGGCTTTTAAAACGTCATAAGGGCTAGGCCACTGTAATTAGCATCGAAAAAGTAGTCGATATGACTGTTCTATATTTGACAAAAAAAACATTTCAAGTCTTTTGAAGCCATTATGAAGAACATTTTAATTTGTTACTAATACAATCTTCAGGAGCACATTACAATACACTTCAAACTCAAAGAGGCAACGTTTAAGGGGTGCAGCTGCAGCAACATGACTATCCTAAATGCAGCCACAAGGCCTTGATCTCCAAAAAGCCTCATTTTTCACAAATTCAAAAGCACAGCAGTCAAAAAGGTTTAAGTACTTAAGACAAACAACAGTAAGAGACTCTTTACACAATGATATCAGCTTCACTCAGGGAGGGTGCTTGCTGTCAAAATACAAATGCTAAACTAGCATGGCGACCCATGACAGAGTTTGATTGATGCCGGTCGTTTCAAGAACTGAAAGCGTCACATAGAGATTGTGGCTCGACACCAAAAGCCTTTGGGGTTTGTTGGCTGGTAATAATTGTCTTGGGCGAGAGTGAAACTAGAGTTGTTTTTCCTCTTTTTCTGTGATTTTGTTTCTAAGGTGACAGCACATTACAAACTTGATGCTGGTGTTTTATATTACAGAAGAATATGACTGCAAAAACAGCAGGAAAACATTGTTAAATATCATGAAGGAGATCTACTACCATAAATGTCAAGAAAATACAATCTCAGGCAGACAGAACCTGCTGTGCCACTTACTTTCAGGGTCATTTTTAAGAGTAAACCGCTGCCTCATCCTTGACTAAATTGCCACATCCAGGAAACGGCCCGTAAGTGCTAAAGAGTTGGTGGAAAAGAGTGTACATTTAGACCTCAGTCATTATTCAAGAACACTGTCCTCCATTTGCACTTTAAATTTTTTTAGTGTTATGTCCAGTTTAGCAACATTGTAGCAAAATTAGGACATCATAACGCAAGTGTTAACCGCAGCTGAAGAGTGAGCCCTGCCCTGTAAACAGTGATATGAGAACAAACTGCAACATCCTTCTCCATTAGCTTCTGACTAGCCTCACCCATAATCTGATGGGTAAATGACATGATGCAATTTTTTTGTCTTTTTTTTTAATCTATTAATTTTTTTTTTTAAAACATAAAAAAACATAATGAAATGCATATAATTTCTGAATTAAAATTAATTTTGATATATATAATGAGGTGTCTCATTTAAAGTTTTTTAAATTATTGACAAGAAAACCTTAAACATTTGGCACAATCTTTCATTATTAAAGAAAAAGAAAAACAACAAAAATGTTTTGCTGCTTATTAACGTAAGTTATTTAAAAAACTATAAAGTATTATAAAGTAATAATTACATTTGTAAAAACACTTTATATTGAAAATATATTAAAAACTTAAACTCGCATGTATTCAAAGTGTAAGCAAAATTAAAAATAAATACTTTTAACATGGTTACACCACATTACTTCAGAAAAATTTAACTGAAATGTTTAAAACTTTAGAAAATAATGATAAAGGTGTGTAAACTCACATGTATTCAATAAGGGAATATGTGGTTACACCACATGACATTTCTAGAGAAATGCAATTAATTTGTTTTTAAATTGTGTAAAATTCTCAAAATCTATATGAAACATCGCATTTCAAACCGTACATTTCTAAGAACCCGGCATGTGCATATTCAACTAGAATAGACGATACGTTCCTTTACTTTATCATGAATAAGCTCAAATGTGAACTATACTTTGTAAATAGTCAAAAGTCTAGCTCAGCAAAACTAGCCTTTGCCAGACATAATCATGAGAGACTGACGGACAGCAACACCACCATAAATTTCATCAGATCAGACACCCAAACCTGCAATCACCCACTGCAACGTGACCACGGGCCAAACTCTGCTGTTACAACTACTAAACTTCATCCATTATGACAGGATGCAACAAGCTGGATAAAAATAGCCATGCTTCTTCTCCATGAACTTGAACACAGTGCCTGGAACCAAAGGACTGTGGGTCAAACAGCAGTGCATTTGTTTGTTGAGTTTGTGTTGCGTGCAGATCGTTTATGTCATTTTATGCCAAATCAAAGCTGGTCGTGTGTATCACATATTTGAACAGGGCAGCTAGTGTCTCTGAGGATCATGATCCATGCTGTACATGGTGAAGCTCCAATAATAGAAGGGAATTCCATGTATTTGGAATTAGCATAAACGTCCATCCATAATTTGGCTGTAGCACCACCTTCAGAAGGCTTTGGCGCTCTTATTTCAGCACACAGTAGTAAACTTGATCCTATTGGTCATTAACACATCCATAAATACCCACTGTAACATACACAATCATTATCGAAGAGAATGAACTTGTGAACTGCCATTCCTAGCTCAGAGTCATCCATCAACAGCCAATAGAAATTTTAAAAGATCTCCCAGTTCATTGGTTAAATTTAGACATATTTGATTAACATTCTCAAACTCCCAATGATTCTTCATGATACATTTTAATGTTATATGCAGAAAACATTTATTCCAAGATGTGACATTCAATTATTTGTGAGGTATTGTTAGTTTTGTATGTGACACTCAACAGAAACACACATCAAGCCTTGTTTGGGTTTGTCATATGCACCTTTCAGATGAAACACTAATGCATTGTTTGTGAAAATAAACACTCGCCAAGTGCAAGTCAAAACGACGGTGTTTTTGAACAAATCTGATTCAAATATTCATAAGACTCACTGGTTGCCACCTGCTGGTGTAATTTTGTAACCTACAGAAAGAATCAGCAGAGAAAGCACACTGAATCTGAATGAGTCTTTTTTTGTGAACAGAAAATGATTCCAGTGACCGGGATGAATCAAAATCCCCATTACTAGCTGCTAAAGCACTTGGGTTCATATTCACCAAAAATCTTAAGGCTAAAAGTTGCTCCTAATATGGAAATTTAGAAACAAAACAACTCTTGAAAATTAGAGGCGCGCCACTCCTAATTTTAGAATTTTTCATCTAAGAGTAATTCACCAAAAATGAATGCTTTAATGTAATTGCAGGACTTCTAATAAAAAATATATATTTGTGAAAATGACCCCTGGTGTTTGTAGTAGTACAGTAGGTAACTGAAAAAACTTTTTAATCATGATTTAAAAAAAAAAAAAAAAAAAAAAAAAAAAGTTTTAAATCATCATCATCATCAAGAGTCGCCTATAAAGGTTTGAATCAGGAGAGTTGACTATAAGTGTTTCTCAACTGGTGGGTCGCAAGACCATTTTTGGTTGGTTGCGGAGTTTGTAGTCAAAGAAACAACAACAACAACAACAAGACTCATTTACTTTTATTTTGAAAGACGTGAGTGAATGCTGTTGACTTCTGCAGAGGCTTTGCTCTTCTGTCAGTTTTTCTATGTAAACGCACTAGACAGACATGTTTGACCATTGAGCTCATGTCTTTTGCAGTGTCTTATGCATGACACAGCATCCTAAAAACACGACGCTCAAGTTAAAAAAGACCTTCCATGGTTATTTTTCCCTATTTCACTGACCGTTGTTTGTCTTGCATTGTCCTGTTTTAGTATCTGCTGTCAGATAAGATGTCAGTATCATTATTCCAATGTTCAAGTTAGTCAGTGTGAGTGAAATTCTTACAATTTATGTGTAGCCTGTGTTAAGCAAAGTGGGACAGTACTTGTGTGTATATCAACCATTTTTTGAGAAATAAATTAGCTTGGTTTAAATTCCTAATAATTTGGACCGCAGCTTAATGGCCATGGGAAAATGTGCACCCCAAGACCAAACTCCAGTTGAGAACCATTGGACTATATGAAGCCATAATCTCAATTCCCAGCACTTCAGAATCGATTATTTTTGACACGGACTTCCTGCCATACAGATCTTGCATCCCTCCCCACCCCCCAGTGACATACTGAGCTGTTTGTTACCAATATGCAAGAAAAAAATAAATCTAAAATGTAATTGTCATGGCAACAAACATTTTTTATTTCTTTAAACAAACGGCAAAATACAATTGCGTTATACTTTCTCATTTCACTCATCATTAGCAGGTGTGGCAAAAAGTAACTTTTGGTCCCTGTTTGTTAATACAGAGATGTGATTTGGCACTCGACAACAGGAACTATGGGTAGGGTGTGTCCGCCCAGGCAGATGAGTCGTTATATTTAGGTTATTTTTTTCTTTTTACGCAATCAATTCAATAGAGCACATTTCCTTTGTGGGCGGGATGCCATACACCACCCTCAAAGTCACGGTCAGAGGGTCACACACGTACGCATATAAACAGACAAGCTTATTTAAAGAGATTTTCTTCGTAATGGAATATTAATTGTGTGTGAAGTTTTACAATCCTTTTTTACAATCCTTTTTTATGTGTAAGTACATTACAGAGCAGGTTTCTTTTCGTATGCAACGGAAAAACTTGAATAAAATGCTGTTTTGCAATACTCTGTAACAAGTGGCTGTAAAAATAATACACTAACTGCACTGATCCAGATGAAACATCCATATACAAATACACAACATATACATGTGTATAACTTCAGGCTAATTCCACACCTGAAGATGCTCTCTGCGCATTCCTGGGAAAGCTGAACTGTTTTAGCTGGAGGGAGGGATGTATGGCTGCCAGCACGTATATATCTTCATTAGTACACATGCGCTCAGGTTTGTGTACTCAACCGTGAGAGATGGCAAAAAAGTAGATTTTCCAAATTCCAAAAGATACAATGACAAATTAAGCCGAGTCAAGGATTAACTTGATGATTCACACCTTCAATTACGTTGTCAAAAAGATGCTAGGCATTAGGGAGGACGTCTTTAGAAAAAAGCTTGACTGAATGCTGTACATTTTAATCTGACCTCAAACTGCTCTGTTCCTTGGGCCGTAAAATCAACCTCAACCATGTGAGCTCAGACCCACTTCCTCTAAACTGACTGTGATTTAAAATCTTAGGATTCGTAGACCAGATCTGAGTCTCTGTGTGATTTAAACCTTACCGAGAAGCGAAGTGCTCGGAATCTGACACGTTAAATTAAACAAGTGCCTAGGATCTATCAATAAAGAGAAGAGTGGTTGGATGTCTTTGTTTTCATGACAGTACCGCCTGAGATTCACAAAGGTGGAACCTTTTAATGTTAGACAAAAGGACCTCCTGGGCATTTTATGGATACAAAGCATTGATTTTAAACTGCAACAAAGGCCTGTCGTCCACTGGAAGCGATGCAAAACCACTGTATGGAGCTACATTCAGTCTTGACATGTTTATGTTTGTCTCAAAGCAAAAGATCACAATGATCCAACTTTGGCCTGTGGAAAAGGCCTGTGTTTGGCAGGATCAGTGACATCCAGAGTGATGGATGTTTTTCAGTCCAAATGAAGGTACTTTTGATGCAGTCAGAAATTATTTAACCATTGTGCGACCTTATGGACATTTTTGTCTTTTTCAGTTTTGTTTTTTTGATCATTTTGCCTGTGTTAATGCTAACTGCATAAATTTTGGCACAAGTGAGTATTTTTATTGGAATTTTACTATTTCACCCCACATTTCCTTTAAAAATTCTATTTTGCACTAAGTACACAAAATAGTTCCTCTCAGGGCCTTTTGGACAAAAATGTCCCCATTGAAACCCATTAAAATTGCAATTTTTAATCCCAAGGCCATTTAACTATAAATGTTGTAATCTTTGTTAATAGGCTTTTGTTTTGTTGTCAAGGCTTCAAAATTAAAAAAATTTTACCAGATAGTGCAATTTCACAGGTTTGGCCCATAAAGCAAATACTCACTTTATTCTTGTTTTCTGCTTATGCATATTATAGAGATAATTGGATAAATTATGCAGCTATAATTGTGTGGGTGTGTTGGTATGGATGTCAGAGTGTGGTTTGTATGTGTGTAATAAAAAAAAATTGTGTGTGCATGTGTGCTTGTAATAATTGAGAGATAAAAACTCTACTGCAAATCACAAATCCAACCACTGTGTGTACCAGTGAAGCTTTGCTGGCATCTAATGGGGAAAATTTGGTAATGCGCCCAAACAATATCTTACTGAAAGCTCATTTTTTGAGATATCAACCTCAAATTTGAAACACAACTTTATTAGATTTATGGCTTTGATTTTCTGGCAGTTTTACAGTTCAACTTGTTTCATAAAATATATATGTTATATAAATTATTGTTCATAAATCATTTTCATAAACTTCTGCCTAGGACTGATCGATAAAACGGTATCGATATTTATCGACGGTACGTCTTAATCGATAATGATAGAAAAAAAAATGTTCGATATAACTCTCAATATAGTTTCACTTAAATGCATTAAAATGTAAACAGACATGAAGTTCGGTTGCATGAACAACTCTCAAGCTCGCTCCGTCCCTGGGTCACAAACAGACGCGCTACGAGTGACACGCAAACAAGTTGCTGTGGAGTTCAGATGTGCAATCAGCACGTGAAATCAGAACACACAAACACATGAAAATGAGTGCTGTACCTGCCGGTGATGAGGAGATTGTGAATAAAAAAGCACATATCAGCTCGTCAGTGTGGCAGTTTCATGGTTTCCTTACATCTTACAGTTGATCTAGGCCTAGTTCAAAGTTCGTCTTGAGAAAGCAGTCATGTTGGTATTAACAGCTGCACAAAGTGTTTTCAGCCACACAGTAGCTTTATTTCTGTGCTACAAATATTCAAATTATCAAATTATCTAAATTAGTTTAGATAAAACACTAATGTCTATGTTATCGATCAAAATAAAGCAAATCAGCTTTAGAAAGAAACTTGAACATGCTGAAAACGGACGCATTTATCGATTACATGGTTTCACCACCAGGTGGCGACAAGTCACTGTTAGAAAATGTATTTGACGTTGAATCTTCGTTCAACAGATTCTTTCAAATACACTGATTCATCCAGTAATGAAACAAGAGTATTTATGGGCGTCATTGAATCATACACCCAAACAGAATTTTTTTTAAATAATTAATTCTAATATATTTAAAATTATTTTAAAATATACTGCAGCAATTAAGATTTTGTAAGAACTTCTAGTAAATTACATGTTATTTCGTTTAGTTGACATTTAGAATTGTGATCTCAGTTTGTTTCAAACAAAAAATTCTCAATTTATACAGAATTGTGCAGCTCTAAGTTTCTTTAACACTTATTTATTTAATCTTCATATAAAATATAAGAAAGATTTGTTTACATTTTATTTAGCTTTGTTTTAAAAATGATTTGTTGTTTGCCTTAATTAAAAATGCATTGGTTAAATTCAAACATTTTTTACTACTAAAATTTTCTCAATAATTATCAATACCGATCAATATGAAACATTATATTGTGATAATTTTTTTTAGCTGTATCGCCCAGCCCTACTTCTGCCAAGGGTCTTCTTTAAAATGAGACCAAACTTAAGTCTGTGCTCCCAAACTTCAAATTTATTTTTTTTTTTTTTTTTTTTGACATGGACATTTTTGTCCACTTTATGGACCTATGTATAACTTTTTTTAATTGACGCAAAAGGGTTAAATATGCTACCGTTCAAAAGTTTGGGGTCTGTAATATCTTTGAATGTTTTTGAAAGAAGTCTCTTATATGGTCACCAAGGGTGCATTTATCTTAACAAAAATACTGTAAAAACAGTAATATTGTGAAATATTATTACAATTTTAAAAAAACTCTTGTACATTTGTAAATATTGTAAAATGTAATTTATTCCTGTAATCAAAGCTGAATTTTCAGCATCATTACTCCAGTCTTCAGTGTCACGTGATCCTTCAGAAATCATTATAATATGCTGATTTGCTGCTCAAGAAATATTTATGGTTATTATCAATGTAGAATTTTGAAAACAGCTGTGCTGCTTCATATTTTTGTGGAAACTATGATTACATTTTTGATGAATAAAAAGTACAAAAGAACTTGAAATAAAAATATTTTGATAAATGTCTTTACTGTCACTTATGATAAATTTAATGCATCCTTGTTGATTAAAAGTATTAATATCTTTAAAAAAAAAAAAATTACTGACTTTTGAAAGGTAGTGTTTTAACAAATAAAAATGATATCAATCAATTTGGTGAGATGGAAATAACAGCACAATTTTAAAAAGCTGTGTTTAAATTTAAAAACATACTTTCAATCAATTTACAAAATACATATTTAAATGGTTCACACTTATTTGTAATTATTTTATCATGATTATCATAGTTTTAACACGTGTACAACAAGATAAAGTGCCTGACGATGATGAAACACCCATATACAATATTTACCAAAACACAAGAAAAAATACGAATAAACTCAACTACTTACACCTGAAATTATCTCATGTTTGGTTTTAGCTCACAGAGGGGTACCAACACAATAACAGTATTTTAGACCACATTTTTAAGCAGAAAGAAAGACAGACATGATGGCCACATCTGGAAGTGATTGTGCTGCTCTCAGCAGATGTGAAATGACAGTGATTGGGCCCATTAAACTCCTGACCTGGAACATTTTTACTAATGTGGTCCCAACACAGACACATGCCCCCCGGGGTCAAGCCTCACCCTAAACACCACCAAACAACATTATTACCCACACAAACTACATCTGAGTTGTTTGAGCTAGTAACTGTCAAACCACAGCTACATCCCTCCCAATACCACCAGCAAAGTAAAATTGTTACAAAACATTAATAGCTAGCATGAAAATGGCCTTGTTTGTAAGCGCATGCAATCTCTTTTTAATTAAAATGAAATTTTAATCACCATTTTAATTTATTTTATTTAGTCTGATTTGAATCTCTTGCATAAGACGTCTGGCTTCTCAGACCCAGCATGCACAAAACTGGCTGGGACATCAAACGGTTTAGTTTCAAACTCATTTGAGTCAGCTCTTGGCATCTCTTTCTCATTTTTTTTCCCTCACAGGGTACGACCTCGTAACCATGGCGAAGGACTGCTAATATCAATGCAAATGGATTCTTTGCTTGCAGGAATTCAGCTGGACTGGAGGAACCCCGAGTGCCACTCGAGAGGAGGAATCGACAGAGGAGCCTGTGCATTTTCATTCCCACAGTCCAGAAACTTAAAACCAAAAACTATAAAACCAGACAAAAATAAACAGTTTATACAGCTTCTATATTCAGTCCTAAAAATGGCTCGGAGGAATAAATCCAGGAAGTGAAATTCAAAAAGGGAATGGAGATCCAGTTCAAAATGTAGAGGATTTCCATCTTTTATCCACATAATAGCCACCAAATGCTATGCAAATTTCATACATTGGTGGGATTTTCTGAATCTGTGGTTTAAAAATATATGTCCCCAACTAGAGTGAATCTCTGCTATTTCCACAACTGTCTATAATGGATACTGTAAACTTGCGTAAACTTCAGAAGAAAAGTCTAGTCCCTTCATCAAAAATGTAGGGATTCATCGTGATCTTGTTCTTGCTACTCTAAAGAGCGTTTCTTAATCAAATATCACTATGCTATTCTGGTAGGCTATGCTGTTAGCTTGTTTACCAAAGGCTAATGGATAAAACAACAAAGAGGAAATATTTGTGCCAGGTTCTTAGAAATGCACTCTTTTAGTTTAAAAACTTTCACCATTTTCATCAAAAGTTTAAATATAAATACTTTTTAGAAGAAGTTTTAAAAATTATTGGAGTACATTTTACAAGAAAATACTATTTCAGTCTTTCTACTAGAGTTGTCAAATGTACCAAAATGTGGCGCTTTGAGCACTGTTGAGCGGATTTGTAAACAATTCTGATTGGCCATTGTGTTCACGCGCTCATCAGATATGTCTGTGATTGGCTACAATGATCAATGCACGGTAGCATTTGAATTTGAATGTGGAAGAGTTTGAAAGCAGGTGACTGGTCCACGATAGACACCCGTTTTTAAACGCTCCCGTGTGTATCAGTGTAAGCGCTTGGTAAAGTGCGTCATTGATGACTATTTACAACATAGTTTTGAAGCATTGATCATTGAAGCCAGTCACAGACATATCCGATGAGCACGTCAACACAGTGGCCTATCAGAGGTGTTTACGAATCCGCTCAACAGCACTCAATTTTTTTTAAATTTCAGTACCGACTTGGTACTGAAGTCGGTACTTTTGACAACTCTACTTTCTACTTCAAAATTTCATGTTTAATTCATTGTGTTACCATTTATTAGAGCTGCACGATTAATCATTAAAAGATCGCAATCTCATTCCTAAATGACAACGATTTGCCTGTGTCTTGACAAAATCACAGCGGAACATTAAAATCTGTGTTGGCGTTGCCGCTGAGCCAGAGAGCAGTTATCATGTATAGGTATTAAACAGCTTCACAAACAGTCTTTTCAACCACAGTATCATTATTTCTGTGTTACAATCAAAGGAACAAGTACTGGGATAAAAGTTTATTGTTCGATCAAAATAGAGCAGATCCCCTTTTGAAAGTAAATAGGAGCTTCAAATAACGATTGTATCATTACATCATTGCACCAGCAGGTGCCGACAAATTACTTAAAAAATGTATTTGTCATTGAATCATTCACCCAAGAGATTCATTCAAAAACATTGATTCATCCAAAACAATTGATAAAACAATTGAAGTACTTAAGAGAGTCATTGAATCATTCATTTGAACTGATTGTTTTTTTTTAAATAACTCATTCAAATGGATGATTAACACTTTTAATTAGACTGCAGAAATTAACATTTTGTCAGAACCTTTAATAAATTACGGTATTTTGTTTAGTTGTCTGCTCAGAATCATTTGAGAATCACAATCTCTATTTGAAACAAAAAAAATCGTGATTCTCAATTTACCCAAAATTGTGAAACTCTACTATATATCTATAATTAATTTTGAAATTTACTAGCATGAAAATTGTGTGTGAAAATTGTTACTACACCAATTTGTTTTTCGGCATAATAACATTTGCACCTTGAATCTTAATAAAAAATAAAGTTTGCATGTTTCTGCACATTTGCACCACATGACTTTGATTTGGCAGATACAACAAAATAAAATTTTTCAAAAATCATGCTCCACATAGCTGCAAATTAAACATCAAATTCTGACTGGTCATGCTTTCAGCGAGGACAGAAACATAACTTGACTCTGAAAACTTGTCGCATCTCTGAAGGACGTTGAGAGTGTAAGAGGACATGGAAAAGATCTCTTGGACAAGACATAAGCCCATTCAAAGTCTGTGAAAGGAGTCCTTAGTGTCACATCCAAAGCGATCTCATGGGGTCTGTCCTCCTCTCATTTCCTGTGGTGGGATAGAGTTGTGTTACAGGCTGTGAGAACCATATCTATGGGGCCTGTTTCCACCCACACATGTATAAAGAGATTATTCTGACCCTTATCCCACAGAGACGCCATTCCTGACAATGATGCTGTCTTATGCACCGGCTCATCCAATTATATTATAAGACTTGCTCGTGTTGCGCTCTGTCATTTAGCTTGTTCATCTATAATCGAATAACCCCGCAGAACAACATGTGGATATGTCTAAGACCACATTATGCTGCTCTGCGCAGTTTTGTGGGTTTATAAATCTTGTGTTTGACTGGTAAACTACAGAAATCTGGAATTTCAATGCAGACATTCTTCTCCTATGGACTTTAGGCTGTATAACTCTAGTTTAAGGGGGGTTTCCAATGATAATAAGAGATATTCCTCTCTTAAATGTTAGGCCTATTTCTTAGGTCAAAGACATCAAGAGAAAGGACATTTCCATGTGTTGACTACAACCTCCTATGTCCTTAACCTTAAAAAGCTGATGCAAAAAATCAATGCTTTTGGCCTTAGGACAATTCACAAATGAATGACTCTTGAGAGATGGCTGCTGTAATGAATTGGAGTCAAAAAGACTCAAAAACTCACAAGTAATGGCTTTGAAATCACCTGAATGAATTATTTGTTCATTCACAGAAACAGCATCAGTCTGTGACCACCCGTCCCGCATTTTGCGGGACAGTCCCGAAATTGGGAGCTTTGTCCCGCGTCTCGCAAGACGCAAGTAGTGTCCCGCATTTCAGTTATGTCTGTATTATTATTTTTTCATACCTGAAATTACATTAGGCCTACCACCGTAAGAAATGTAATAAAACTGTGACTGGCATTGAAAAATCTATTTGTGCAGCCATCAAGTTCTAGATGTGAAAATAACCAAACAAGGGTGCGTTTCCCGAAAGCATCGTTGGTGAACCATGGTTGTAAGTCCCATTGAACTCTATTGGTAACGACGGAACTTGCGACCATAGTTCACTTTGGGAAATGCACCCCAACGCAATCATAGAGAGAGGTTTTCCCGCTGATAACAACTGAGTAGACAGCGCAAAGGAATAAGTGCGGGCCTCATCGGTCAGTAAAACTCGGTGTAAACAGCTACACCAGCAAGGATTTCTTCTCACATACTGGATAAGAACCTCAAGAGCTGCTCAAAGCTGCCCAAATTGATGGTTTAAAGCTTGTAATCATCCATCCTGATGGCAAATATTTCAAACGAACATGTGCTGATCCCGTGGATGCTTGAGAACCTACGGAAAAACACGAGATATTCTCCATTTTAACCAATAAAAAACTTGATTGCAACTTTCAGACACGACTTTCTACTCACATTAATAATTCATTTAAGGCGGTTTCTATGGCGTTATTATAATGAAAAATGTTGAGAGCGCATCAAATGCGTGAGCAGGAATCTCTCCACTCACAGGCATTCCCTTCTCGCGCAAAACTAGACGCGCTCTCTCTCGCTCGCTATTACATGTGCGTGCTCCCAGTCCCACTTTGGGGACATTCTAAAACGCTTAACGTGAAAAACGCTTAACGTGGCTTAATGTACTAAGTGATATTAACAGACCAAACTTAGTAAACATCATACTAATAAAGTATACTACAGAAAAGCAGTTGAGCCCAGAATTTGAACGCAACGCGTTTAAGTTCACGTTAAGCGTTTTCCTCCCATAGAAAACACTTAACGTGGCTTAATGTACTAAGACAGTGATATTAAATGATCAAACTCAGTAAACATCATACTAATAAACCATACTATGTACAGCAAAGCAGATGAGCCCAGAATATGAACGCAATTTAATTAAACATTGTTTTCCTCCCATAGAAAACCGTTATTAGAAAAGGCTTTTAACATCGCTTAATGTAGCCTACTAAGTGATATTAAAAGATCCAATTCTGCACAAAACAATTATTCTGTATAGTATGCTTTATTAGTGTTTACTAGCTAAGTTTGGTCTTTTAATGTCTTAATGGGAGGAAAATGCTTAATGTGTAATTAAACGTGTTGTGTTCATATTCTGGGCAAATCTGCTTTTCTGTACATAGTATGCTTTATTAGTATGGTGTTTACTAAGTTTGGTTTGTTTATAACACCGCCTTAGTAAATTAAGCTACGTTAAGCTTTTCCACATTAAGCGTTTTCACATTAAGCGTTTTAGAATGTCACAAACTTGGTCCTCCTTCATGTGCACTCATGAATCTAGAATTGTCTTCTCTCCAGGATTTAATGTTGCCGCAACATAATGTGGGCACCCACCAGCAGAAACATTAATCGGCGCACATGCCAAGTTTGCCAACGAATGTAAATCAATATTTACATAGCATAATAGTAGTAAATTTCTCTGTCTCACACGTGTCCCGCATTGTCCCGCAAAATCACATCTACTGTCCTGCAACAGATCAATAGCCAGCTGGTCACCCTATATCAGTCTCATTTACTAACATAGATGTTTGTAATTAAAACTATTTTACTATTTATTATTGTACTATTTTAAGTCAAGAACATTAAAATATTTCTCAAAAATAGCTTTGTTTTTGTAGTAAAAAAAACAATGCTAAAATATTAAATGTTCTTAAATTTTGGCGCCACTTTTACAAACACTTTCGCCATTTTCACTACGTTTACACCTACATTTTCATGTTTCAAATTTTACAAAATTGGGTAGAGTGGGGGAAAACGCCCCCCTTAAGGAAAATGTGACATTACAGTGAAACAAAACATAAATGTGACTAGAATTGCCATCCCGGTTTTGAGTGACTATGGCAGGAGTTATTCACCAAATACTAAAATTGCTCAGCCTTCATAATTAATTAGTATTTTGACTGAAAATATTTTTGTACAAAGAAGGCGTTTTGCCCCAGCGGTGGGGTAAAACGCCCCCCAAGGTGGGGTAAAATGCCCCCTTTCTTACCAACCAGTTTGCTTCATAGATCAACAGCAAAATGAACAGACTAGTTTTTAATCTCTAAAAGTAAAAGGCAAGTAATGTATCAACATGTATCAACATTTCTTTTATATGTCCGCATCTATATGGAGAGAAAAAATATATATATGAGGTTGAGATTTCTACACTAGGCCTTTATGGGGTTGATAATTTATGTATTTGTTCACCACTATCACCAAGACAAACAGAAAACCCTAAATAAATATTAAACTTATAAATTTGTATATTTATGTAGTGAAATATATTCAATAAATGCATTCAAAGCCACTATGTTTTATCACTGGGTCACCTAACCACCTTCCATCAGTGAGCTAACTGTGCTATCAAGCTAGCCTAATGCTCACTTGAGGTAATTTTTTTTTTATTTTGTTCAAATATTTAGATTTTACCACCTAGTTATACTGCATTAAGTGTAAAACAAAGGATTTGATAGACAGAAATATGTTATTATAGTAATTATGATCGCCTCTGGGGGGCGTTTTACCCCTCAGCGTAGGGGGCGTTTTACCCCACAAGCTATTTTTTTTTTTTTTTAAATTAATTTTTAAAATATAATTATATTCCTTATAAATAACACATCCTCTCAAACTACAGACTTCACTATTAATCTATCATACATCACTGTGATATCCTGCAGAACAATATTCTCTTAAACACTTGTTTACTAATATCTGAAAATTATAGCGCTTACTATGTAATCCTCTTCTCTTCAAATACGTCGCTGGTGTCAGCTTCTCCAAGGAGATTTGTTTATCCCCGTTGTCAAACGTAGTGCATAGCAACAGTGAAAATGTATCTTGACCCCCCTTAGTGGTTATTTTGGGAAAAACAGGTGGGGGGCGTTTTACCCCAGGGGGTGTTTTCCCCCACTCTACCCTACTTCATAATTTCATAATCAAATCAAAACACATTGGAAAGGTCTGAGACTCGAGGTGCCATATTTGGCCACTATTTTGTGATAGAAATGATATTGTAATGGTATCATAAAATAACAGTATCGTGTTACAAAAAATTACATTATCACAAAAGTACTGGGACAAAATATTATAGTTCGAATTAAAATACAGTCGTCTACACTAGCGATCAAAATAGAGCAAATCACGTTTTGAAAGTAACTTGGTGCTTAACGATTTTATCATTGCATCATTACACCAGTAGGTGGCGACAAGTGACTGTTAAAAAATGTGTTTCTCATTGAATCATTTGTTCAAGAGATTTATTCAAAAATGCTTATTCATCATCTAGTAAAGAAAGAAGTGTTTATGAGTGAGTCACAAGACTGCAGCAATTAACATTTTGCCAGAACTTATAGTAAATTACATGTTATTTTTTTAGTTGTCTGTCCAGAGTCATGGGAGAATCGTGATCTCTATTTGAAACAAAAAAAAAATTGATTCTCAATTTATCCAGAATCATGCAGCTCTACTACTAATAATTCAGATAATCAACAACTAGTCAACTTTGAAAATACGTAGGCATTTCCCTAATTTAAACCAAAGGATTAGCAGCACAGAACACATTTACATACAAAAGTGCTCAGCTGCAACTTTTCAGTTGCTGTGCTGCATGCAAATGGTGAAAAAGAAAATGATAAAACAAATCCAAAATTAAACTCATATGGAGCAGCAAGACCAAAGACAGCGAGAGTAACTTACACAATAAAAACAACACCACCAGCACTAACACACGCTCCACACATCCTCAAAACAAAATGAAAAGTTTCCATGGCAGAACGCAGTCAGCATGTGGAGCTCATATGTTTCTGATAAGCGTTAATGGGGAACTGTGAGGTAATGATGAAGTCATGCTTGTCCACTGGACAGGTTCAAATAAAAGACTGGTGCTTTCCAAATGGTTTCATACTTACTCAAGCACTGACACACACAGGCAACACACACACACACACACAGAGAAATGAGACTGGCTCACAAAGCTAGTCAGGGCAACAGAAGATAAAATTATGGTTTCAATTTGTGTTTCTCTCTATACACTGCTGGATAACAGATACTCCAAATGCATCTCTATATGTATCTGACCTCAGAAAACATTCTCAGTCAGTTGATGGGTTTTTTCCTGATCTGAAGAAGAAAAACAGAATGAAGCCTGTTCATCTGCAATATTCATGCGCTCATGAAAAATGCGTGAAGAGAGACAAGCAGACACACCCATCGAGCCAGAAAATATATCAAAGGAGAAAGGCTAAAAAATGGTTTAAGAACTCAAATTCTAGCATTAAAGATAAAAATGTGCAACATTAATTTAAAATCTAGTCGATTTTAGCGACAGTCCAGAAAAATGTTTATCTACACAAACGAAGGCCACTTTCACTCAGCAACAGGATATGGTTGTCAGTTCAATATTTGATGGTCAAGTCACTGTTCTCCACTGGAGCTGCTTCCATCAGTTTTATTTTATACGTGCGACTCAAATGCTCCACTCTCCACCCAGATATAAAACCTGCTGGTTAATGAAGATTTGACAGATGAACTTGCAAATCTTGTCATGTCAAATGTGATATAGTCTCTGCAACGTCTGATGCATAAGGCACACAAAATGGAAAACATTTCAGAAGTTTCGAAGTCGTCATCTGATTGGTTGAATTCTCCAGGAGTTCTGGGAGATGAGCGTGTTGCGTTCTTTAATGGTCCGCCTGGAAACAAAGCCGTCGTGATGCCAAACCCCCTCATGGAAAAAGAAAGCCATCCTGTTTACAACTGTGACAATGAGTGCTTATCAGGATCAACTAAACGTTGGATTGTCAAAAGTTTGTTCCACCATTGTTGCAGTAAACTTGCACAATGTTCTTGAATGAATTGGCCACCAGTCTGTTATTGTGGGGACATCGAATTTACATTTTCATGCCCCTAAACATGACAGTCAGATGTCCTCTTGGGCGGTTCTTGGCCAATGAAAGTTGCGATGGAGTCTTTTATGGACGTCACCATCTTTGATATTACTTTGGTCACTGTCGCTATGGTTACTGTTTATAAAATACAGGCTTGACTCTTGTTGAACGTTCATACAGACAGTATTCAAGATGCTATTGTAAGTTGATGTTTGAACAGGACATTTCAATGAACGAGACAATGATACGCATCCATTTTCTTTCTCAATTGTCTATATAAGCAACCGTGTTTACGAGGATACTCACAGATACGGGCATTGACATAATTTTGCGTGTCAGTTCAAGCTCAAATAGACGCAGAAGAGAACAGAATTCTGTGCTGTCTGTGTGCGCACAGAAAACAGCGCACAAGTTCCGAATTGAGTTGGCCATAAACAACACAGACATTGAGATGGATGCCAAATCTTGAATATTGCCTTCAAATGTGCTGCACAAATCCTAAAAAGTGAAGCCAAAGCATTTTGATCACCCCCTGGTGGCTGGCTGCAGTATAGGTCGTAAACCCTTGGACGCAAGCCAAACTAAAAAAAAAAATCTGATTACACTTCAAATAATTTTTTTCCAAAGATCATTTCTGTCATTTTAGGTAGTTCTTATCACGCAAACGTATGTTCAAGTGTTAATTTCTCCAATAAGTTTGGCTTTAGTTAGTTATCTGATGCTATAAAAATAGGGTGTAATGTCATGATTGACAGCTGTGCTTGCAATTGAGCCTGTGGGAGTGGGAATGTGGGCTCCACTACTGCACAGACTCAGGATCTGAACGATGTAATCGGCAACGGCCGTTACTGGGATATTTTGGCTTAATTTTTCTGCAGTGGAAGGAAGCGGAGAAACGCTGTCCATCTTTTTTACAGTCTATGATTTGCTTACATCCTCCCTACCTAGACTGCAATTTTGGGCATAATAAGCATAGAGTACAGTACACCTAAGATGCCATAAATGCTGAACAGGAAGGCAGCTCACTAGGATTTGAGACAGAGCCAAACACATTTTAGTCAGCGGCCTGAATATGAACAGAGGGCAAGTTCAGGCTTAATTAAATATTAAAAGCTTATAAGAGGCTTTATTGCACTTTTATTGCACATACACACCTTGCCCTGCAGACAAATTAATCTTCAAATTTTATATCTCATGTACAAGCTTGACTAAATTAGAATGAATTATGAACCAGGATCTCCAATTAAAGAATGCAAGAATTACTAAAATGCAAGGACAGCTTTAAAAGTGCACAAACACCAATGTATGCGCCTTTGACTTTTGACTATGCATCAGCAGGCCTCAACAATAATGATGGCCTGCAGGCCCGGGGCCAAAGTGAGAGCGTTTTGAGCCTGTTGATATAACAGTCTATAAGCTATTATCTAACGACATTTATTTATGTATTTTAATATATATATTAAAATAAAATGAAAAATTTATATTTAAAATTAATATTTTATATATGGTTTACTTAAAATAGAATACATTATAAAGAAATTATTTTATTTTAAAATTATATTAAATTATGTATAAAGTGTAAAAAATATTAAATATATACGCAAATTTCCATTAAAATACACACGCATATATATATATATATATATATATATATATATATATATATTTTAAATGTATTTGTTTGAAATATTTTACATAGAGAGAATATTTAAAATAGATTACATTATATTTAATTTATCTATACATTTTATTTAAAATTACATTAAATTATATATTTAAAATTATATATACTGACAACATACGCATCAGTGTCTATTTCGCAAACACTAATAATCCACACATTTGCATTCCTCTGATTCATCTGCATCAAGCACACTATTACTGTGATTAAACGCACTGCTGCATCTCCATGACAGCGTCTCTGTTACAACCACAACAACTTCAGTGCAGCGCAGGGAAGGACATACTGTAACTTCAAAGGCACCACTGCGTCCATCACTTCAAACAAGCATCATAAACGGATAAACTGTGCTGCAACTGAAGGCATGTATGAAAGAGCACGAGCACGTTCCCAAGCACAGAGACATTTTCATTAAATAAAGTCACAGACAGCCCTGTGTACTCTAACAGAGGCCTAAATAATACATCCGCGCAAAGTGTATTTAAAGCCGCTTACCTATTACGCGTTTGGGAAGTTGTGCCCAATCTGGTACTTTCATTCAGTCCACGCGCACGTTCAGCCCAGAGAGCTCGAGCGATTTGAACTGTAGTTCGGGGTAGTTGCAGTGAAGAGCGCGTGAGGTCAGTAGCGCTGCGCAGATGACATGAGCGGAGTGATTGACGTCACACACGGGGCTGAACGGCTTCATCTGATCCTCATATGATACCGATCTGCGGTGGGACTGCGACGCGCACTATATGGCAGGAAATCAAGGCTGCTCTACGCTCGTCACGTTTAAATAAGGAGCAAAATATGGCAGACCCCGAAAATTGTAAACTAATGATGGTCTTCAAAAGGGATTTTCAAACTATTTTATTTATTTATTTATTTTTATTTATTTGGGGGGGGGGGGGGGGGATTATATTTAAAATAATTTATTATAATTAATATATAATATATTGAGTCAAATGTTCTGTTAAATGTTTAATTGATTCTTTAAAAAAGACTAAACCTATTATTTTTTCATTTGTACATTTTGCCAACCGTATGTAAATTAATTTGTATTCATTAATTAACATTGTAATGTATTTATACGAATTTCTATGAGCCGATGCTTCCACCTAGTGACCGGAAATGGTATTACATCACAATACCGGAAGCGTGCTTGACCATAACTTAATGCTGTGATTGTGAACTGTCTTTTGGGCACTACTGCATGTGTGAACCTTACCACAGAATTTAAAGAAACAGAGGCATCATATCCAGAAAATTCACCAAAAGCTAAACTTTAAATTATCCACTGGTGAAAATCGTAATTATTGTTTTCTGATCGGTACAGTAAATATATAATAATCAGAGTGTCTTGTATCTGAGAATTATGTGATTTACGTTTGAAATAAGACACGTAACAAACAGGTGGTTCTCACAACTATTAAATAGGTAAACGGGGAAAACATACTGTATCTGAATGAGTTACACTGGCATACGCTGCATTCATATTTTAACAGTCCGTAACACCTAAATCACAGGTGTTCGTCCATTTATATGCATTTTCGAATTGCATTGTGGGACCTTGATCTCTGCCAACTTTTGGCAGCCATAATGTATAAATAAGCAGCACAAAAATGTATCCAACTATTTCAGCGGTAAGTAATTTTAAGAAAATAACACTACAGTTTAAAAAGTGATTGTTGTATTGACATTTTAGTAGTTTGAAATTATGTATTGTTGAATTTTCGTTGGATATCGCCAACTTTTTTCAGAGCAGCGCCATGACAGTACGAAAGCAAGGCTGTGAGGGATAGACTTGCCGTGTTTTCAATGGCGTCTGCTGTAAAAAAAAAAAAAAAAAAAAAAAAAATGTTTTTGCAGTGTTACGTCAGCAGAACAATCCAAAACACATCAAATACATAACAGTGCAACCCACTGAAGAGATGCATATCCCTCACAGCCTCACTGATGAATATGATAAAGGGTCATGGCATGGATTCTTTTATTAGTTTCAATGTTACAATGTTCCTTGAGGTTCACTTATAATGTTAATAAAGTTTTTTGCACAGAAAAGGTAAAGTATATGCCATTGTAATGTTGAATGTAGTGATGAGATAAACAAAACTTCTTGAAACTATGAATCATTTGAACCAATTGCTTCGCAAAATGATTCACCTTTTCGAAGCTCTCGAAATGCCACACACTGGTGACACCTGCATGTCAAAACTGTGTCAATAAAACAAACTCAGCTCATACATACATAAAATACCTTTTACAAACCAATTGCAAATGTTTAATTGAAAGTGTAACCTATTTAATGCAATTAACAAATCATCTAATACCAGCAGTTAAATATAAAGTGATGCCAACATCAACAATGCCAAAAGTGTTAGATCGAGGATGCCAGGAATATCAGATCCAACCCCAAATGCCGTTATGTCTGTTACCTTACATCTGTTAAACACCAAGGCTGCATCTGAAATCACATACTTCTCTACTTTATAGCAGGCGAAAAACAGTATGTAAGTGAGTTTTACTGCATGTAATCTAGTTATCTATTTTATCTACTTACTATTTCATCTAGTGATAAGGTTCACAACATCATCCTGTGACGTTAAACCCTTGAAATGGAGACATTCTCTTATCTCTTAAGTATCCCTTGAAACTACATAATCATCGGCTGAAAATCATATACTGAGACACCAGCGTTATATATCTAGCCCTGTAAGCAGGTTATGTGTTAATGTGATTAAGTTGTCATAGTAACTAAGAAAAAAGAAAAAAAAAAACAGGAATAGCATACAGTGGTCCCAGAAGGTTTTTGAACACTTAAGTCACACTTAAAAATGTCTGAATTTCATTGCATTAAATACAAAATAACAAAAGTGCAATCAGAAAACAAGAGATGTTAGAGCTCTTCTTAGCACTAACTTAACTTTTCAGAGACACCTTTTCAGTCATTTTTTAACAATGGTCTTTAGGGCCCCGTTTACACCTGGTATTCATGAACATGAGTTTCCTAGTTAAAAATTGGACATGAATGCCCCCTCAAGTCGTATTTACCACTGGGAAGCTTGGGGATAATTTATATACCTGAGTTGGGAAGGCTATAATCGTTAAACATGCACACTAAAAACTCCTGGGTCAAAAATAACCCATAATTTTAACCCAACACAAATAACCCAGAAAAAGGGTTAAAGAAATAACCCAGGAGTTTTTAGAGTGTGGCAAAGTGGAAAATGATTGCTGCTGTGACTGGAATTCTTTATTAGTCTTTTCCACAAAAGCTACATCGTCTTGTCTTTAAACCGTGCATATTTACACACATGAATAACCATTTAAAGCATGTTGTAAGTTTTATACAAGGCAAAAATAAGTCTGTATTTGACCGAAATTCCCGAATTGTCAACAAGCTGACTATAGATAACGTGATTAATTTTTATATAGTTGTCAATGAATGGAACACTAAATATCATTTTGGCTTTAATAAGTTTTCCCAATAAATAGGCAAGAATAAACCTTGTGTCCTCCATGATTCCTGTTCTCTCCGACAATTTGTAGTGAACAGAAATTATTCATTCTGTTGTTCAACATCACACAAAGTCACTGAATTAGTATAAAGCACAAATCCAGCACAGAGGGGTTCAGTGAATGTGGTGTTGAATGTGTATAAATGTCTGAGTTCGTGTGTGTCAGAGATGCTGTAGAAGGACAGAATGCCGGCCGGCTCGTCCAGATACACTCCTACTCTGTTATAGGGAGGTGATGGGGGAGGTATGTGTTTTCCCACATTATCATGCCAGGCGATCAGTTTCTCCCCAAAGCAGCTCAGAATCCAGGATTTTTCATTGGCTCCAAACCTACACTCACTACCTTCTCCTTTCCTGCTGATTCCTTTATATGACACTACCATATCACCCAACCCACTCCATTCAGCCTCCCAGTAACAGCGTCCAGTCAGAGGCTCTTTACACAGAACCTGTGGAAGGCCGTCGAATCTCTCTGGATGATCAGGATGTGACATTGGTTCTGGATTACATATCAGCTTTTTGTTGCCCTCTACAATAGAGAGACGATTGTGTACCGTGTTTGGATCCAGTGTGAGATTACAGAAATCTGCACACAAGAAAACAGAACATTAAAAAAACACAAAATATGTTCAAGAATCAGATTGGCCTTGGATCTACTTTTCGGTTCCACATAAATATACAGGTGCATCTCAATAAATTAGAATATCATGAAAAAGTTTTTTTTTCTGTAATTTAATTGAAAAAGTAAAACTTAAATATATTCTAGATTTATTAGACATAAAGTAAAATATTTCCAGACTTTGTTTTCATTTTGATATAAAAAAAAATTTCAAGTTCTATTAAATTACCATTCTCAGGGTATAAATACTGGGTTTAGGTCAGTAATCCCAACAGCAGTCATGGGGAAGTCTTCTGACTTGACAGTTGTCTAGAAGACGATAATCAAGACCCTCTACAATGAGTGTAAGCCACAGAGGGTCATTACTGAAAGAGCTGGCTGTTCGCAGAGTGCTGTGCCAAAGCATATTCATAGAACGTTGACTGGAAGGAAAAAGTGTGGTAGGAAAAGGTGTACAAGTGAAAGGAATGACTGCAGGCTTGAGAAGATTGTCAGGCGAAGCCGATTTAAGAACTTAGGAGAGCTTCAAATAGAGTGGACTGAAGCTGGAGTCAGTGCATCAAGAGCCATCGACGCCTTCATGAAATGGGCTACAACTGTCACATTCCACGTACCAAGCCACTTCTGAACCAAAGACAACGTCAGAAGCGTCTTACCTGGGCTAAGGAGAAGAAGAACTGGACTGTTGCTCAGTGGTCCAAAGTCCTCTTTTCAGATGAAAGTAAATTTTGAATTTCATTTGGAAATCAAGGTCCCAGAGTCTGGAGGAAGAGTGAAGAGGCACAGAAACCATGTTGGATGAAGTCCAGTGTGAAGTTTCCACAGTCAGTGATGATTTGGGCTGCCATGTCATCTGCTGGTGTTGGTCCACTGTGTTTTCTGAAGTCCACAGTCAATGCAGCCATCTACCAGGAAATTTTAGAGCACTTCATGCTTCCTTCTGCTGACAAGCTTTATGGAGATGCTGATTTCATTTTCCAGCAGGATTTGGCACCTGCACACAGTGCCAAAGGTACCAAAAGCTGGTTCAATGACCATGGTGTTACTGTGCTAGATTGGCCAGCAAACTCGCCTGACCTGAACCTATTGTCAAGAGGAAGATGAGAGACACCAGACCCAACAGTGCAGATGACCTGAAGGCCGCTATCAAAGCAACCTGGGCTTCCATTACACCTGAGCAGTGCCACAGACTGATTGCCTCCATGCCACGCCGCATTGATGCAGTAATTCATGCAAAAGGAGGCCCAACCAAGTATTGAGTGCATAGAAATGAACATACTTTTCAGAAGCCTGACATTTCTGTTTAAAATATCCTTTTTTTTTATTGATCTTATGAAGTATTCTAATTTTTTGAGATAGTGAATTGGTGGGTTTTTGTTAAATGTCATCACAATTAAAAGAACCAAAGACTTAAAGTACTTAAGTCTGTGTGCACTGAATTTATTTAATACACGAGTTTCACAATTTGAGTTGAATTACTTAAATAAATGAACTTTTCCACGACATTCTAATTTATTGAGATGCATCTGTATATATATTTACAATCAAAACATTTTATTTTTGAAACTTTATTGTAAATAATGAGCTTATTCTAGACCTTGGTATTGTGTAAAATGGTGTCCTGTAAAGAAAAAGTGTGCGTGTGTGTAGACTTACATTTTTGTAGTTCTGATTTACTCATGGTCTCTCCACTAAGTTCCATGATCAAAGACATAATCCAGACTGTCAATGAAAAAAAAAAAAAGCATAATGTGCCATGTTCTATTCATCTGACTCGCAAAAAATGTTGAAGAAATAGAAATAAAAGTTTTAAAAATACAACACAATGAAGATACAATAAATACAATAAATAATTGTTAAATATTATAAATAATATTAGCTGTCCGTCCTTTACTATGCTATTTTTTTTGTAGTTTACTAAGCTCCGAAGGTATGAAGGCACCTATTGTATCTGTTAGATTTCTTGTATAATGACACATACAAATATCTGACCATATGTAAAGCCACAATACCAACTTTGACGACACAGTGTTTAATTATTTAAAAACTACAGGTTTTTTTTCTGAAAAGTAGCAGGTTTGGACATACAAGGTTTCCATCTGACAGTGACAATATATAGTTCTAAAATTTCACTATTTTAAAATTACCTCAGCTTCTCCAGTTGGCACTTTGAAATTTTCAGTGCTTCAGCTTCACTCCTGAATCTCTCCTGAAGTTATTGGTACTCACGTCCAGTTCCTTTAGACAGGAGTTTGATGATTGTGGAGCCACACTTTAACAACACTGATCAGTAAACTTACAGATGGACAATCTGAAATAGAACAGAATTATTACGCAACTGACCCTTATGCAAGCACCGCACCCCTTGGTTACTAAAACTTAACAAAACATTGGATACGAATCAAGAGCTTTCAGTGAGCAGCATGACTCATAAGGTGGTGCAATGTGTTCATAAGGTGGTACAAAATTTATTGGATATTATTCTTACTTGGGCTAAAATTAATTGTGACATTGTAAAGAATTTTGTCTGTTGTTTCTTCTTTTATGAAAGATAAATAAGTATGCTCTTGAATAAAACATGAATAAAACTATAGAGACTATAGAGAGGAAATAGTCTCATGATCGTAGGCAAATAACAGTAGTATCTTTTTATGTACTGTTGGTAATCAAAGTTATATTACTCTCTATATACTGTTGATAATCACAGTTGTGTACCCTCAGTTTTATGACATTCAGCTTCTCCAGTTGGCAGTTTGGACTAGAGATCGACCGATATGGGTTTTTCTATAACCAATGCCGATGCCGATGTTTAGAGGTCAGGGTCAGCCGATGGCTGATATGTGCTGCCGATTTTTAGGGCCGATATCTTGAAGTTTTCCCCTTCATTTGCATGCTAAAATGTCACACTAATAATAAGTGGATGCACAACATTTCTAAACTTAACATCATTTATTGAACACTGACTTGATTTACATAAAAGTTTTAGAGCATTTATCAAGCTGAATTTTGCTCCAAAAGTTTGTTGGAAAATAAACGTAAACTTAAATATACATTTAAATAAAATAAATACAACTTTATAAAAAAAAATAAAAAAAAACTTTGTCATGTTGCACAGCCTTGTATGCAAGGACAGTGCTAAACTCTTAGTGATTTCTGACATTCTTGACGGTTGACGTTAGACAGGTTTAATGAGGATAATAACTATGCGACTATATATATATATATATATATATATATATAGTCATTGGGCGGAACACATCACTTTATTAGGCTGATGTCCATTTCGCATTACACAGTTGATGGAAACACACGCAGATGCGCATATTCTTGAGCTGAATTTTCATTAATGCAAAGTTGGATGGAAACCCGGTTATTGTCCGCATCAAACCATGCTTCCGAACAAATGTCATATACTTCTGCGCAGTGGCGTAGCACAAATCCGCGGGGGTTTAACCAAGAAGGGGACCAATGGATATCACACAAGAAGCAACGTGCAAACTTTGCGGAAAAGTTATGCCGGTAAAAGCTTAACCTCGGTCAGTATTCAAAGTGAAAGTAAAAGTGACGGAGCTGCCTGACGCTGCATTAACGGAGCATTTTCTCTCAGAGACGAATTTCAACATAATATGCTGATAACGGTATATAACTTAATTTATTCCATTATTTCTCTTGTTGCCCGTACATATAGTGAAACAAATGAGAAGAACAGTATTTCGTGTTAAACAGCTTGTTTTTTTTTTTGTTGTTGTTGTTTTTGTTTTAAAGTTGGTGCTTGAAGTAGCTAGCCTAAAGCTGCTCTTAATTTTCATTTATGACTGCAGTGTTAGGAAATATTATAGACTGTTAATAATTATAATTATAGGTCCAATTCATTGTATAATAGACCTAAAAAAATGTTTAAAACATTTTCAAAGAGGAGCTGATAGCCTAATCTTTTATTATCCTCACAGCACGTCAGTTATGCGGTGATGCGCTGTGAAATTATTGCGGGGCAAATTTATTATAATATTAATTTAATAATAAAAGTAGCTTACCTAATAGTAATAATAATAGACTAGAAGAATGTAACAGGCTTACATTAATTGGAAATGCCAAATCCTCTTAATATTGCCAATATTTGTCGGAGTAGTAGCATTATGCCAGTTCCGACGGTTCTATGCTATCCGTTGTTTCTTTCACTAAGTGAAGCAACACTTCATAGTTTACTAGTAATATATAGTAAATATATGGCCATAGGACTTTGAAATATCAGAATTTAAGCATTAGGCTACCTTTATCTCCCAGTACTGTTGTTGAATCTTTCAAAAGTTTCAATTCAAATGCGGCAGCAGCACATTCCACCGCACCAATAACACAGGGCTGCCCGCGGACGTGCCTGGCTTTAAATCGGCGCTACTAAACACGGATATCGGCCGATGCCGATATATTAAAAAAAGACAAATATCGGCCCGATATATCGGCCGACCGATATATCGGTCGACCTCTAGTTTGGACTCCTCAATGAGTCCAAAGGTCTGAGTTTGATTATACATAACTGACCCTTATCTAAGCAACGCACCCTTTGATTACTGATGCTTTACAAAACATTGCATAAAAATCAAGCAGAGCTTTCGGTGAGCAGTGTGACTTTCAGCAAAATGAGTTTATTATTGAGGGTACGTTTACACGACAACGATATGTTTAAAATGGAGAAGTTTTTCCTTTGAGTTTTCCGCATACAGACAACACCATTGTCAAAACGCTGTATTCTGCTGGCAGGCCATTAGATGGCAATGAAACACTGAACATGTAATACGCACATGCATGACATAATCGTTTTCACAGATTCACATTTTTGTTGTTTACACAGAGACCGTTTTCGAAAACTTGCACTTTAAAACCCGTTTTCAAAAGTTTGCATACAGTTGAGTACACTTAGACGTTCTTAAGATTATCTTAAGAAGTACTAAAGAAGACTTTTTAGTATATTGCGTACAAAATTAGTGCACGAAAATAGAGCACTTTAAGTACATTATATGTACTTTTTTTCACCTGGGAAGAAACGTTTTGCGTTTGCGACAGATCAGATATCAGTAAGAGTGAACGTGCATATTTTAAAACAAAACCGTATTTACAAATAGTTTCAATTGATTAGGCCTTCTTCACAACTGCAGTAGAACTTATTTTACAATTTTTACTTTTATTTATTCCCTTAATCCTTTTAAGGGAATCCTTTAGTTCAGAGAGTCCTGTTAGTCGGATTTATAGGCTACAGCACGTGAATTCATCCATTTGTACCGAAATACATGTGGCTGGTGAACTGGGAGAAGAATAGAGTGAGCTTTATAGTTACTTATGCCAAGTTTACACTACAGGATTTTAAGCCAGAGCCCGATTTGCCAGTTAACAAGCTCGCCGACAGGTCGGGCTGTGATCGGGGGAAAATCAGCAAGTGATCGGTGCTCACCAATCTTTATGTGTGAACTACTCAACAACGCATCAAAGAGGCTCGCAGACACCAGACAAATATCTAGCATGCTAAATATCTGGAGCTGTCGGCCTACTTGACATCATGTGGTGTCACGTGTCGCGATGCAACAGCCAATGAAATACACGCTGATGTCTATGGAAGCTGCAATAACAGTCCATTCAAATAATATTTGCCGACGTTTATTCATATCAGATGCACATTGTGTAAGAAACTATAAAGCTCACTCACTCTATTGTTCTCCAACTTCACCTGCCACATGTATTTCAGGACAAATGGATGAATTCACGTTATATATATATTAAGATCAAGGTCATTATATAGGTTTTTAAATGACAAAGATAGTTTGGTGAGAAAAGCAATACAAAGCGTCGTCATGGAAACTATAAAGGGAAACGTTCTAAAATAACAGTCGCCTTAACTCTGGGAGGTCAGCCAGAATGTTTTAAACCTGTGTGAAAGGGTTATTTTAATTTTAATTAAATTTAATTCAAAATTTAATCTAATTTCCTCCCAACATCCATTTTCAAATAAAGTCGTTGGGTGACAGTTGTCGTCAGCTCGTGTATTGTGTAACCTCCTCGTTGCGGATCATTTACGTAGTGTCATGTAGTGTGAACACCACGACGATACTAAGACTCCACAGCAAGTCATGTAGTCTGAACAGCACAGCGATGTGCTGACGTTTAAAGTCCTGTAGTGTAAACTTGGCATTACACAATGTGTATCTGATGTGAATAATGTCGGCAAATTATAGGCTATTTGAATGGATTGTTATTGCTGCTTCCATAGACATTAGTGTATATTTCATTGGCTGTTGCGTCGCGACATGCGACACCACAGGATATCGAGTCGGCCGACAGCTCCAGATTTTTAGCATGCTAGATATTTGTCTGCCATCAGTGAGGTGTCGGCGATGCGTCAGCGAGCCTCTTTGATGCGTCGTTGAGTAGTTCACACACAAAGATTGCCCCCGATCACAGCCCGACCTGTCGGGCTTAAATCGGGCTTAAAATGTAATGTAAACTTGGCATAAGTAGCCTTGCTGCTCCAATTTTGATGTCTTCTGATTGTATAATCACAATTATTGAACATCAAAAGCTAAAGTTAAAGCTTAAGTCTCCCCCAGGAGCTCCCAAAGAAGTCTGCAGGTTCAGCCAAGCCCCATAGCATCAAATAAACTAAACTAAAACCAAACCTATTAGAAAAATGAACACTTGAACAAGATCAATGATTTTGGCACACTTGTAAAAACACACATTTTATTCAATTAATCTAACTAAAGTGCACAATAAATATTTTATTTTTGACGCTTTTTTTCACACAAAAGTGTGAAAACTGATGGTCGAATTGAATTTAGAGGAACAATGAGGTACGTCTTTATTTATTTATTTATTTTTATGTCGTCTTACGTTTGAATAACTAAACGAGTGCTATGCCTGACTATTTAAGTGACTATATTCTGATTATAAACTAAGTATTACACTACTGATGCTCAACACACCAGCAAATGACATCTCACCGGAAGTTTTCGAGCTGGCTTGTATTATTGTGGAAGTTCTAAGAACGCTCCGTGCATATAGCCCATTTGCGTACTTATGCACTATTCTACTACGTTTTTAAGTACAAATAGTGCGAGTAGTGTGTTCACACTGAAAATTCCAAAAAGAAAACGTGCAGATATATGAGATATAAAAACCACCATGTACGGCTATGATCAGCTGTTCGGCTGAGCTTTCGATGTTGTAACGGAAAGGCCGAAGCTGATAGGTTGGTTCTTGTCACATGGCCTGCGGTGCGCTTGCGGCATTCTGAAAAGTTGAGAATTTTTCATCTCGATGCGCCTGGAAAACGCACCGCATGGGCGTCGCTTCTATTATGAGCGCGGCTGCTGCGTGCCTACATTTGAAACGAATTTGAGCGCGCAAAAGACGTGATATGTGAACGGCCCCTGAGTCCTGTATCGACAACCTGCCATACAAGTCCTGTATCGTCCTGTATCGACAACCTGCCATACAAGTGGCTTGTGTACATTTCAGAAAACCCCTTGCTCACAAATATTACATGCAAAAAATATTGCATTGCCACGGCGGGCCAGACTAAACACCTATAAGGCCTACGTTGAACGTTCTTCACTAAACCGCATCCATTAGGCTTTTAGTCAAAAAGTGTGCATATTTGGAGAAATATTGTTATACTTACACTTTTCATATTTTCTTTAGGCAGAATCATCATTTCTATTCATTTCCCACTGAATTTCGCGATCTGATGAGCATTAGCGGCTTCCAGCGCTGTCTGTGCTTCTCTTCCGCGATCTGTGTTATGACTCAGAGGAAGATCATTCTCTCCCTGCACATATTCAACTCGTTACGTCTTCATAAACTTAATGCTCTCTGAATTATCGGGAGTACGAATTGCCCACGAACGCCCTCCTATTTAAACAAACGAAAAAAGAAAAAAAGAAAAACCTTGAATTTGAAAAATGCGATTAGCTCAGCGCTTCAGAAGTGGGTATTAAGTGGGCTTAAGTTGCTTTCGATTTCTGTCTGTGTACCAACCCAGAGAAACGTTTATAAACATGAAACATTAAACTACTAAACATACGATAACGACAGTAGGCTATATGATTATGTGATTTTTATGCGATTTGGGATATTTTTTTATAATAATAAACGATACATGAGAAATGCTAAGCAGGTGCTATTAGCTGCTTATAAAATGGTACAAATAGCATCAATAGCATACAGTCATCAGAGCTACATCAGTGCATACAGTCAACTGTACATTACAGGAAAGAATGAATATTATAACATACATAACGTTATTGATTAAGGCTTTAACATTGTTGGAGGTAGCCTAATGTATCCAAGTACTACTTCATATCTTTACAAAATATAATAAATAGGGGCTTTACAGACAAAAATTTGCACTTATGTTTAAAAAATTTAGCTAGTAAAATAAATAGATGAGAACAACATGAAAAAAAAAACCCCATCCTTGTACAACAAAGAAAAGCAGAGGTGTAAAGTACTTGAGTAAAAGTAATTAGTTACTGTACTTAGGTATCTTTTTGGCTACTTTGTTGCAATTTTTACTCTCTACTTGACTACATTTTAGAGCAAGTAAATGTACTTTTTACTCCACTACATTTGTGATGAGTTATGCAATTACAAATTACATTTTTCATGGCAGCTAACTTTTTCTGCAACAGTTTGTTTCTGATATAAAGAAGCAATATCGCCATCTAAGGGCATTGAAGGTACTATAACTTGTGCATTTTGCCTTTACTCACCCAAAACTTGTCAACAAGGATACTTTACATGAATGTGAGTGCATTAGCAGGTAGATGCTGATCGCAGATGTTGACTGCAGCTGGTGATGAGGCTCAAACCAGCACATACAGTAGACTTTCACTATTTAATTTTACTTAACATTTTTTTATCCGCTATATTGACAAGACCGTTTTGAAGGATATTGGTTTACTTATGGCTTTTCTGTGCACTTGAGCTGTAGACGTTTAAAAGGTTGCTGTGTTGACCTTGATTTATTGCAATATTGAGGTGTTCAGATTTATTTTGATCTTAGAAAATAAACTTGATTTCTCATCTTACAAATCAGTTGTTTCTTATTTTCACTGGCATGTCTCTCAGGACTAGTGCATCTCTGAGCCTACATTCAGCATGAGTAAAATACTTAAGTACTGTTAAAATCAGATACTTTAAGACTTTTACTCAAGTCGTATTGGAATTGGTTACTTGTAACTTGTAGTGGAGTCATTTTCGATGTAAGGTATCAGTACTTTTACTCAAGTATGGTTTTCAGGTACTCTTTACACCTCTGAAGAAAATCTGTTTAAGAGAGAAGCACGTATAAATAAAAATAATAATAATAATAAAAAAAATTTAAAAAAAATGGACACATTTCCAAAAAAGATAAGGGACAGACTCATCTACCATTCCAGAAAAGGAACAAAGAGGATCCTTCTCTGGAAACATTTTTTAAAATATATTTATTTTTTTTTATTTTTTTTTTATAAAGATTCACAGGGTAAACTCGATGTAGCAATTTAAAGGATACCTCTTTAACCTTGTTCGTAATTAAATAGGCCTATTTATTAGGTAAAGACCACACTCTTCCAGGGAAAATCAGGAAGATAATTACTCAAGTGAAAACCAATCAGGAAACCAATCAGGAAAAAATACAGATTTATTTTTTATAACAGATATCATGGCTATTCCAGATAAAATAATGGTGGGGACTGAAGTTGTGTTTATAAATTAAGTGCCTTAAATTAAGTGCATTCAACCAATTTATCTTAAATGTATTGTTTAAGGAATATAAGTCAAGAAAATGTAGACCCCCATAATCATAGCTGTTTATAACGACAGACTTTTTCATATAGTGTCTCGTGTTTCAAAGGAAGTAAAAAAGCCTTCTTATCGATCTCAGCGCAGATAGACTTGTCCACATACAAGGACAGAACAGGGTAGGTTACTCTCTAAATACCCTCAACTTTGGCAAGGAGTGCCCTTCCTCCTAAAGGTAAGTCCCTTTGGAGCCAGGAATTTATTTTTTTCTTAGCTTTAGCAACTACTGGATCAAAGTTTAACCTACTTCTGATATTGTCATCTTTGCAAATAGTTATACCCAAGTAACATACATGAGATTTAACAGGGATATCATGAAGGGAAGAGGAAGATCAAGACTTTATGGCAAGCAGCTTACATTTATCTAGATTCAAAGTTAAGCCAGAAGCTTTAGAAAACACTTTAATATGATCAATAGCAACAGGGATCATCTTTTAGAAAGAGAGTGGTGGTGTCGTCACCTAACTGGTTTATGAAAGTATGATTATGAACTATATTGACATTGTATACTAGAAAATGGTGTCTGCTTTGCAAAAGGTGTCCATAAAAGTTTATAAGAGTCAAAAGTTGTCATGTGCCCACCACTAGATGGCGGCCCAGGTCTATGAAATTAGATTCATGGTCTGTTTACCCATCATCGAATAACACCTCGGTATGGCACAAGTTTTTAGCACACTTGGTTTGGGCCTACAGTCCAACAGATGCTGCTAAATGCGATATTCCTATATAGCCTATTTTTATTATGCATTTGAGATTTACTTGCCCCATATCACCGAAATAATAGGCTGAAGGAATTGACTGACAGCTCCCCGCGTGACGTATCTCTTCCTACAGAGCTCTATGTGTTATGACTCACCGCGAATGAGTTTAATAGTCAGACGTGAGCAATAACAGCGCGGGGCGCGTGAATCTACATGCATATCAGTAATGCACGAGTCCTGTGAGTCATATACAGGCATTGAGCCTTCGCACGTGCGATTTTCTGGCCTAGACAAACTTTGAAGGACAAGACTGCTGATAAATGACCCAGAAGGTAGCTAAATTTGAAACAAATAAAGATAAATAAAATTATTTGCAGTGACTGACTTAAGAGGTCATGTGCTCATTGACGCAGAAAAAAATTTGTCTTGTTTGCTCTTTTTCTTTGAAGAGCTCATCTGGGATCAAGTAGACAGTAATTTTCTCAGTCCACAAGAAAGAATCGATACCGGCGCTGGCACTGATCCTGGACCAGTCACCAAAGTCAGCACTGACTCACCCAGCTGTGAGGTAGGCTAGAGGAGGCAGATGTGTGTGGTGATCAGAGGTGAAGATCTGGGCTCCTAAGCAACCACCTGTCTAAATTTTCATTTCTCAGTGGATTTCGGTTAAATGTTCTCAACTAAATTATTCATATTCTGGAGAGCATTTTTATTTGACCAAAAACATGCCTTTGTGAATAAGATCATGAATATTTTTGGTCTGTCTTTGCTCAGACTGTAAATTTTAAATGCATATATCTTGTTTATTTTGTCATAATAAGCTCATAAAAACATGTATAGATAACATTTCACCTCAATACCAAAAATAAAAGAAATATAAAATTACTTGTCAGTAAGGTTATTTTTAATAGAAAAATTTATACTTTTATTCAGCAAGGACACAGTAAATTGATCAAAAGTGACAGTAAAGACATTTATAATTTTTTTATTCATCAAATAATCATGAAAAAATGTAGCAGGGTTTCCACAAAAATAAAAAAAAAGGTTTCTTGATCAGCAAATCAGCATTTTAGAATGATTTCTGAAAGATGTGGCGCTGAAGACTGGAGTAATGTTGCTAAAAATTGCATTTTAAAAATATATATTAAAATAAATAAAAAAAAAAAAACAGTTATAATTCTAATAATATTTCACAATATTACAGTTTATCTAATAAACACAGCCTTGCTGAAATTAATAGACTTACCCAAATGTAATTTTTCCACATTACAGTAATAACAAGTAAAATATATTTTGTGAGATTCACCAATAAACTTTAAAGAGTTCAGTCACATATTCGTTATAGCCTCAAAGCTAACATATATGGACTTAAAAGCCCCAAAACTTTGGAAAAAAAAAAAAAAAAAAAAAATTGTTATTAAGCACAAATAGTTTTTGGTGACAGAAAGTGTACAAATACAGTACAAGGTACAATCTGTGGTGCTGTATCAGACTGCACACTGCTCTTGTAATGGAGGCCTCAGAGGTGAGTAATGGCAGTTCGTGTGTGTGTGTGTGTGTGTGTGTGTGTGTGTTTGTGAGTAATGCTGAAACAAACGGGTCACTTCCTGTTTGCTATGTAATGGGACAGATGGGTGACAATGACAAATCCCATTCTACAGATCCAAACAAACACATTCACACAAAGCTAGCTGCTAAAGGTGTTCCTCTCTCTACTTTCGGTCTAACAACGGTGTGCCGAGACTGGGTGTAGTTTTCAGTCACACTGTTTCTTCACACATTAGCAAGATGTCCCTGATGAACTGGAAAAACAGCAAGAGAAGCGAACGAGGTGTTTTCAGTTTTTTTTTTTTTTTTTTTTTCCAACATGAATGTGCTGACTGCTGTCTCGGTTTGTGACGTCAAAGGACACCTCCATTTATGTGTGAGGCTGGTTCGTGCGTTGAATGCAAAAATCTCACAGATACATTTCCTGTCCATCGTATGTCCATGTGATGAGCCTGACTGTGTTTGGTGAACATGACGTGTCGTGTTTGTGAAAAATAACCCTTTCTGGGATCCAATAACAGTACAGACACCATCCTTTAAAGGACAAAATAGATTATCAAAATGAGAAATCTTTGACGATTCAAAGAATAGAAAACTTCATCAATGTTGCTGGTTTTAAACAAAAATTTGGATTTAGTGACTCTGTCAAGTGGTGTAATCATGACCTTGATACTCAGCCATGAGGGACACATGACAATAAAATGGTTTCCTGATGTTACACCAAACTGACTGTGGTTTCGTAGTTTTTGTTTTAAATATTAATAATATTTTAAAATAAACCTGTTAATAAGAAATAATAATGAAATATATACTAAACTATTTAATCTACAAAGCATTTTTGCCTTTTAAAGGGATAGTTCACCCAAAAATGAAAATGATCCCATGATTTACTCACCCTCATGCCATCCTTGGTGTATATGACTACCTTCTTTTAGACAAACACAATCAGAGATATATTTAAAATAAAAATATCCTTAGTCCTCCAAGGTTTATAATGGTTGTGAATGGGGGGGGGGCTGCATTTTGAAGCCAAAAATAATGCATCCTTCCATAAAAAAAAAAGTAATCCATACGAATCCAGGGGGTTAATAAAGGCCTTCTGAGGCAAAGCGATGCATTTTTGTAAGAAAAGTATCCATATTTAAAACTTTATAAATTCAAATAACTAGCTTCCGGCAGACGACCGTATGCAGAATATAAATCTGATTGTGTTCGTCTAAAAAGAAGCCCTTGACGGTGAATAAATCATGGGATAATTTTCCATTTTTGGGTGAACTATCCCTTTAATGACACTTTTTTAATTTATTACAATCTCCTAACAGTTACACCACTTAGTCATTTTTAACTCCCCAATGAAAATAAATGTTTACTCAAAAATTGAAAACATGTCCATATATGAAATGCATACAGAGAATGAGAAGCTGATGTCACGCCGTGTTGAGTTCTGGGTAACTGTCTTGTTTAGACGCCATATTAAGAGGATCGCACTGCCTTTCTGCTAAGGAGTTTAAGGCAGTGTTTTGATTTTCTTTACCTTTGGAAGTATGACTCTCACTTGCTTGTGAATTAGTATAATTTGCAAAACTGTTCACAAGCTTCTAGGGATTTGATTTTGGTTGTCATTTGTTGAAGTAAATATAAAAAAAAGTGTGTCAGTGTCTGTCCATTGAATGTGTGTCCTACAATCTCTGATTCCCCTCTGCAAAAACAAAACAAAATGTACACAGGTATCAGTATTAATTTCAGTAGAAGTAGCAGAGGGCAATCCTCCTAAGATGGCGGAGCCGCCCCAGCTTGCAACGCAACTTGACGTAACTTCACATTTTCTGTTTGTTGAACGAAATCACTTGAGAACATTTTCCCCCCAAAAGGTACACAGTTAGACTTAACTAATATCTATGTAGGGCCTACTTTAATAACATTTAGGGACAGGGTTTACTCTAGGGAGGATCGTAGCTGCTGTTCCTTTATCGAGACGTTTCACAGAGAAGAGTGCTTCCCACTGTTTTCCAGCCATGACCAGTGTTGTTAATGCAGGGGAAGCGTGCCTAGTCCAATGGAGAGGGACGTTACGGAGACCACGCCCTGCTAAAAAGGAGGTAACGTGTGGTGGCTACACATATGGACTGACTGGTGGGGCAGTGCTACATATGGAAGATCTCTGTGGTAGGTCCTACCTTATCAGGGAGGAGCTACTACCGATGCAGAGATGGAGCATAGCAAAACCTCCCAGGGAAAATTCCTGCAGGTTCCCCACCCTCTTGAAGGAAACGAGCGTGGTCAGGAGCACTGTCTTTAGAGACAGGATTTTAAGCTCATATGACTCCAGCGGCTTGAAGGAAGCTCTCTGCGTTCACATCTCCTGGTTCAGAGCAGCTCCCTCCATCTCTGGGCCACCCGTCTCAGGGCCACTTCGTTGTGAGCTTTGAGGGTTTAATGATCTGGATGGGATGTTGCGCCTTCCTGTGGGAGGCTCGACGGGGTGGACAGGGATGAGTCCAGTTGCCCCGGAGCCAGTGCAGCCACAGGGGGACGCCCTCAGTGATGAGCAGGCTGTGGCGGCTTGGTGGCAGTGTTATACTGGGGCAGGATGTTTTATGGCCTCAGTCTGCTTTTGGACTGCCGAGAACTGCTGGGCAAAGAGGCTGAAGAGGCTGGCCTGGGATATGGGGATCATCTCAGCCAGGTCCAACCAGAGATGCCATTCCTGGACCACCTGAGTGGACATTATCGGGCCGAGGGCCCATGTCGTGACTTTCGTCGCCCAGAGGGTGAGGTCAGTCACCGTGCACAGCTCCTCTAACAACCACAGCTGAGAACTACCCTCATGCAGCTCTTTGAGAGCTTTTGCCTGATGGACCTGCAGGATGGCCATTGCATGCAGGATGGAGGCAGCCTGTCCAGCAGTGCTGTAAGCCTTAGCACCCAGGGCTGCTGTCACTGCAATTGCACACCCCACCTGTTGAAAGTCCATGGCGGGGCCCTGTCATTGAGGGTAGTGAGAGTGGAGGAGGCAGCAGAGTGGCTTCGGGCAGTCAAAGGTGACTTCCATGACTTCTGAACCTCCTCATGCACCTCCAGGAAGAAAGGCACCGAACCAATCATCCAACCGTGAGTGCTCGGGGCAAGGTGGAGGCTTCCACATGAGCCCGATGCCTGTGGAGGCCCAGGGAAGCATGGCCATAACCTCTGAATCCGATTCAGCATGAGCAATCATCCCAGAGGGGTGCAGCTCAGCTTCCTCATCCTCTCCAGAGGACAAAAGCCCACTCTCCGATGCAGTGATCGACACCTGATCCTCATCTGGAGCGGCGAATGAGACACAAGGAGCTCCACGTAGGGGACCCATGCCAACATTCGGCAACTCGGTGGCACATGGCATGCTAGAGAGGGAAGTCCATGGGGGCTGGCCTGGCGGAGAAGCTCCCACTGTAACCTTCAGGTCTCCCAAAGTGTTAAAGGGTTAGTTCACCCAAAAATGAAAATTCTGTCATTAATTACTCACCCTCGTGCCGTTTTACACCCGTAAGACCTTTGTTGATCTTCGGAACACAAATTAAGATATTTTTGTTTAAATCCAATGGCTCCGTGAGGCCTACATAGGGAGCAATGACATTTCCTCTCTCAAGATCCATTAATGTACTAAAAACATATTTAAATCAGTTCATGTGAGTACAGTGGTTCAATATTAATATTATAAAGCGACAAGAATATTTTTGGTGCGCCAAAAAAAACAAAATAACGACTTATTTAGTGATGGCCGATTTCAAAACAGGAAGCTTTGGAGCGTTATGAATCAGTGTGTCGAATCATAATTCGGATCGCGTGTCAAACCTGCCAAACTGCTGAAATCACGTGACTTTGGTGCTCCGAACTGCGGATTCGACACGCTGATTTATGATGCTCCGAAGCTTCCTGAAGCAGTGTTTTGAAATCGGCCATCACTAAATAATTCGTTATTTTGTTTTTTTTTGGTCGCACCAAAAATATTCTCGCCGCTTTATAATATTAATATTGAACCACTGTACTCACATGAACTGATTTAAATATGTTTTTAGTACCTTTATGGATCTTGAGAGAGGAAATGTCATTGCTCCCTATGTAGGCCTCACAGAGCCATCGGATTTAAACAAAAATATCTCAATTTGCGTTTCGAACATTAACGAAGGTCTTACGGGTGTAAAACGGCATGAAATAAATAAATGAAATAAATGACAGAATTTTCATTTTTGGGTGAACTAACCCTTTAACCAGACCAATGGCCCTGCTCTGAGAAGCGGCAGCAGGCTGGGTAACAGCAAAGGGGAATCGTGCCTCCGTGTTAAAGAAGGAGAGTCGATACTGCAATGGCAACATGGACTTGGTCTGGCAGTGAGAGCATGCACCATTCACGAACGTTCTCTCAGCATGCTGTTTGCATGCCAGGCATGAGAGACAGCGATAATGGCCGTCAGATAAAGTCAGGAAACCACCGCATCCAGAAACACACAGACGGAAAGAAAGCTTCCTCTTTTAGCTAACTGCTCTGAACGTTGAAGCATCGAGGTGTGAAGCGCTGCACTGTCCGTGCACAGCAAGCTGGATTGTGCAAAACCACTGGATGTGCCATCACACCGGCAGAGAGATCCCACAATGAGCTGCTTTCAAACCAATTACAATTACTGTTTTTCTGAGATACACTCCTATTTAGCAATTAAAATTGCTGTTTGCTCTTTCCTGCAAGAAATATACTCTTCTCTTAAAAGGATGATTAGAATGAGTGATCGCTGTTACAACCCCTTGTCTCCAAAGCAAAATATGAATGAAGTGAGTAATGCCGGTCATATTTATACCCGTATGTCCAGGTGGGTGTGACTCAGCATGCAAATTTCACTGGCCAGCATTCATTGGCTCTTTCATTTACCACTTAGAGTTGATTGGGCTCACAGGCGAGACATAACATCGCATGTGACTGACTGAATGGGAACATTGTGCTTGGTACATTTTTCATTTTCAAACCAAACTTGGGTCTTCAGCCGACAAAGTTTCACTCACCTCTGGCTAGCGCGCTTCCCATAATGTTTACATACTAGGGTTGTAGGCAGAGAGTAGGTGGTCTTTTGTGGCTGTTTGACTGCTTTCGACCACATGAGTGTCTACACTACGAAAGCAATCTGGTCGTATGCATTTTCGACTACCTCTGGAAGTGGTCAAAAGTGGACAAGCTAAAAACATTTTAGACCCCGTTTACAACTGTATTTACCATTGTGCACTTGTGATCCGATCGACCAAAATGCATCTCTAATACCAGGTGTAAACAGGGCCTGATATATGTCACGATTGGGAAGAAAAGACTACTGGTGCATCCAAACAAACAAAACTATTTTTGTTATTATTTCAAGCACTGTTTTACCAATTTAGCATGATTGCACCCCTTTTTGTAGCTCAACTGCTAGCAGATGCAAGGTTATGGGTCTGATTCCCAGAGAACACATAAACTGACAAAACATATGCCTTGAATCCAGTGTACAGAAAGCAACAGGGATTGGATGTAAGATAATTGTTTTGTAATTAGAAACACAAAGACACTTTTTTAGTCTTATTTTTAGATGTCTTATTATAGCCAGTCGGCTTTAGCTATTACGACGATGAATGAATGATAGATACATAAAGGATCAGAAAATGTTTGATGTGGAACTCACATCGATGTGCTGAGTAAATGTGATTCACATCATTAGAGTTCAACAGGATACAGACTCATCGAGCTCATCTCTCACAACAGGCTGTGCCATGATACTGCCAACACACACTCACACACATATAAAAAAAAAATGCTTCAGGGAATCAGTGTGAGCTGTCAATCTTCTACACCAATCAGAGTAGGTACCCAGGTGGCATTTAAAGGAATAGTTCACTCAAAAATAAAAGAGTATGTCATAATTTAGGCCTACACATATTAACCCCAAAGAACCATTAAAGAACTTAATAATCTAAAGAACCTTTTTCATTATAAAGAACATTTAGTGCAGTGGAAAGGTTCCATGGAAGTTAAAGGTTCTTCATGGAATGACAGATCCCAATAAAGAACCTTAATTTTTAAGAGTGTACTGTAACAAATGACTTGTACTTTGTTAAATGATGTCCATTGTAATATGGGTTACAGAAAACATCTTGATCATCAGCAAATGTAAAATTAATAACACTGTTGTTAAACTAATAATACTGCTGGAATCCATCAACTGTATATACTCTTCTTTTGAAAGATGTTAGATTTTTATCTCCTCCATCTCTTTGCCCTCCCCTGCTTGACTCATTCATTCATCTTTATTCAGACGATATCCAAACTAATAAGTGTAATGCCCTAACAGCTAGGCAAAATGCAATGTGAGTGTGATATTTTGCATAAATCATGCAAATTTCTGTGGAAAAATTGCTTTGCTTGTGTTTTTTTCTCATTTTACGCATTTTCCTCTCAATTCGGCCAACAGGAAGTGTAGAGTGAGTCACTAGCTGTTTCCATTCACCTATCACGCCAAGAAGTTCATTTATTCTAAAAATGTGAAAAAAAAAAAAAAAAAAAAAAAAACTCACATGACTTCCCTGACTGCAGCAACTCCCATTTTTATTAGAAATTTTCACCAATTTCTCAGGAAGTGACAATTTTGTTCTCTTTACACATGGGATGGAAACAAACTTTACTTGCAAATGTTTCATGTGATATTCCAATTTTGCACATAAGTTAAATTCGCAACTTTGGATGGAAACATAGCTAGTGTGTGTCTTCTTCACAGATTTTATATCACATCTCCAGAAATTCTCAGAAAGGCTGATTTAATGAAGTGACGTAATACACTTTATGTGTCAAAATGATTGATGTCAAATGTTTATTATAAAAAAAATCATATTGCATTCAATCTTGAGAAGTACTGATTGTTTGATCTAATTAGAAACTGACAAATTTACACAAGATTTGTGTGTGCTGTGTATTTTTATACTTATTAGAGTATTACATTGTTAGCTAGCTTCGCAACATGTTAATGCCAAACTCCAGTGAAATCAATTCAAGTAGACAGGAATAGTACTTGGGAGTGTTATGAAAATGAACTGACTAGCTTTACTATAGCCCAACTTTGACAGCAAAGCAGCTCACTAGATTTTGAATCACTGCGTATGTGTGTGTGTTTGTGTGTTGTCCTTTAATGCTTCCGTAATTGCTGTCGTCAAATCAGTTCTCTTGTTGTCATCACACACGCTTCAATTTCCACTTCCATTTCACTGTAATCTTCTAGAAAGTGGGTTTGTGTATTTGTGTGTGTGTAGTATGTCTTTGTTAATCATTCTTGATGCATACATATTTGTTTATATACCTGAAAAAAAAGCAAATTGACTGGAAATTGATGTTTTTCTGTCGTTTTAACTAGACCATTGGTCCAAATTTGAAGTACGTCAGCATTTAGCTTGTTTTAATCACTAGCCGTCCCACATTGCAGCTCTCTCTCTCGAACACACAGACACACTTTATAAGATGACACAATGCTGTTATGGGGTGTGCGTCATCATTTTTAAAAATTCACACACGTCCACAACGCACGAAACTGTTTGATCGGCAAGCGGGACTGTGAAAATAGAGCAACCTTTCATTGACGTTAGCCATACTGTGTGAGAATGTGTGTGTTTTGATTCTCCATTATTCACCACACATCCAGGTACTGAAGTGTTTTACCTGGAGAATACATGCAGTGTGACTCACAAATATTCTGGCTCTGTTCCAATAGCTGCGTATCTAGGTACCATTTTAAGGCATCATAGGTGCTCTCGACACAACGACAGTTCCAAAAAGTAGGCAGCATAATTATGTAAGATACCTCATTTTGACCAGTATTCTAAATCAGCTTCATTAACATGGAAACAGCAATATCAGAATACTTTGGCTGCAAAATAGCATACTCTCTTGAGTAGGTACTTATTTTGAATAAGTAATTACTTCACAACCACTAAAACAGTATGTTCTATGTAGTATGAATGTGTGTAGTATGAATGTAATCTGGAAGTACTACCGTTATACTGTCATTATCATGTGACCTACCAGCGGCAGTTGTATCGCTTCACTGCCATTCACAAATCCTCTCATGTGGCCTCATGGGATAGTAAAGTGTCCATAATATGCGAATACTTCAGAATCTCGCCAAAAGAAGTGGGTCATCTGGATACTTTTTGCCTCTTTTATGAGTAAATTGGACATACGTCTTTTGTCACCTACTGTTTTTCGCCTACTACATAGGGAAGTATGCAATTTCGGATGCAGCTATTGTGGCATGCTCTGTGAAAAAAAATCGAGATGGCGCAAGAGAAAAGTTGATTAAAATTATAGTTCATTTATTAAAGTGCTTGGATACTTGACAAATAACATCCATCATTTTTTTTTTGTACAAAATCAAGATTTTAGATTACAACATATATATACTTATATGAGAAAGTGTGTATTTTAGACAGGGTTGTTATTGTTAACTAAAACACAAACTATTAAAAACAAGAAATAAAGCTGAAATAAAGAAAATATGGCCCGGTTTCACAGACAGGGCTTAGCCTAAGCCAGGATTAAGCCTTAGTTCAATTAAGGCATTTAAGTACCTTTTATAAACGTACATTAGAAAAAAACATTACTGGTGTGCATCTTGAGACAAAACAATGGCACTGATATATTTTAAGATATGTCAGTGTAAGTTGCTTTCAGTTAAAACAGCTCAAACATGCATTTTAGTCTAGGACTAGCTTAAGCCTTGTCTGTGAAACCGGGGGTATAAATATTAGATAAAAAACTTAAACTTAAAAAAACTTAAATGAAAATTCGAAAGTTGCCTTTGCAAAAGCCCATAACAAAATTACTTAAACTAAAATTAAACTAAAATATTTAAATATAAGCTCATTCAAAATATTAATAAAATACTACAATAGTATATAAATATTACTAATTATACTATACTAATAATAATAGCACTGCGGTGTGACAAATTAATTATTATAACTAAATAAATACTATAAAAATTAATTTAAATTAAATATATATTTAAAAATAAACAGTTATAAATAATAAGCAATTATGTACAAAATTATATATGAAATATAATATAAATGAATGTACTATAAAATCTGATTTAAATAGGATATATTCATAAAAATACAACACAAAAAAATTGTATAAATATAAGCAATAACTACAAAGACCTCATAAAGAGCAGATATTTGCTACAAGTTTCAATATTTTGTGCACATTTTTGTCAGTTTTCTGTATTCAATTAAAATTATTCATTTAAATTATTTTAATCACTTTTCATGTACCTTCTCATCATCAGGACCATATGTGACCACCTATATCGCCTGATGGGTCAGCCCTGATGTAGAGTGTTCCATTTCAATGTTCCATATTCCATTTAATGTGCTGTCTTAAAAGTCAACTGCCTATGTATGTAGTAGGCAGCAAGGCAGCTCGATTTAGAACAGAGTCACTTATGCAGTACAACATGTTCGGATACACAAATACTGGATGGGAGGAGAAACTTAGATGACGCCACAGTGCGAACGGACCCACACACAATGGGTCAGAGTCCTTTGTTGCTCAAAGTAATAACAATGGACAGACGTCAAAATGAATCACCACGGCGCCCTTCTAAACATGTCAGTCTGCTGTTTTTCAGCAACATAAATGGAGTTCCTAATGTTTTAGAGAAACATGTGAACCTTTTTGCCATTTTTATGAACAGTGATAGCGAGCCTGATTCGAATTCATATTGTGAACACGATGCCAGAGCACATGCGCTAACTGCTAAGCTAACCACTGCACTTTTCTATAGTAATTGTTGTTAATCTCCTTGATTTGCTACTGTATCTTACTTCTATCTTCATTTTGCTCTTTTTTATCTTTTATATGAGCAAATAGTGCTTCATTCTCTCTCTCTGTGTGTGTGTGCGCGCGCGTGTGTGTGTGTGTGTGTGTGCGCGCGCGTGTGTGTGTGTGTGTGTGTGTGTGTGTGTGTGTGTGTGTGCTGTTGCGTCAATGTGTGCTGTCAGGCAACTGGAAGCAGATTATTCCCTGCAACGCCTGTGTGTGGAGGTAGTGAGGGGTTTTTGGGTGTGATTATTCGTGTGTGTGTGTGTGTTTGTACGTGTTCTCGGTGGGTAGTGGGGCGATGGGCAGGATGCTGCTGCATAAACAGTGGGCTCCAGAGCCGAGCCGTCTCTCTTGCATTTCCTTCCCTGGCTGGGTGGTGTTGCCGGGTGTGAAAGGGGGCCACTGGCTGTTAGAGCCACCATGATCACCATGACAATTAAGGTCACTGAAATCAAAATTGACAATCCCTCTTTTTATGCAATATTGCAGTTTGCAGTGATTTATCCATGCACATCATTAAAATAAAAATAAAAATCATGCTCCCTGGAAATCTTTAAAGGGTTAGTTCACCCCAAAATGAAAATTCTGTCATTAATTACTCACCCTCATGTCGTTCCACACCCGTAAGACCTTCGTTCATCTTCGGAACACAAATAGAGATATTTTTGATAAAATCTGATGGCTTAGTAAGGCCTCCATTGCCAGCAAGATAATTAACACTTTCAAATGTCCAGAAAGCTACTAAAGACATATTTAAATAAGTTCATGTGACTACAGTGGTTCAACCTTAATGTTGTGAAGCAACGAGAATACTTTTTGTGCTGCAAAAAACCAAAATAACGACTTTATTCAACAATATCTAGTGATGGGCGATTTCAAAACGCTGCTTCATGAAGCTTCGAAGCTTTACGAATCTTTTGTTTCGAATCAGTGGTTCGGAGCATGTACCAAACTGCCAAAGTCACGCCATTGAAATTTTTTAACAGTTATGACGTTACGAAGCCTCGTTTACTGAAATCACATGACTTTGGCAGTTTGATACACGCTCCGAGTTACTGATTCGAAACAAAAGATTTGTGAAGCTTCATGAAGCAGTGTTTTGAAATCGCCTATCACTAGATATTGTTGAATAAAGTCGTTATTTTATAAAAAGTATTCTCATCACTTCATAACATTAAGGTTGAACCACTGTAGTCACATGAACTAATTTAAATTAATTTAAATTATTGGGCATGTACTAAGTATGTGAATAATACCTGAAGATCCCAAAAAACAGGGAACATTCTCACAACTTTGGCTAAGATTCTGGCAAGGTTCTTTCAAAGTTATGAACAAACATTCTTCCAGTAGCATTAAAAGAACGTTGGTTCAAAGTTATCAGGTCTTTACTATTGTTCTCAAAACATTAGCACAAAAATATTAATTATACATGATTTCTGGATGGCTTCTTTCCATGAACCACGTTTTAGTTGGACGCTCGTCTAACATTTTTTAAATGTTACTATGTTCAAAGAACTTTCAAAAGTAACATTCCCATAATGTTTACAAAATGATAAAATGGAATCTCCCTAACATTTGCATAACCAAGAAAGATGTTTTTTTTTAAACATGTAAACTGGATATTCTGAACATTCAGAAATAATGTTTTCATAACTAATATGAACATTAGTAAATTGTTCTTATAATGCTTTTACATTTTTTTTTTTTCCAAAGATGTGCTTATGTGTACGTAAAGGATTTGAACGCTAGCATAAAGTTTAAAGTCTATTAGCCTACAACTGCAGTATTAGGAACATGTACTAACATGTCACCGCTTTGTCACTGGAACAGACAGCTGAGTAAAAGCTTCCCACATCACACATACTTCAAGCAACAGATGAGAAGATAAGTCTTTGGTTCATTAGTAATAAGCCACTCACAGACACACCTCAGCCCCACCCTGCACACCCACTGGAGTGGAATGGGGGTTTTACGCCACGCTGGTTTCATTCTCACTCTTAATGGAAAGTGTAGGTGGACTCCCAATTTATAATCACACAACATATTTTTTGTAAGATATCTACAAAGTGTGACATGACCAGTAGAATGTCATGTATGGTTAAAAAGATCTTTGTTTTTGTTGAGTCCTCGAGGTATGGGATGGGCTAGCATTGTTTACATGCCCTGAGGATGTGCATTGTTTCTAATGCCTGGTCTCGCATAGCAGCCCTTCGTTGCCAGTCTAGATCTGCAGAGAGTTGTTCCCATTTCCTGTTTAACAGGAAGAGCCAACCCCCCTGGTCTTTGTCACTCAGAGAGACAGGAAGAGGAAACGGCCCACAGGAAACGGCTCCCCCACTTGCTCAGAATCATCCCTCTGTACGCTACATGAACTTACATGCACAAACGGTCCTCAGTCAGTTGCCTTTCAGTAAAATACACTGTGAAAGTGAAGTGTACAGAGCTTCTGGAAATACTTTCATTTAAATCAGGATGATTTAGACATAGTTACACTCCCAAAATGTTGTAACATAAAGGAAAATAACTAAGAACAGAAATAACACAAATATTGTTTTCCATTAGCATATGAATGGGGGGAAATGTTAATAAAAATAATGACTTATATAATTCAATATACACACACACACACACACCAGACATCTGTGGGTGTAGCAAGCGCACGATGACAGAGAATTCAAAAACTAGTAACTAGTAACAAGAACTCAGGAAAAAAGTGAAACCAAAACACAATGAAAACTAAACATAATCCTGACACTTATTCTGTTTATTATACTCACTGGCCACTTTATTAGGTACACCTTGCCAGTACTGGGTTGGACCCCCCTTTTGCCTTCATAATCAGAACTGCCTTATTTCTTCGTGGCACACATTCAACAAGGTGCTGTAAACATTCCTCAGAGATGTTGGTCCATATTGCCATGATAGCATCACGCAGTTGCTGCAGATTTGTCGGCTGCACAATCATGATGCGAATCTCCATATCCCAGTCCACCATATCCCAGAGGTGCTCTATTGGATTGAGATCTGGTGTCTGTAGAGGCCTTTTGAGTATAGGAACTCAATGTCATGTTCAAGAAACCAGTTAGAGATGATTTGAGCTTTATGACATGGTGTGTTATCCTGCTGGAAGTAGCCATTAGAAGATGGGTTACCCTGTGGTCATAAAGGGATGGACAGCAACAATACTCATGTAGGCTGTGGCATTTCAATGATTGTCAGTTGGTGCTAAGGGGCCCAAAGTGTGCCAAGAAAATATCCCTCACACCATTACACCACCACTAGCAGTCTGAACCATTGATACGGCAGGAAGGCAGAAGGCAGGATGGATCCATGCTTTCATGTTGTTTGTGTCAAATTCTGACCCGACCATCTGACTGTCGCAGCTGAAATCAAGACTCATCAAACCAGGCAACGTTCTTCTATTGTCCAATTTTGGTGAGCCTGTGTGAATTGTAGCCTCAGTTTTCTGTTCTTAGCTGACAGGAGTGGCAGCCAGTGTGTCTTCTACTGCTGTAGCCCATCTGCTTTAAGGTTTGATGTGATGTGCGTTCAGAGATGCTCTTCTGCATGCCTCGGTTGTAACGAGTGGTTATTTGAGTTACTGTTGCCTTTCTATCAGTTTGAACCAGTCTGGTCATTCTCCTCTGATCTCTGGCATCAACGAGGCTTTTTCCTCCCACAGAAGTGCCACTCACTAGATATTTTCTCTTTTTCGGACCATTCTCTGTAAATCCTGGAGATGGTTGTGTGTGAAAATCCCAGTAGATCAGCAGTTTCTGAAATACTCAGACCAGCCTGCCTGGCACCAACAACCGTGCCACGTTCAAAGTCACTTAAATCACCTTTCTTCTTCATTCTGATGCAGATTCTTCAGCAGATCATCTTGACCATGTCTACATGACTAATTGCACCGAGTTTCTGCCATGTGATTGGCTGATTAGATTTTTGCATTAACACGCAGTTGAACAGGTGTACCTAAAGTGGCCATACAGTAGTGGCCAAAAGTGATGTTAAAGATTTTGTAAGCATATTGCGTAGTTGTGCTTGGAGTCAGTTGTTTTATTGGTTATAATGCAATGAAACATGCCAAATTGTGCAGACATAATTTTTGGCCAGGCTGTCATACAAAGAAATTATGAACACATACAAAAAATATATTTAGTACAACCCGAATTCCGGAAAAGTTGGGACGTTTTTTAAATTTGAATAAAATGAAAACTAAAAGACTTTCAAATCACATGAGCCAATATTTTATTCACAATAGAACATAGATAACATAAATGTTTAAACGGAGAAATTTTACAATTTTATGCACAAAATGAGCTCATGTCAAATTTGATGCCTGCTACAGGTCTCAAAATAGTTGGCACAGGGGCATGTTTACCATGGTGTAGCATCTCCTCTTCTTTTCAAAACAGTTTGAAGACGTCTGGCCATCAAGGTTATGAGTTTCTGAGTTTTGGTGTTTGGTGAATTTGGTGAATTTGGTCCCATTCTTGCCTGATATAGGTTTCCAGCTGCTGAAGAGTTCGTGGTCGTCTTTGTCATATTTTTCATTTAATGGTGCACCAAATGTTCTCTATAGGTGAAAGATCTGGACTGCAGGCAGGCCAATTCAGCACCCGGACTCTTCTACGATGAAGCCATGCAGTTGTAATAGCTGCAGAATGTGGTTTTGCATTGTCCTGCTGAAATACACAAGGCCTTCCCTGAAATAGTCATCTGGAGGGGAGCATATGTTGCTCTAAAAACTTTATATACCTTTCAGCATTCATAGTGCCTTCCAAAACATGCAAGCTGCCCATACCGTATGCACTTATGCACCCCCATACCATCAGAGATGCTGGCTTTTGAACTGAACGCTGATAACACGCTGAAAGGTCTCCCTCCTTTTTAGTCCGGACGACACGGTGTCCATGATTTCCAACAAGAATGTCAAATCTGGACTCGTCCGACCATAGAACACTTTTCCCACTTTGAAACAGTCCATTTTAAATGAGCCTTGGCCCACAGGACACGACGGCGCTTCTGGACCATGTTCACATATGGCTTCCTTTTTGCATGATAGAGCTTTAGTTGGCATCTCCAGATGGCAAGATTTCTTGCTATTTCAGCCATTTGTTGCCCCCGTGCCAACTTATTTGAGACCTGTAGCAGGCATCAAATTTGAAATGAGCTCATTTAGTGGATAAAAGTGTAAAATTTCTCAATTTAAACATTTGTTATGTTATCTATGTTTTATTGTGAATAAAATATTGGCCTCATGTAATTTGAAAGTCTTTTAGTTTTCATTTTATTCAAATTTAAAAAACGTCCCAGCTTTTCCAGGATTGTAGGCCCTATTACCTTAATTGTACAAAATGAGAAATAAAAAAATAAAAAAATGACATCACAATTGTAGAATAATCCCTATATTTGAAGAGTAGTGTTCCGAAACTTATTCATATCACGAAACAAGACTTCAGGACACCCACTGACACTATGTTGTAATGTTTCTGTAATTTTTAAACTATCAAACAGGATTCTTTCTTTTAAAGGGAAGTAACACAGGTGCAATGTCACCACAATCTGTCAAGAAAGAAATTCACATGGGCACACATCTGTGACTGACGCACCCACCACCAACCCCCATCTGCCCACACATACTTTCACAGCCCTTAGTTGCCGGCAGCCATTTTTGGACTGTGAGAGAGGGTGTTAGTGGTTAGTTTTGATATGCACATCCCTATTTTGATCCTGAAAGCGATACTGAGGGAGAAACGAAGGTAGTTTCTGCCTCATTGTGTGTGATGACAGAGAATGTCATTGAAACTGCTCAAACCAATTGCCAAAAATGGATCATCAACATTTATTCTCGACATTTAAAAATAAGGAAGTGTTATTAAAATGACAGGAATTCACAAATCCCTTATCAAAATCTACAGTAATACAGTTCCTGTGGTGGAAATGTCATAGATTCATAGGAAATAATGCTATGATAATAGTTTCTAAATGTGTTTAGGTTAGTGCAAAACAAAAAACTTGACTATTAGGTTAATCTTGACTAAGTTTGTGAATGTTTTTTTTTTAACATAAAAAAAAAACATTAAACATTAAATAAACATTAAAATATTAAACAGTTATTTTCCTATAATTAGACTGATTGATTGAGCTTGATGAATTCAGTCAACAAAATGAAAAAGAATTTTGTTTTTCATCACTTCCTGGGTGTCATAGTTTTAAAGATTGTTACATTTTTTGTAATGGAGAAAATCATGCAGTAACAGGGTTACATCAAAATGTGGGATGCAACTTAATATTTTAGGTAATTAAAATGAATTAATAAATAAAAATATTTATTTAATTTACAATTAATTGAATATCAATTCAACAGATTATGTCCAAATGACATTGTATGATTTTAATTATTGGATACAGTCAAGGAAATCATGGTAACCTTTTTCATTTTATCAAATTCACCATTTTAGCAAAAATCATTGAGCCATTCAAGATGTTTACTATGGTTTATGGCAAATATTAGTGGTTATTACAAACAATTTATGAAAAATTATTTTAAAGATTTATATGTATTCAAAAATCTTTGGTATTATGCAACTTCCCCTTGGTTCTTGGCATTTTTGAGATTTAAATGTCTCAAGCATTATTGTCAGCACCATTTGTTTCAGAGAAACGAATCTTCAAATAGGCTGTAGATATTTGTGTGTGTGTGTGTGTGTGTGTGTGTGTGTGAGTGTGTGTGTGTGTGTGTGCGTGCGTGCGTGCGTGCGTGCGCGCGTTTCAACTGTCACATGAGTCATCTGCATGGTAGTTCCAGAAAAATTATTCAAATGCTGCAAAAACAGTGTAGCCAAACACACCATGGTATATATGGTAAATATACCAGAAAAATTCCCTGTAAAAGTGTGTGTTGTGTATATGTTGTGTAGGCCTATCAGGTCTCAAACACCCGGATTCATTGTTCCAGAGGTGCCGTTACTCATATAGCTTGTGTGACTCAGGTTTGGTATTTACTTTTAAGTGGTTGACTCATTGTAATCATACTTGCATACTTTTAATAAGATGGTGGATTTTAGCACTTCACCAGCAGTCCTCCCACTCAACGAGTCTGTCTGTGCCGAGACTGTTCAGCTGCCATTTTCAGACAGTGCTGTCCTGCGATATTAATTAGCACCAAAACAATAATACAGTTATATAACCGTATACATGATTGAGCACCACAAACTGCACTAAAAGTGCCATTTTAAGTAGCTTGATATGACTTACGATACTTCATTTATTAAAGGAAGAGTTAAATTTGAAGTCTCGTTTACTCACACTCATGTTGTTTTAAACCTGATTTTCTTTCTCTTGAACACAAATAGAGTTATTTAGCTGAATGTCCTGGCTGCTCTTTTCCATACAATGTGAATGGGAACTGGCCTGTTGAGCCTGTTGTAAAAAATAAATAAATCGCCTATTTCAACTTAAAAACTTAAGTTTTAAACTACCTCAAATTCAGTTCTCAACTTAAACTACCTTCAGTTCAGCTGCTGCCTTATTTTTGTATAACTTTAAAAAAGTTAAAATTGCTTAAAATATTTTGATGTAATTTTTGATGTAATTTAAAGTAATGTAAATGTAAAGAAAATTAAAACATATGTACAGTATGCTGCCATGACTTAGTTATCACATTATTTCTCACAGTAAATTAAATTAAAAACATTCAAGCAAATTATATTGTTTTGTGTTGTTTCAAACCTGAATGATCTTTCTTCCATGGGATGGACAACTTATATGATATTGTTATACATACAAATACAAATAATATGCAATATTTAATATAAGTAATAAGTTTTAATTAAAATCATTAATCAAGCTTTATTTGACCTATACAGAAACCTTTGGTTATGTTAAATAATAATAATGCATTAATAATGCAAACACATAGTAAATTGTTTTTTAGAGGCTAAATTGATATTATTAAAATTTATTCAATTCTTCAAATGTTCTAATTATATTCAAAAAAGCAAAAGAATTGCTGTGGAAAATGAATCTATTATGTAATTTAATGCTATTTGTGTATATGTACACTGTAAAAAAAAACCACAACAACAAAAATCAGTCGAAAAACAGATAATGTCTTAGCAGAAAATTACAGACATTTCCGTCAACCCTATAATGCAAAACAATGCAATGAGTAATTCAAAATTGTGTCTTATTCATACAGGCTTTTACAAAAATGAACCCACTATAGTTATTCAATATTCTTCCTGAAATTACCACACACAGCCTGTCACAGCGTAATTAATGTTTTTCTCCGTGACACACATTTGAGAGTTTACAGTTTGTCAGAGCCACCAAACTCGTCTTGAAGAATGTCATCTTCACCCAGAAACACATTCAGACACACTCACACACACATAAACACACACACATGTGTGCGCCCACACACTTATCACACAGTGAGTCATAGCAAGGACATGTAGCGTCTGTAGACGAACAACCATACTTTTCTCTTCATCTCATGGCTTCTAATTGGCTTGTGAGGAGTAGGTAACGGTCGATGCACGTTATGTTTTGGTAAAGCTGTATTGCGTGTTGTGAGCAAGTGTTTGTGTGTATAGAGAGCTCTGTCCGGTCTAATGAAGGCACTAGGTTATGGTATTTTTAGATTCTGCCTTAGAGGAGGGGAGAAAGCCTCCAGCTAAGAGATGTGTCACTCGTCTGTTGCCATTGCCTTTCTCCACAACACCCCCTCCAGCCCTCCTTCCTCTGATTCTTCATCCCTCCTTCCCTCCCAAGGGATCTGAGATCAAGAATATAGAAAAATGAGTCATTCGCTTCATTTCATTCTCCAGTGAATATAGGCATGTGGGATGCCAACTGCAAATATGAAGTATACAATTCATATCAGGCTTTCTAAAAATACACAATGTCAGAATAAATAAAAACGGTTATGGTACAATAGAAGTCAACGGGGCAAGACATTCTGAAGTGTTTAAAAGCAAAAATATTCATTCTATAATAAAAAAAAATGTGTGTTATTTGAGCGAAAGTTGTCGAAATCATCCTAGTGTTCAAACTACTTTTCCGGGATGGATGAACATTTGGTTATTCATTATATAACAACAGAATTGGGCACGCTATTCAGAAATTTTTGCAACAAACTACATTATAAAAAATTAGCTATGAAGCTGAAAGCTTTAGGAAAAGTAGCTTAGTGGTGGAACTATTTTTCTGGGTGTATGGTTATTCAGTGCATAAAAACATTATTGAACAAGCTATTAAGAAAATTTAACTAGCTAAGCTACAAACTACGCTATAAAAATTAGCTAACAACAGTATTGCAGAAGCTATTCAGAAAATTAAGCTAGATAATCTACAAACTACAGTATAAAAATTAGCTGAGATAAGCTGAAAGCTTTAGCAAAAGTAGCTGGACAATACATGCTACATGCTACATCATCCTTATAGTGGTGGGACTACTTTTCTGGGTGGATGAATGTTTGGTTATTCAGAACGCAACAACAGTATTGCACAAGCTATTCAGATAATTTAGCTAGCTAAGCTGCAAACAACGTTATAAAAATGAGCTAAGATGAGCTGAAAGTTACCCTTTAGCAAAAGTAACTAAAGTAACTGGTTACACTACAAGCCACATCATCCTCTCAGTGGTAGGACTACTTTTCTGGGTGGATGAACATTTAGTTATTCATTACATAACAAAAGTATCTGGCAAGCTATTCATTAAATTTAGCTAGCTAAGCTACAAACTATGCTATAAAAATTGGCTAAGATAAGCTGAGAGTTACCCTTTAGCAGAAATAGCTAGTAACACAAGCTATAGCTTGTAGGGCATATACGTCCTTTTAGTGGTGGGACTACTTTTCTTGGCTGATGGTTATTCAGTAGGCTACATAAAAACAGTACTGGGCAAACTATTCAGATTAGCTAGCTAAGCTACAAGCTAAAAATTATCTTAAGATGAAAGATACAACAAAACTAGTTCCAGTTCAAGCTATGTAGCAAAAGTAGCTTGCTTGCAACATGGAAGCTACTTCATATGTTTTTTCATTAATAGAATGGAAGTTGTTGAAATGGCTATTTGGTAGACAACATCTTCAGAAGAGGTAAAAACATTACAATATTGTTATTTGTTGAGGGCATGAGAAAAAAAAAAAACATCCTCAAAAATGCTAATGTTAAAACACTTACTGCCTCAATAAATGTAACTAAAGTAATAGTAATAGCTTCACTACTTTTAGCGATGCTACTTTCCATCACTACCATGCACACACTACTTTTCCAATAGTTACGTCACATCTGGTACATTTCTGGTATTATTTTGCACATTGTAGCAGGTTTTCTGGCTTTAAATTGTCATGACATGAGTTAAAAATTGGATATAACTTTGCTAGTAAACATTTTTATCCAAAAAATGTTTTATTTCAAAAGTCATCTGAGTACAATGTTGTGCCATAGACTCATTGTGTGTGCATTAGCCTACTGTAAACATGACTTTTAAGAGTGAAACGATGAAATCGTTTTCCGTGGTAAATGAAAACATGACACAGATGCTGTCAATGAAGCTTAACTTGCATTGAACCTGAAACATTACTTTAAGAAGCATCCTTCCCCGTGCATCCCTGTTCATTTCACGAAGGATTGTAAATGGTTGTCATAATAAGGGTCTTCTAGGGTGGAGAAAGTAGGAGGGCCGTTCAGCCCTGGCCTGCAGCTATCTCTCACGACATGGGGTGAGATCTGAATTCCCTCTGTCTCTCATTTTTCCTATTTTTTCTTCCCCCCTCCCTTATGAGTGAGTCTGTGTGGGAGTCAGAAAGCCAAATCCACTCAGCTAGAATTAAAGGCAGTGACCTGCAGAGACAGACAAGGAGGAAATCAAAGACTGGATCAGCTTCATTTGTGCCAGAATCATCAAAATAATCTAGCTCATTCTATTGTAACCGCAGATAGTAAAGTAACAGATTAATGGGTTAATGAAGAAATAAAGTATTTATAGTCACCATGAATTCAAAATTGACAATTCTTATTTTCTTATGGAACATTGCAGTGTTTATTATAAATGATTTATCCGTGACATTAGCAATGCTGGCCTTTCTAGACAAGTGAATATAAACGTGACAGTCCAAGTGTCTGAGGTCATTATGTCTGCAGAACAGCTTTCATCAAATTTAAACTGGACAATAAGTTCATACCAGGTAGAACAATAGGGTGTTTGTTTACATCTAGAGTTTGCTCTGGGAAACCCCTGGAACCCTCGAAACTTTCCAGCTGAATGTCTTTTACACTGTGTCATCATCTGCATCTAGATGATTGTCTCACTTGCTCATATGTTTAAAATTAGGTATGAGAATGTGCTTCCATAAACAAAAGAATGCACTTAAATGCAGATATAAGGAACAATTCCAAGGTGTCATTTTAAATCTCGTAATACTTTTTGAATGAAATATAATGTACATTTATTTCAACTCAAAGCCCATCATTTAAAGTCAGCAGCTTTGTGCTTCACACAAATATGAAGCACAGTTGAATCCAATAGAGTTTGATGTTAGCATGTTAATAAGCAAACAATGCAATCCGGTTGTTAAGTCTGATGTCTCTCATCACAGTTTCTGGGTCCATCTGATCTCAAAATCTAAATAGTTGTTGAGATAGTATTCTCACTTGAAACTGAGTATAGTTTTGGACCCAGAAACAGTATTTGTTATGTCACGACTTAACAGGCAAATACTAATAGCATGCACAAATATTGAATACATTTTATAAGAAATAGTCGATTTTTAATTAAATTAATTTTATTCTTTTTGGTACTGAATTAAACAGTATTTCTCTTGACTTGTTCGCCATACTGAGGAACAATTTCTAGGTACTATTGTAAATCTTTCTAAGCTGAGAGAAAAAAGTACCATATATGATTTCTTTGTTTGATGATCAGACCAAAATGTACATGATTATAGCCTCAAAATCTCATGCTCTTGCTCTCAACAGTTGTTTAGGTAAATTCGAATAAGGCGGGTCAAGATCCGTCACACTAAGTTTGATGTCAGTGATGTCATTGGTTCATTGGTTCAGCATGTCTTAATACACCATATAAGTGCATTCATAACACAAGGATAGGAAATAAAAATTAATAAAAATTTAAAAATTAAATTTTGCATTAAATTTAATGCAACGTTTACTTTAAAAAGGTCTTAAAATTCATTCTGCTCATGAGTGAAGCTCATGTAAGAAATGAAGTCATACAGGTTTGGAACAACATGAAGGTCAGTAAATGACAGAACTATTATTTGCCACAAAACAAGACACAGTTCTCCGCTGTTGACACCGACTTGACCCGTGTGTCATACACTCACAACGTGATCTGATTATATGTAATTCTCTGGATATTAATCTCTGCTGGCTGACTCATGTTTCTTATAACATTACTTGTGGTTATCTGCAAAAATAAACAACTGGAGCTCTTATTCTGACTTATATGATCTAGCTCCTGGACTTGATGAAGAAAATTTATGAGAGGCTGTGAAGAATCTCGTGACTTCATCTTCTCTACTGAGGTGGCGTTTGAGTTTGCCACTTACTCATCTTGATGTTGATCCATTTACAGCAGTCAGACATATTCCACCCTCCCTCACACATAAAGATATTGTTGATGTTAGCATGTTGCTAAGCGAACAGCATGATACTTTCTGAACTAGTAGCTATACTTTTCGATATAAATGTAATTACATTTGTATGTAATTATATTTCTTTTGACTCCTCTGGCATTATTCTAAATGTCATCATTCAACCATTGCTTTGCAAAATTTTGCGGGTGAAATCCAGTTATTTCAATAGAAATCTGTGCGATTGTGAGTGCCGTGTATGGAAATGTTGCTCATATTCAAGCACCAACAGACAACAGAACCAACAGAACGCTTTCTGTTGCAGAAATATTAGTAAAATTCGGACGGAACCTTAAAGGGATAGTTCACCCAAAAATGAAGTGACATTTTGAAAAAACTGCTGTAATGACAAACAACATTTGACCTCTACTTTCATTGTATGGACAAAATAATTTTTTTAAATATCTCCTTTTTTTCACAGATAAAAAAGTAAAAACATGAGGGTGAGCAAATGATGACAAACTTTTTTTTTTGGTGAATTATCCCTTGAAGTGACTGATTTAAACACATAGCAAATCCGCGCACCACACAAATTAGACTGAATGATCCAATTGATTTTGATGTTAGCATGTTGCTAAGCTAACAATAAAACACTAATAAGCACAAAAATATATATCACACACAAATATTGAGTGTGAGTTGTAAATTTTTAATTAAATTGGACTATTTTTTAAATTTTATTTATTTAATTACAGTTTTTCTTTAAAATATTTTCAGGTATTTAAAGCTGCAGTCCGTAACTTTTTTTTTTGGTTAAAAATTATCCAAAATCAAATTTTGAGCAAGTACATAACCAGCCAGTGTTCAAAACTATCTCCTTGCCTTAGCCTGATTCACAACGGTAAGCTTGTAATAATGTTTTATAATAAGAGCAGTACTGGTGGGTTTCTGCAGGAAATTCGAGCATGCAGCCGTTCGTCTTTGCGTCATTACATCACATCTGTAAACAGAAAGGAAGGAGTCCCAGCTAGTAGGCTATATCATGTGAGGATGCTGCTTGTAGCTGATCATTTATAGCCTTTTCTCACAGCAGCTGAAATAATTAAACGTATCATTTTCATGGTGGATTGTAATCCAGAAAGATCCAAATGACAATCATCAGTGACAACTGGAGATTCACCCGTAGTCAAAAGCAAAAGACTGCGGACTGCGGAGTGCTATAGAAATTGAAATCTACAGGTAACGCTAATACACACTAAATACACATAGTCACGCAATGCTGATTTTGTTAACATTAACAATTTGAGAACAAAGTATAACAGTAAGAATAATTTGCACAGAGTGGCATGATCCAAGCTAAGCGATCGTTAGATTTAATCACCATTGGCAGCGCAATTTATTGTAGGCCTAATGCTTTTTTCCTCAGTTGGTCAGAACAAAAGTGGCAGACATGTTACTTACTTGTTCAGATGACATTTTCCAGTAAAAATTCTTATTTTGGTCATACTTCCAAGACGTAGAATCTGTGATTCCGAAGTACAGTATCCACACCGGTGTGGTGACTGACAGCAGACATTAGATTCATCTGCACGGAGTCGTGCCGATGCACAACGCACGTAAGGTTAATAATTCCGCATATAACTGCAATTGCAGGTTTCAAACAGAGATGGCAACAAAGAGGCAAAACTTCTGGACTGCAGCTTTAATAAAATAAAAGCAGATTTATGTTAAACGTTTCTCTTGACTTGTCCGCCATCTTAAGCAAGCTTTTGCAAAATGCTTTACATCAGGATCTTACTTAAAAATGCTGTCTATCCAGCTAACAAAAATATGTTCTAAGAACGTTTTGCTGACGTTCGAATGTATCAGTTTGAGAACATTATTAAAGACCATATAACTTGGAACAAACATTCTATTAATGTTACTGGAAGAATATTTGTTCATAACTTTGAGAGAACCTTGCCAGAACATTAGCCAAAGTTCTGAATGTTCCATGTTAGCTGGGAAGGTTTTAAACAGAGCTATTGTGAATGCCTTAACAACAACAGCAACAGCAACAATAAGTAATTCTGAAACTGTCCACCCGAATCCAAGTGAAAAGACACAGCTTACACAATCTGGCTGAAAACTGAATATTTCCTATACATGTGACAGAAAATAGACACACGCTGAGGCGCAGACCCCGATGTGGTTTCTCGTTCAATCAGACAGCCTCTGCGAGCACCTGGAGTCTGTGCTATTTTTACTGCTCCTGACTAGAGCTACTTTGTTCTTCTGAATAGAGAAGGCGAGGTATTTTTATATCTCTCTCTTTCCATGCCCTGTAGCATTGACATTAGAATGATCAGTAATACAGTCAGAGGGGTGTGTTGTGTGACTCAGGCCTCTCTCTCTGTGTGTGTGTGTGTGTGTGTGTGTGTGTGTGTGTGTGTGTGTTTGTGTGTGTATGTGTATGTGTGCGCGCTTTAGGAATGAGGCCCACACAGGCGAACATGATCAATGGCAATGAACACGGTCCTGTAAATTTAAAAGCTTCAGTTTGACTTGACGCAATGTGCGAAATTTCAAACATATGAGGCATTAAAGCAACCAGCCGTTTTAGTCGAAATGTATAACGTGGTGTTCCTGGAACACTTGTTCAAGCTCCTGGAAATTTTCCATGTTCCGAAAGTCTTTTAATGCCTCTGCTTTTTCATCTCCCACTATTCATGAGTGTCTGTTATTGATCAGCTAAGATGGTTTACTGCATGTGTCATAATGTGACCCACTAAATTACCGGCACACAGCTGTGAGTCTAGGAATTCTGACATTTATCAACGTTGTCGTCATCATCATCATCAGCGTGGGGGCGGGGCTTATCAGGTGCCCTCAGTGCACATATATCTGATTAGTGTGAAGGCTCTTTGTGGCAAAGAGCCATGACATAAGAGTGTGTGTGCGCTCATACATCAGTATATATTAAGAAATGCATCGGTCAGCGAGGAATTTCTGTCAGGACTCCAGGAAGCACCTGCATCTGTGTCTAGAGCAAAAAACTCATGTGGGTTCCATTGTGATTTTTTTTTTATCCTGCAACGTACATACATCAGGAAGGCATTTTGTACACACACACTCATGCTGTGGACAGAATAGTGATGAAAGAGAATGACTCACACAAGTAGAAGAAAATCTATGTACAGGAATGTTTTGTCAGGGCCTTCTAAAATGAGACAGACCCTAACATGGTACAATAACTTACCATGATATTTTGAAATACCACAATATTTAAATCATAATGATGACATACAAATTCATAATTTTGACTTTTCATCTCATAATTTTGACCTTTTATCTCAGTATGTAATAATCTTGACTTTATCTGATAATTATGACTTAGTATGTCGTCATTTCAACTTTTCTGTCTCACAATTATGACTTAGTATGTCATAATTTAAACTATCTCATAATTTTTTCATAATGACAAAATGATGATTTAGTGTGTCATAATTTCAACTTTGTCATAATTTTTTCATTTTATGTACTATGAGAGTAAAAATGATGACTAACATAATTTTGATTTTTTTTAAATCTCATAATTATGACTTAGTATGTTTTTTAGTTTTTTCTTATGTTGCAGAAATGGGCTTCCATAGTGTTGTTAGTATTAACAAAAACTATTAAAACTATTAATGATTATGTTTTTGTTAATTGAAATGAAGCTGAAATGAAATAAAAATATTTGATGCCAAACGAAATGTTGCTTTGGCAACTAACTGAAAAAAAGTTAAAGTAGCCTACTAAAATGACTAAAACTGAAATACATATTACAACTAAATATATATATATATATATATATATATATATAGTAATAAAACACAGAAAATCCTGTTACAGGTAATTCAGACTCAGTTGATGCTCCTCACACACATTGTATCATACAGTTACACAGTTACTCCTGATTTTCGCCTTCCAGTCTTTATTTTGCCATTCGTTTTCGAGTGTGAGGGAGAGCGGGCCGTGTGTTACCCCAACACACTGTGATGTCATCAGCCGAGAGATTACACAGGGCCATATGGGTGACGGCCTGCCACAGTAATCCTCCAACTGCCTGCTCTTCCTGTCACACACAAACACACATACACACTCACTTTCTCCCTCACTCTCCTCGCTGTGGGATGCATTCTGGGAAATGTTGGGCCTTCGTAACAGTGAAAAGCATTACTCATAAGCTAATAAGAAAATATTTTGATTATGTTGGGTAATCTAATGCAGTGTACATGTACACAGTGAATGAAAACAAAGGTCTGTTGTATATTTCCTTTGCTGGTGACGGAGGTGACGTATAATCGCATTAGTGGTTGTGGGATTATGAAGAACGGATATAGGACAGGTGGATAGAGTGAAGCAGAAGTTTATTACGTGTAACTTGCCATTCACCAGCCAAGAAAATGTTATTTGCTGCTTTGACGTCTGTTTTGATACTTAATTTAGTATATAGGCCTACACACAAACTGGTAGAGGTCAAATACCAATGCAACCAATAAAGGCCTAAAAAGGACTATAACTATATCGATAACTCTAAAATTTTAATAATCGTTCCAATGAGAATAGGAAAGTCCACACCACAACTATAACGATAACGACACAGAAGAATGATTAGAACGATTTTTTCCAGCTGATGAACGACAAAAACATTGACATCCAATCAGAAAACATTCTGCTTTAAAAAGCTGAGCATTCAAAGCGGCAGAAGACAAAACTGCAGCGCGTGCTTTGAATAAACAGAACGTGTATGCTAATATAAGGGCGATTCACACCAAAAATGGTTCTAATTCTATGAGAATAGGGAAGTCCACACCACCACAACAGAAGAAGATATCGGTGGAATCACTTTCAGAACGATTAATTCCCAGCTAATGAACTATAAAAACAATGACAGCTTATTAGAATCCATCTTGTTTTAAAAAGCTATCATTCGTTGGTGTGAACAGGTCTTGGTGTGAATTGGCGCATACTTGACTTGACATTTGATATTCAACAGTGCTTTTGATCTGCCTGCATTGACACTATTCTTTAAGAGATGCTGTGCAGCCAAACAATGTACCAGTTATCAATGTAAAGCTGCTTTGACACAATCTACATTGTAAAAAGCGCTATATAAATAAAGGTGACTTGACATAAGTCCACATAGCATCTTTTAAATATTTTCAAGGTTATTTATATGAAAGAGGATTGGGATTACAAGAAAATGACACAGAATGTGCAATGCCGTTATGAACTGATGATTTAAATGTTCAGAATTCGCTTCCATCACACTTTCAAGGGCGGGTTTAGTCAACAGTGTAGGCGCGCTCTCGTGTCGGTGTGTCCATATATGGTTCGTGACGTCAAACGCCGGAGGTTTCATTCATATAAAACCGATCCGACGGAATCCCCTTGGAGGAAATGTAGACTCAGGCACAGTACACAGGGTTTAGTAGGCAACCTACACCCCTGAAACATCCACATTACTAATAACAGCAGTCCTCCACATTTCACTTTATCGCTTCAACATGAAGGTCTCTAGTATTGACTGCCGACGCCTGAGGAAGATCATACGGAAGGAGTGTGGAAGTTGTCTTATTGTGGACTGTAGACCGTACTTCTCCTTCTCCAGCTCTAGCATCAGAGGCTCCGTTAATGTGAACTTGAATTCAGTGGTGGTCCGGAGGTCCCGCGGAGGTCCGGTACCTCTACAGTTCGTCATTCCGGACGAGAAAGCTTTGTTTCGGCTCCGGGAGGGCAGCATCTCCGCGGTCGTGGCTCTGGATGACCGCACACCTCATTTACAAAAACTGAAAAAAGACAGTATTGCTCAAATAGTCATTAATACTTTGTCACACTTGGCGAGTAGCGCGAGCATCTGCTTCCTAAAAGGTTAGTGATCGTTCGACTGTTTTGTTTAAAGTTTTCAGTGTTCAAAAATATGTTAAGCTCTCATTTAATTTGTATGTATATCCTACATTTAGACTGACGATGTCAGGACAAGGCAAACCAATTAGCCTAATAAAAAATATTTTATAATTCTTAAAAATGCTCTGGATTGCACGGAAAGAATTATACGAAAGAATTACATTTTAATAATGGAACTAATATATACATTTTGGGTGATTTTATATATATATATATATATATATATATGTGTGTGTATATAAATTATAAAATGCAATTTCTTTAAATTAAACTTTTATCGTGACATTATAAAAGTAGCTAGCTAAATAATTACCTATAAATTTATAATATTATATATAATAATAAATAATAATGAAAGTGAATGTGAACTGAAATTTAAATGACACATTTTTATTATATAGGCCTATATAACACTTATAAATTTACATTGAAGTTTAACATTCACTTTTATGCTGTTGAATTAATAGTTTTATTTAGTTTGACAGAGCAGATCATGCTTTTGTCTGGTTTTCAAGAGATAAATTCTCGATGTGCGTCAAAGGACGGATGAGTCAGAGAGGGAAGAATGAGAATCAACACAGTAATATTTATAGCTATACCATACCATATTATTATTACTCCTTCCAATGATATGCATTCAAATGTATTATTCAAATTGGCTTATAAACGTGCAGTTTAAACGAGGATATTTTGATGAAAGAAAAGAGCTCATGAACGCTCTCCCTCTGTTGGTGGGATTTGCTTTTTGCCTCACACTCTGATCAGATTGAACTGCTACACGTGAAGCTCTTGATAAGGCGAACGACTCAACAATCCTTGATTTAAAAGACAACTCATAATAACACCACATTTCTCATTGCAGGAGGCTTTGAGAACTTCCATTCCCATTACCCCGAGCTTTGCACTGAAACCAAGTCTGTGGACCTGAGTGAAGACAAAAGTGAAAGAGTCGTCAGCAGTCACTGTGACAAATTGGGTTCTCACCACAAACCCGACTATGATCAGGTAAGAGAGAAGAAAGCAAGCTGTTGTTTCCTCATTTTAACCCACTTCCACCGAAACCACTTCCCCTTAACTGTGGGGGTTTCTGCAACAGCTCCCCCTCAAATATGAGTCAAAATGAAGAGAACAGGCCATGTGGTCAATGATAATTCTCTGTATAATATATGTGAGGCTAATATGGCTGTTGACAACCATCCATCTACACAAGAGTCCCCCTTAAAAGCGCTCAAAGACACCCAGCGGACCAAGAGGTCCTTTTATGTCTGACCTTTGGTCATGCTATTCAAACAGTGCCTGTACACCACCTGTTGGTCAGTCTGTCTTCCCTGAGAGTTTCGGTTCTGATATCTGTGTATTATTATTGTCATTCTTCAGGGACGGCCGGTGGAGATCTTGCCTTTCCTGTACCTGGGCAGTGCCTATCACGCCTGTAGACAGGACTATCTCAGTGACCTCTGCATAACAGCGCTGCTGAATGTCTCACGCAGGGACTCTCGGCCAGCCAAAGGACAGTTTGACTACAAATGGATCCCCGTGGAGGACAGTCACACAGCAGACATCAGCTCGCACTTCCAGGAAGCCATAGATTTTATTGGTAAATATTGTGTATGTTCTATGAATATATATTGTTTAATTTTATATATATATATATATAAAATGTCAACATCTTTAATGTTATGTAAACTTCACACGTATGGCTAAAACCCTTCCCAGAACTCAGCGCTGTCCTATAGATAGGGCAGCTTATTTCAGGTCATTTAAAAATAAGACTTCCTTTGCCTGACTAACACATAATTTCCATAATCCGACCGGACTGCACCTTTACTTACACCTACAAATTCAATGTTACTTGTATTCTGGGAATAGCAACTTAATAGCAACTCCTGCAGAAACAAACGAAACATTTACAGATAAAAAGGACATGTTACTGTGAGTCACGGGTTACACTCCAAGATCTTAAGTATCATAGGCGTGGCCACTGTGTCAGTGGATGAGTCGATGATTAGTGGTGTTAGGTGTGTGTGGCATATATGAAAGGATTATCAGGTAAATGTGTTTACACAATGATTTGACAGTGTTTAAAGTCGAAATTAAATAGAATTTGCGATAGTCTTTTCTTCCTTATTGTGATACGAGTGAAATGGCTTCTCTAACAAGAAAAAATGTAGGGCTGGACTTGATTTTGTCTATCAGTAATTGATTGGATAGTTGTGGTTTGCTATTGGTGGATCTCATGTGAGTGACAGGTTGCCCCGCCCTCGCGCCAGTAAACACATCATCAGAGAAAAGATGGCAATGCAAGGGGAAGTGATTTTGATTAAAGATTATGAGGGCACCTGAATTAAAAAAAAGGACACTTATAGTAATATATATGCATAATAATAATGATAATGCCTTTGATTTATGCTAATCTGAATAAACAATAATTGTATTACAGTATTTTTTTTACTGCATACTGTATTACAGCAATGCAAAAACTTATAAGAATCAATTGTCGGAATGCATTACATTAATGAGTGAAATATTGGACACAATACAAAATATCTTAATTGTCCTAAAATAAAGCTCCCTGTGTGACCTGTATTCATATTTCAGTTCCTCCGGTGGGGCTTTAACCATATCATCCTGTCATTCAAGAACACTGACTTATGTGTCCCACATTTCCGAATATAGCAAAATTTATTTTACATTTACCTGAATATAGACAATAATACTTAAGAGACCATGAGATAATTTGGTCTCTCGCAGGAAAGCTATAACAGTAAAATGAAAGAATAATCCATCGAAAGCGTCGGCTAATGAGTGTGTGGTAATATTTAGGCGCATTAGCGAGTGTGATAGTCATTATGACGCCCACAGCTCGGCCCCGCTCTGCTCCAGATGGGCTTCAGGCGTGATTCACACCAGCAGGTTTTGTTTTAAAGAGGCCAGCAGTGAGGGATCTCGCATAACATGCGCAGCACTCCCCGTGTGTGTGTATCATTGAGAGAGATAAGTCTGGAATCTGCTTAGCTGTATTAAATTAGAAAGCAATAAGCAATCTAAGCTTTCCATAATGGTGTGAGTGTGTGAATATTTGGATTTATGAATAAGACACAGAACCTTCAGGGTGGAAATGAAATTGATATGACATTATGATAAAAAAGAGCCAGGGAGGAAATGAATGAGCCAAGCGATAATGGACAGAGTATATCAGAAGATAACCCTGAAAACTGTGCCATTCGTAGGATGATTTCCCCAAAAGTCTGAACATTTTTTGTTCTTGGCGTTTTCAAAACATTGCTTTGTTTTTTTGAGCATTCTGACCAGCCCATAGCAACACTGGCTCAACCAATGGCATAAGTTTGGGGCGTGGCTATTTGTTTGAGTAACCAATGGCAGATGAGGGGCTTGATTTGGGAAACTTGTTTGAAAACAGTAATTGGTATTATTATTTAATTGCTATTATTGCTCTTATTATTTAATTTGGTGGAGCTATTTTTATTTATATTCCTTTCTTTTTTTCCCATAAGCTCTTCTGACTTTATAAATAAAGTCTGACTTGAAGCTTGATTTAAAAAAGACAGCCAGTATTTTTAGTGACTCACATTCTGTTATTTCAAGAGCTTTTGTAATGAATTCTTTTTCTTTTCTCTCCACAGAACGTGTGAAAGAAGAGGGAGGTAAAGTGCTGGTCCACTGCGAGGCTGGAATCTCTCGTTCTCCCACCATCTGCATGGCATATATCATGAAAACCCAACGGCTGCAGCTGGAGCAGGCTTTTGACGTCATCAGACAGCGGCGTGCCATCATCTCACCCAATTTTAGCTTCATGGGTCAACTACTGCAGTTCGAGTCGGAGGTGGTTTCTTCCACACCTCCGTCTGTTACTCCTGCCACTCAGGAGACACCCACCTTCTTTAGTGGTGACTTCACACTCAAAACCGAGAACTTCAAATCTTCGGTTTTCACCTTCCCTACCTCCTTCCTGACGCCCATCCAACCATCGGTTCACCAGTTCAAACTGAGTCCAATAACTGCGCTGCCTTAAAAGGGCTGCCGACTCACTGCAGTCTCAGTGTACTTGAAAAATAAAGGACGGGCGAACAGAACAAAGCAATGGACTATCACAGGGAATAAAAATGTTTTCATATTTAAAAAAAAAAAAAAATGGAAGACAGTGTTTGCTTTTTGATTTTGTTTGCCTTAGAGAAAACCACTGCACAATGATTACACTGCAATACTTGCCTTAGCTCGATGATGTTCTGCCTATATCAACAGCGCCTAGCTGGGCAAATTAAATTATTTTTTTTAAACAGTTTCTTTTTTATGAATTGTGGATCTGTTAATAAAAATTTTTACAGTGTAAATTTTGTTCATGGTGTCAGTTTACTATCAGTAGGTTTGATTTACATATTTAACAACATAAATCTTTTACACGTTTTAAACACATTTTGCAGATATTCCCCCAAAACCAGTGCAGAAAGTCAACACTTTTGTCACAAAAGGGACAATAAACCACCCGATGCCATTGTCATTGACAGATAGGCCTATAATAGCCCTTTTCCACCAGAATTAATCGGGTACGTCTGGTTCATGCTGGTGGTTGGGGGTTGGTTCGACTTTGCGAGGCTTCTAAGGCTGGCCACACACTAGACGATTTTCAAAACTTAACTGATTTTAAAACTGGGGGAGACCACATACATAAAGGCAGTTTCAATCAATTTTTAGCATTATAATCCTCCAAATGCACACACTAGAAGATTTGTCCGGACCGCGAGTCCACACACCTGTCGATTGTAGTAACATTTTCACAGTGAGACAAGATCTCACGGAGACTTGCGAGATCAAACGTGACTTGAGAAGAAAAACAAATGGAGGACGATTGGCGTAGTCAACTAGTTCTCCTGGCGTGAGTTTTGTTTTACGGGAAGAAAAACAAAGGATTTAAAAAAATATGGGTGATATTCTTTCTCAATACTCCACTTTCGTGGCATGTTTGTGTCAGCTATAGAAGCTATAGAAACATGTTTGATATTTACGATTTGGGATCGTGCAGGCTCCGACGTGATCAGGAGCAGTAAAATAATTGTAATGACACCACACAATTGCAGATTTTTTGGACAAAAAGTTGGTTGGGAGAAGCCTCAAATTGGGTCAGACCCCCCAGATTGTTGGGGGTTGCAAATCAGGCTTAAAATCTTCAAGTGTGTGGCCAGCCTAAGAACTGGTTTGCCTTTCCACAGGCTAGAGAGCCACCACAGAGCCAGGTCTTACATCACTGTATACGTCTTATCTTTCCCAGCAACGCTAGCACTATAGTGCCAAACACACCATCAACAATGGAGGACGTTACGTTACTATTGATGTCATTGCTTTGCAAACCTATTTCGGCATCCAAACTGTGAATCCAATGTGTTCGTGCATCTTGCCGTTATTTGTATAGATGGAGATTACAATTGAGCTGCTATTAGCTCGATTAGCTGCCATTTCAAAAATGGCGGTCACAAGTTTCTGTTCGTCTTGTTGGTCACGGTAACCCTGCCCCCAGCCCCTGACGCAAGTGGTTCTTCTAAACCAGCAATGTTTTGGTGCTACCACGAATCACTTTCACTGGTTAAAAGCTGGTGCTTTGGGTGTCAAAAGACAAATGATTTGAAACTAGGCTCTGGCTCTGAACCAGCAATCCAACTGCCTTGGTGGAAAAGGGGTATTTATGTATATATAAGTAGTTATATATAGTAGTTATAGTATGTATAAGTATATATATATTTATATATAAGTAGTTTTAGGCCAAAGTAAAAAAGATACAACAGTGACCTCTGCTGTGTCAAATACTGCAGCAGTATATATACACTAAAATATACCTTTAGTTGTGTTGTATTTTATTTCTATATTCTTGAAGGGGATGTGGGATGGTTTAGGGTGGGTTCTAGATTTGCATAGTCGCTTTTTGCTTTGTATTCTTGGATTTTTTGGCCTATAAAAAAAAAAAAAACCTCACTAAACAGTTGTTAACAAAAAAAAAAAAAAAATATATATATATTTGCTGTGACACTCATATATTTAACTCATGTGCTGTCCATTTCTTCTGATCATCCTTGAGATGGTTCTACGCCTTCATTTGAGTCCAGCTGTGTTTGATTATACTGATTGGACTTACACATGGAAAGCCACACACCTGTCTATATAAGACCTTACAGCTCACAGTGCATGTCAGAGCAAATGAGAATCATGAGGTCAAAGGAACTGCCTGAAGAGCTCAGAGACAGAATTGTGGCAAGGCACAGATCTGGCCAAGGTTACAAAAACATTTCTGCTGCACTTAAGGTTCCTAAGAGCACAGTGGCCTCCATAATCCTTAAATGGAAGACGTTTGGGACGACCAGAACCCTTCCTAGAGCTGGCCGTCCGGCCAAACTGAGCTATCGGGGGAGAAGAGCCTTGGTGAGAGAGGTAAAGAAGAACCTAAAGATCACTGTGGCTGAGCTCCAGAGATGCAGTCGGGAGATGGGAGAAAGTTGTAGAAAGTCAACCATCACTGCAGCCCTCCACCAGTCGGGGCTTTATGGCAGAGTGGCCCGACGGAAGCCTCTCCTCAGTGCAAGACACATGAAAGCCTGCATGGAGTTTGCTAAAGATGGTGAGAAATAAGATTCTCTGGTCTGATGAGACCAAGATAGAACTTTTTGGCCTTAATTCTAAGCGGTATGTGTGGAGAAAACCAGGCACTGCTCATCACCTGTCCAATACAGTCCCAACAGTGAAGCATGGTGGTGGCAGCATCATGCTGTGGGGGTGTTTTTCAGCTGCAGGGACAGGACGACTGGTTGCAATCGAGGGAAAGATGAATGCAGCCAAGTACAGGGATATCCTGGACGAAAACCTTCTCCAGAGTGCTCAGGACCTCAGACTGGGCCGAAGGTTTACCTTCCAATAAGACAATGACCCTAAGCACACAGCTATAATATAGAAAGGAGTGGCTTCACAACAACTCTGTGACTGTTCTTGAATGGCCCAGCCAGAGCCCTGACTTAAACCCAATTTATATACCTTTAGTGGAACATAAGCCCTTTTTACACCACACAGTGCTATTTCAGTGCAAGTTTAGGACGCACACTTGCAGATTACGCACATAAGAAGTCATGACACACAAAACTCTTTGAAAGTGCATTATAAACATATTCCTCAACAAAACTCATTTTCAATAAAGGCTTTTGTGATGCAATATTAAAATAATAGAGCAATTACTCACCCATTATTTGGAAAAAATAAAATAAAAATACTTTTGTTGGGCTTCATGAAAGTTCCACACGCAGACACACAAAGAGCACTTGCTGTTCACCTAATCTGAAGGAATCCAGATGAGAAGCAGTGTAGGCTAATGCTAATTTCATGGGGATCAGGTGTGTATTATAAAATAATGCTCACATTTTATAATTTATGGATAACAGTGTAGTAATCCAGAATAAATTTCTTTATTTTCATATAGAGCAGCAGTTCAGTTATGCAGGATAGGTTTGAAAGAAAGATGCTGAATTATTTCCATATGCATATACACTCATGTGCAAATATATATTTTACTTTTCCTTATGGAAGGCCATTTTCGCCACATAGGGAAGAAAAATCATGCTTTGGTTAAAAGTCATAATTATGACATACTGTTATTATGACAATGTCATAAATGAGATAAAAAGTCGAATTTATACTGATCAGATCATAATTATGAAATTAATAAACAGAAATTATGAGATAAAAGTTGAAATTATGAATTCTATGTATGTCATAATTATGAGTTTGTCATACTTTTGACTTTTTCTCATAATTTGACATTTTAAATCATAATTTCGACTTTTGTCATATTTTCGACTTTTCATCTCATATTATCATTCAAAATGTCATAATTCTGACTTTTTAATGTCATAATTTCAACTTAGTGTGACATAATTTTGACTCTGAATTTTATAATTTCGACTTTTTATATCATATTTATGACTTATGTCATAATTACGATTTACCAAGCATGATGATTAGCCTAGTTTCTTATGTATTCTTATGTCCCATACTTTTCTCTAGGTGAAATAAATTAAATTAAATTAAATGAAAAAGAAAAGAAAAAATTACTTAAAAAAAAAATGAAAAGCAGTTCAATGATCATTGGTATTGATCATGACATGCTCCACTCAAAAGCAGCTGTCTTGGCGCCCAATCTCTACCTCGATGGACTAAACTAACTTTCAAGAAATAGAGGTAGCGCTACAGATGAAATAGATATAAAACCAACGTAAAGCAAGGAGTTAATTAAATATTCAACTATTACAAATATAATTAATTTGTTTTTATTATTTCAAGTCCGTGCGACAGATTTTTTGTTCCTTTAAACATTTGTTTTTACACGACAATTTACAGTTCCCCTAAAAAGTCAAGTAGACTCGTCCGTTCGTCCCGCCTCTATCGCCATTTTGATTATTATGTCTCATTTGTGAGGGGAGGGAAAATAAAATTTGATCGTACAGAAGAGTAAATATCGGACAAATTTATCCAGTGTGTAGAAATATTTATCTTCACTCAAGCCCTTCTTCTCTCTGAGGAGGAGGGTGTTTAATTCAGCTTTGTTCTGCGGGTTTCTGAGGAGAGTTGTGTGCATAAACCGACTCATAAACCGCCATGTACATTAAACAGGTAAGTGACTGAGATGCGACTCACGCGCTGCGTGTAAAATTATGAAATATGTTGAATCATGCTATTAAGCTACTTATTTACATTTCTAAATGTCAAATTTGCATAAAAATACATTTTCCTAATTTTGAGCATGTAGGGTTGTAAGTTTTGCCGAGTGCATGGCCTTCAATGAAGTTAGCATTAGCTTTAGCATTAGCTGTCAAAACCCCCAAACATTGCAATAAAATATATTATGCCATATTTATATTAAACATCTCATATTGAAAATTAACTTTTATTTGCTGCTGCCCGTCAGATGTGAGCAGAAAGCTAAAAGATGGAGCTATTTCTTATGTAAATACTTGTACTCCATAACGTATTATGTAAGTGCTGTTGTACACAAACATATCTCTGTTTGTTTAGATTCCACTCTTATTTGAGGGCAGGCTTTACTTTAAGCATATTTGGATGTAAATTATTCTAATGGGTTGTATTACTATAACACTATGTTGACTTAAATTTAATATAATATTTTGTGAAATATGTCTTTCAGGTTATTATTCAGGGGTTTCGCAGCTACAGAGATCAGACTGTGGTTGACCCCTTCAGCTCCAAACACAATGTCATAGGTATGATTTTCATCATTGCTAAAATATTAAAATCATTTTCTAAAAGCTCAGTAAAATATAGGATGAGTTAATCTGTTTTAAATTGTATCTTTTTTTTCTTTTTTTTATAAAATTTGATTAATTTTTCACAGTGGGAAGAAATGGATCGGGAAAGAGTAACTTCTTTTATGGTAAGTAAAAGTAATTTTTTTTTTTTTAAATTTTATTTTAAATTTTTTAAAGTAATTTAATGCATCAAAACACTGGTAAATAGTTTGTAATGAGCATTTGTCATTTTTTTCGCCATCAGCCATACAGTTTGTGCTTAGTGATGAGTTCAGTCATCTTCGACCAGAGCAACGTCTGGCTCTGCTTCACGTGAGTAATATTATGTTTTGTTTCAATAATTTAAAAACTCATAAAAACACCTATGTGTGATAATTAGGGGTGTTACGACGTATCATTATATTGTAGGGTGACCACCCGTCCCGCATTTTGGCGGGACAGTCCCGAAATTGGGAGCCTTGTCCACTGTGCCCGCAAGACTTAAGTAGTGTCCCGCATTTCATTTATGTCTGTCAATTTTTTTTTTTTTTCATTCCTGAAATTACAATCCCACAGTAAGAAATATAATAAAAACTGTGCCTGGCATTTAAAAAGTCAATTTGTGCAGCCGTCATATTCTAGCTGTGAAAATAACCAACCAACGCAATCATAGAGAGAGGTTTTCTCGCCGATGACAGCTGCGTGGACAGTGCAAAGGAATAAGAGCGGCCCTTATCAAAGTCAGTAAACACAGCTACACCAGCAAGGATTTCATCTCACGTACTGGATAAGAACCTAAAGAGCTGCTCAAAGCTGCCCAAATTGATGATTTAAAGCATACTCATCCATCCTGATGTTAAATATTTCCAACGAACGGCGGCATTCAAGCGCCACCCATGGAAATGGTAGAGCACCTACGGAAAAACGAGATATTCTCCATTCGTTTTAACCAATAAAAAATTGTGACGTTCAGACACAACTTTCTTCTATAGTGTGGGCAGTGGGCACCCACCGGCCGAAACATTAATCAGCGCATATGTCAAATTTACCAACAAATGTAAATCAATATTTACATAGCGTAAATAGTTGTAAATTTATCTGTCTCACGTGTCCCGCATTGTCCTGCAAAATCACATCTAGTGTCCTGCAACAGATCAATAGCCAGGTGGTCATCCTATTATATTGCGATATAAAAATATGACAATATGTATTGTTGATGTAAATGATATGATTCGATAGAAAGTTAGTTTTATCCAAAACTCAGCTTACTGTATTCATAAGGTATAATTCACCCAAAAATGTAAATTCTGTCATCATGTACTCACCCTCATGTCGTTTCAAAACTATATGATTTTCGTTCAACTTCCAAACACAAATGATGATTTTTTTTTTTTTTTTTTTTTTTTTTTTTATGATACCTGAGAGATTTCTGTCTCTCCATTTAAAGTCCATTCCTCTAAAACTTAAAAGATCCAAAAAAAAGGTCATAAAGGCATCGTAAAAATAATCAATTGGGTGGTCTAATCCAAATCCAAGTCTTCTGAAGAGACACGATGGCTTTATATGATGAACATATTTACAACGACACGCATACTGTAGTAAACACGGACGTTCAAATGCTTGCGTGACACGTAAAAACAACAAGAGTGAGTAAATGCAGAATTTAAATTTTTGGATGAACTAACCATTTACATTTTGGGAATAGTCATTTTGACACGCTTTCTTGATTAGAACTGTGATTGCATTGACCATCTGCTGGAACGGCACTCCTCAAAATGAAAGCGCAAATATCATTTAAATCATATCACATTTAGTTTTAGTAGAATGATTATTAAAAGCATTTTATATGGTTTATTTTTATGTTTAGTGCATTGGATGGTTAGTTCACCCAAAAATGAAAATTACCCCATAATTTACTCCCCCTCAAGCCATCATAGGTGTATATGTCTTTCTTCTTTCAGACGAACACAATCAGAGTTAGATTAAAAATATCCTGGCTCATTCAAGCTTTATAATGGGAGAGATTGGAGGATGAGTTTTTGAAGTCCATAAAAGTGCATCCATCGATCATAAAACGTACTCCATGTGACTTCGGGGATTAATAAAGGCCTTATGAAGCGAATCGATGCATTTGTGTAAGACAAGTGTCCTGATTTAAAACTTTATAAAGTAAAATAAAGAGCCCACATTGAAAGCCTGAGTACTTCGTGAGGAAAAAAATGAAAGTTTATGGAGCTTCAGTGACATTACTACAAGGGGTGTGCCTGAAGCTGAATACCTTATTCGGAAAGGCACGGATAATGGCCACAAAATGAATAACGAATAATTCTAATATTTGGTTGAGGCTGACACAGTCAGTCCACGTGTTTGCTGGATAACAGGTGAGCCAGGGGATAGCACGATACATAAACCTCTAAAATCACTACGCAATAATGTGTGTGTGTGTGAAGTGAATGAGTGAAATGAAATCAAATAGCTGCGTTGCTGTTGCTGAACTTGGCAAGAGTAAATCATCTAAAATACTACATCATACACATGTTCTACTATTTGATATGTATATTTAAATGATTTAAACCTTGTACGATATGATACACGAATGAATGGAATAAGCACAGCAAGATTGCAAATCAAAAATCCGTCCCTGCGCGTCTCTCAGAAACCAGACCAGCTCTCTGTCTAATAATCAACTAAGATAAATATACATTTTCTACTACTTATGTCTATTTAAATGTTTTAAACTTTGTATGACATGATAGGCTACATATTTCTCTGTCTCTCTCTCTGGGAAGGCATTTATGCAGGTATATTCTTTATAATTTGTTCAGATTAGCATTTGTATGTGTAGTATTTTTTTTTTTTTTCTCTTATTTAACATTTATTAACATTTATTTATTCTGTTTTAATTAGAGTTTTTTTAATCATGAAAGGTCCCCGAGCTGTGACTCGAATTCGGGTCCCCCGAAGCACAACCGCATTACACCTCAAAGCATTGCCTATACGAGGCTATCAGCTCCGACAGTTAGAAGATATTTAAATACATGTTATAATCATAATAAAAAAATGTTATGTTATCAGTTATACAAGCCATATTTGTTCAGTGATAACTACGACTAAAACCCATAGGCTTGAGATTGTTACAGATACACAGGGTTTTTCCTGAATAGAGAATTACGAGGCGGCCGCCTCCGTCAAATTTTGTGCCGTCTCCGGCTGTTGAGTGTCGACAAAACTCAGACAGGCAGTCACAACTCAGGTACCACTTTACCACGGTTCTTGTGGGTCCTGATAAAATAATAAAAATGTTATTTTAATAATAATAAAGTAATAATAATAAAAAAAAAACTCTTCTTTATTTTGGTTTAAAATATTGCGATAGTATTGTGAGTTCAGTATCGTGATTTGTATCGAATCGTGATGTGTATCATTACACCCCTAATGATAATTGATTATTTTATTGATTACTGTTTTTTTTTGTTTTGTTTTTTTTTTTTTTTTTTTATAAATTTAATACATTAAATAATTTTCACTAACCATGCTAAACCATGTACTTTCATGTAATTTTTAGGAAGGCACTGGTCCTCGAGTCATTTCAGCCTTTGTGGAAATTATATTCGACAACTCTGACAACAGGCTGCCGGTAAGAAATTTATCCTAAAGGCCCCGATATACTAATGGCAAAGTTCTTTTTCGTTTTTTGATTACAGGTAAAAAGAAGTTCAAAATATGTTTGCAGCGGTGTACTGTTAGCGAACATCCTGATGCCACCCACACTGTTGAGAGCAAGTTTAAATTAATCTGTAAATATGTGATGTACTTTGCTTTAAAAAAAAAATACAGACAACAAAAATGACAGCGGTGAGAAAACAAACAGCAGTTAAGAAAGCATCTGATCATAGCAAAGTGGATATGTTTGCATGAGCTCTGCAATTCGGCACTCCATTAAAGTCACGTCACATTTATTAAAGCAGCAATTTATACAATAGATTGTTTAAGAGCAAGCAACTTTACAGTATTAAACATAAAAAAACGGTGTCAGTGTCGCTTTCAATGGGCTCTATGCACAAATGCTGCTTGCATATTTCCAGTAGAATACTCTTAAATGCCCCTTAAAATCAATTCCAGGCAAATACTGCTCTGTAATAATAAAATTTAAAAAGTTAATTTTTGACACTGACACTGGTATTGACTATTTGTTATACCTGACCTCATACAGTAGGTATTTCATATATTGAGTTAAGTAAAAATGTGGAGTTTATGTAAAGTACAATTTTGATGAATACTGATTATAGCAGGTATATTCAGCAGTCAAATTTTTCTGAATAATGACTGGTGTTCACAGAAATGCTTACTCACCGTTCATCCAGAAATCCCATATATATCATACAGAGCATAGGTTGTGTTCTGTCTCATCTATAATCTTTCTGACATTTATAAAAATAATTTGAACTAAAAGCATGTATACATTTATTACCTAATCCATTAATTAATTAATTAAGTTTATTTATATTATTTTAAAAGGATTTGATAGTTCGCTTAAACTTACCATTGTTCTAGGTTTGTGCCAGCTCAGTTCTCTTTCAGTACAGCAATGAACATGAGGAACTTCACTGAAGCTGCACTGTACCAGACAGCACACTGAGTAGTGTGCTGTCTGGTACAGTAAAAACGGCTGTATAAAATTAGCTTTTAATTCAAACTTAAGCTAATATTTTGTGTTCTTCTACCCTTAAACTATGTGGCTTTTGCCTTCCTCACTGACCTGAAACACATCACCCTCTTCTTATCTCTCATTGTCACCTGATTCTTGTTGGAAACTGAGAAATTTTTAATATTATAGTTATTATTCATAGTCCAAAAATCATATGTTGCATAAACAAGCACATCAGTCAAAAGGAATACTATATACGTAAACAAAATAGATGATGAAAAATTGCGATATAGCAAGAGAATACACAACCTCAAAGTGTCGATAATTTGATTTGAATCTTCTCCTTTGCTTTTTGGAGTGACAGCGGACAACCTCACAATGTCATTAACATCGTTCACAGTAATCAGGGGAAGCTCTTTTAAACACAGAGTGTAAAATATGTTCTTCTGCGCTGTCTCCACAGTTAACCAATAGCGAAAGCAGCTTCCGGCGCTGTGCCGAATGTAACTGAGCTGCCTGAGACAAAACGCAGAAGTGATCGTGCATAGAGTCCATTAGAATTGCAACTTCAATTACTACTATAAAGCGGCTCTCCAGTGTGTTCATGTTTTTACTCGTGGACGTTCTACTTCGACGAACTGAAAAGAAGAAATGAAGGTAGAGCATCGGACCAGTGGTAGTTCAAAGGTGTTTAATAGCCATAGCAAACTTATCTGGAAAGTTCGCTTTGGCAAACTGTTACGAACTGCGAACATGTCACACCAGTTTGTTCTTTGATTTTGCTTGAAGAATATTGGGGCCTTAAATGATGAGAAATGCATTGAAGTAAAGTCAGGTGAATAACATGACCACATTTCTCTCAGATCGATAAAGAGGAAGTGTCTCTGCGCCGTGTCATCGGAGCAAAGAAAGACCAGTACTTCTTGGACAAAAAGATGGTCACGTAGGTTTATTTCTCAGAACACATCAGAGAAGCAGAAGACTGCTAATGATCAGAGCTGTAGCTGAATGCATTGTGTTCTGTGCGTTTCAGTAAGAACGACGTGATGAACCTGTTGGAGAGTGCTGGTTTCTCCCGCAGTAACCCTTACTACATCGTCAAGCAGGGAAAGGTATGCTAGATTCTCTTGACATGACAAAAGATTTTTTGATGAGTTTTTGCAGTTATTCATGATTTTATTTAATGCTTGCTATTACTTAAGATGCAGCTGTAACATTATTTTCCAGCCCTCTTGGACTGTAGCAAACAACATCTCTCATTAACATTAATGGTGGTTTACAAACAAGAATGTCGCTGTTGGGATTGAAGTGGTGCTAATGCTGTTGCTACTCATTCTAAAGCCAGGGACACACTTAATGACTGTGAGGCTGATTACGAATGTAATTTGATACTTACGACTGATCATGCCCAAACACGCCGAGTCAGAGCCAGTTGCGTTCAGTCGGTGTTTAAAATGGTGCAGTGTGCTGTCATCCAAACACGTTTAATATTTGCGACTGATGCCGGTGATCATAAAAATAGCTTAATTTAACAAAGTTTACTCTCCTCTAATTCTCTGTGTAGAGTGCAAAGTCCACGTTGTCTCTCCGACCAGAGCCTCAAGTGTATCCTGCGCGTTTTTTCATTTTTTTTTTTTTTTCTGTGCAAATGGAACTGCAGATAAATAACGTCATCCATGTTTGTTTTGGTACAAGATCTCGAGCAGAGTTGAGTTATCGCCCGTTGTGACTCACCAATCGTTCAGTGTGTTGTGTAGCTGTGTCTGACTCTGTCGTAAACGTTCAGTGCTCTTCTCTGACTGTCAAAGATAAAAGTCTGCTCCAGTCAAAGGAAACAGTCTGTAAGTGTGTTCAGTTCAGTCTTAGAATGTTTCAGCCTGTTGTTAAAGGATTGGTTCACTTTGAAATGAAAATTACCCCAAGCTTTACTCACCCTCAAGCCATCCTAGGTGTATATGACTTTCTTCTTTCTGATGAACATAATCTGAGAAATATTAATAAATATCCTGACGCATCTGAGCTTTATAATGTCAGTGAGAGGGATCGATGAGTATGAGCTGAAGAAAGTGCTTCCATCTACATCCGTCCATCATAAACATGTGCTCCACACGGCTCCAGGGGGTTAATAAAGGCCTTCTGAAGCGAAGCCTTGCGTTTGTGTAAAAAATATCCATATTTAACAAGTTATGAAGTAAAAGATCTAGCTTCCGCCAGACCGCCTTCCGTACTGAAGTTACGAAGAAAGTGTAAACTGGCGTCACGTCAGTTACACTTTTTCCTTAAGTTGAAAGGGAAAGGTGTGGGACATAGCGTAAGCTTTGAGAACTGCAAGAGATTTAAACTTTCTTCGTACATTGAATACGGAAGGCGGTCTGGCGGAAGCTAGATATTTTCTTCAGCTTGTTTAAATATGAATATTTTTTTACACAAACGCATCGCTTCGCTTCGGAAGGCCTTTATTAACCCCCCGGAGCCGTGTGGAGTACGTTTATGATGGATGGATGTGGATGGATGCACTTTCTTCAGCTCATTCTCATTGATCCCTATCACTTCCATTATAAAGCTCGGATGCATCAGGATATTTATTAATATTTCTCAGATAATGTTCATCAGAAAGAAGAAAGTCATATACACCTAGGATGGCTTGAGGATGAGTAAAGCTTGGGCTAATTTTCATTTTAAAGTGAACTAATCCTTTAAGTGTTTTCCCAGCTTAAATGAATTTGCTCACTTTGTTACGCCCATTTCATTGTCTCAAACATTAAAATAGATCAATCAGATGGCAACAGCGCCGGACTCTCAGCGTCTGAAGCTGCTCAGAGAGGTGGCAGGCACCAGAGTCTATGATGAGCGCAAGGAGGAGAGTATCTCACTCATGAAGGAAACAGGTAGATCCTTCACTCAGGTTTTTTTTTATTTAAATGTATGATTAGAGTGAAAATGCAATTTATCATTTCCAATCTGTATTTCTCTGCTTATTTTAATAAAAGGCAAAATATTTGCAGTTTACGAAATTGTAGAGCTGCACGGTTAATCGTTAAAAGATTGCAATCTCGATTCAAACACCCATGCGATCTTATTCCTAAATGACAACGATTCTCCTGTGTCTATTAAACCTTTGACAAGTACGATCACAGCGAACATTCAGATCTGCGTTGGCGCTGCCGCTGACCCAGAGAGAGCAGTTGTCATGTATGAAACAGCTTCACAAACAGTCTTTTCAACCACACACAGGGCTTAGTTTTCCGGCACTGTGCCAGATCTCCGGCATGCTGTGTTTGGCTACATTTAAAAAAAAAAAAAAAAAAAAAAAAAATCTATCTTGATATCACGTTCAGTGCTTCCCACCACAGGTTTGAAATATACTTGCGGTGGTAGCCGGGTGAAAAATCCTCCTATTACCCACGGCACAAAAATGGTATACTACATGTGACAAACAAATAATGTGTGTTTTTTTTTTATTTATTTTTTTATTTATTTATTTTTTTTATAAACAGTATTTTTATTTATTTCATTTATTGCATTTATTACATAGCATACTATTACATTTAATTACATACTAATATTATGTATTATGCATTGTAAATTATGCTTGGCATAAATCTGCGCGTTTCGTTCATTGAGAATCACTTTGAAGCAGTCTGAAGCGCTGTTGTGCGAGCCTGTAGAAAGCGCAACAGCGCCGCCTTGTGACTTTGCAACATGCAGCGCACTGTGAAATATCCACCGCATCTCTGCAGCGCACGTGGGAATGTTAGCGGGAGTAAACCGCTCTGACGCACACGTAACGAGCAGGTACGAAACACGTAGGGCGAGGGGAGATTTTCCACTAATTAATCGATCGCGGATGGTTTCATTATCTTGGGCGGATACAAAAGTATAGAGGATAAAAATAATAAAAGCATAAATGTGTCTCCAAATATACTTGGGCAGCCATTAATATACCTGGGCGGCACCCCCAAGTAAAGTCTATGTGTGGGAAGCACTGACGTTTGAGTTCATGAGTTCACCTACCAATGGTATGAGAGGAACACAGCTTTCACTCTCAACCAAACTAACATTACTAGCCAATCAGAAGTAGAATGGGGCAGGTCTTGGGAAAAGTGTGGTTGAGTTCCAGCTGCAACCGAGTCCTACTAAGTATAGATACCGGAGCAGAGACATCATGACATCATGGGCGTCCTAATTGATAAAGGACTTAAAAATAAATGGCGCTGGGTGTGGATAGAAGAAATAGGCAGAGACGGCAAGTGTTTTGGTAGCTGGTATAAGAAATTAGGAGAACCAGGTGCTTGCTTCTGCATGTTGTGCTCGAGAAAGCTAATGTATGATGTATGAATTTATCCAGATTCGTGCAGCTCTACTAGATAGTGCACACTTGCCGAAAGCGTCTTTTCACTCTCATGGCCAAGGAGTGAACTTTGAAAGGAGGGAAATTAAGTATACCTGGGGATTTAAAGGTTTCATGTGGTTGTCTGTCAAAATAAAAGTTGGTTTAAAAGATGGTTTAACATTCGAACATGAAGAAATTAAGATAGCCATAAATATAGTATTGTATTTTTACAATTGTAATATAAATTTTTTTTTTTTTAACAGTGAACTGTTATAATAGTAATATTTCCTGTTTTGATTTAGTAATGTTTATATTTTTATTTAGTAATAATAATAATAATAATAATAATAATTTTATAGCCATATTGATATATATGTAATCACACAGTTCTAAGTAAATTGTGCGGTTTACAAACAAGCACAGCAAACCTGGAATTTATTTTAAATTGCAATATTTATTAGAAAATCGCATGTTTTATGTTTGTATTGTATTGTGCAACCAAATCTTTTTAAATTATTTACTAAAGCAGTGCAGCAAACACTGCAGTAGATGCTTTACTCTTGCTTTTTTTTTTTTTTTTAGTCAAAGGTTTGTGACGTGCAGTTCTTTCTTGTGTGTGTGCAGAGGGAAAGCGAGAGAAGATTAATGAGCTGCTGAAGTACATCGAGGAGCGTCTGCACACTCTGGAGGATGAGAAAGAGGAACTGGCACAGTACCAGAAATGGGACAAAATGAGGAGAGCTCTGGAGTACACTATCTACAACCAGGAGCTCAACGAGACCCGGGCCAAACTGGACGAGGTACACACACCTGTTCTTATCTGTTATCACCGTCTCGAGTCTAATTCGGTTGTGACAGTAAATAAATTAGTATTCAACACACTATAATGCTTTGCTGCTGATGTGTGATTAACGTTGTAATTTATAGAAGGTGTGATTCCCTCCTCTAGTTGTCCAGTAAGAGAGAGACCTGTGGAGACAAATCTAGACAACTGCGAGATGCGCAACAAGATGCTCGAGACAAAGTGGAGGTAAACTGAGCTTCTCAGTGCATTAATCACTTATGTTTATTCATGTTTCTTTTTTTGCAACTACATGGTATCGTCCAGGCAACTGTCCTCAGCAGCCTAACACTGTCTACACCCGATACGTGTGGCGTGTCAAATTCCCGACAGTAAACAGATTCCCCGTTCTATTTCACGGTGTAACGTCATGATGAAATGTTTTGCATGGAAATTTGCCACATTTTCTTTAGGAAATGCAAAAAGTCTAGTAGATTATAATTTATTTTTACCTCCTTGTGCAGTCACACATCAAAAAATGTTTCATGGAAGAATTATTCAAAAAGAAACATCCTTTTTCCTTTAGATTAACATGTATTGATGAATCAAGCACAATAAGACCAGGAACATTGATTGTAAATGGGGTCAATTTTGATTTCACATTAACTTTTCTTCCAGTGTGTCTGCCCCACTAACTTAAAATAAAGTAATGCAATGTGAAGATTCACTAAAACGTGCTCTGAAAACTGCTTTCACACGTCATACAGCAGCTTACATCAGGTCATCTTATCTAACTTCTCTCTCTGTGTCTCTGTAGGAGACGGAGCGTGTGGTGAGGGAGCTGAAGTCTCGAATCTCCGCCATGAAGGAGGAGAAAGAACAGCTGAGCGCAGAGCGACAGGAGCAGATCAAACAGAGAACCAAACTGGAACTCAAAGCCAAAGACCTGCAGGACGAGCTGGCAGGAAACAGCGAACAGAGGGTACGACTAGCAGACGCACACACGCAAACACATGCACGCGCTACAGGCACGCATATGCACTTAACACACACATTTCGAAGAAGTGTTATCTTAGAAAAGAGAAAATTTAATGTTTGGAAATATTTGCTTTTTGGTAAATACATTTAAACTGAGTTTACGGTACCTTTCATATGTTTGGAGTCAGTAAGATTTTTATAAGTTTTTGAAAGAAGTGCCTTGTGCAAGGCTGCATTTATTTGATCAAAAATATTGTGAAATTATTAGTTTCAAATAAATGTTTTCTATTTTAATATATGTTAAAATGTATTTATTTATTGTTGTGATGTCAAAGCTGAATTTTCAGCATCATTACTCCAGTGTTCAGTAGAGATTCTTACAGTTCTCAAAATAATGTTGAATTGTTTGGTACGACGCCCACAGTTCAGTACGCGCTTGTGAATGTTTTTTTCGGTTTTGCATTTAAATAATCGCCGTACATTTTATTTCTCTCCGAATTGGCTCTGTTTGTGTGTGCCCGCGAATCTACGTGCTGAGATGAGTAAATATCCAATCACTATGCACTAAAGTTAGGGGGTGCTTAGCCACGCTTGCAATGCTGGTGTGAGATTTCACACTTTAACAGGGTGAGTGGTGAAATGAGGTTGCAGTATGAGAAAGCACCATCTTTCAAATCTGTGATGTGGGTAGCAGTGTGCGATATCACAATTTGATCGTGGATGATTAAAATGTTTTCACAATCTGTTTTTGAAGAAATATCGTAGCATTGTGCAGTAGTACACATTCTGTCATTTGCAGTTCTGGCGACTCTGTCCTAGTATATTGTACAATGCGACATACATTCACATCACGTTAACGCAGCATTAAAGTTACGCTCACCGGGACACTGCGGTTATTCGCAATCACGAAAGTTCATTATTTTTATGTGTTTTACGGTTAAACATTTCATTCACCTGCTGTTCTGACATGCGCTTTTGAGCACGCACTTGAAGCGTACACTAAAAGCCTGTCAAACATCACGTGATTACTGGACTAAGTCATCTTTTTGCATCTTATTGCGCTAAAGATGTCAAATACACACAAGGTTAACAAAAACAGTCGGATATGTCTAAAGTGAATGTAAACATCTGTGTATTAGATGCGTGCAAGAAATTTTTGGATGAACTACCCCTTAGTGTTAATTTTGTTAACAAAATCTACGACACAAAATGTTCATCAACGAAGTTTTTTCCCCTGACTAAGCCAAGATGATGACGAATAAGGACGATAATAAGGCCATTAAACGATAACTGTGACTATATCAACATGCGATATTGTTGATGAAAAAAGACGATACTCAAATGTAGTTTAAAGAATGAAAACTTTACCAAAAACTTTTTATTTTTGTTGAAAAAAAAGAGGAGCCAAAACATTTCAGACTGCTGTACAAGACTCTATTAGGCGAGCGTTCATGTTTGCGTTTGCCAGATATGTTTGCTTAAATCCCCCAATCAGAGCTTTTCTGTTAAACGGATACACGGCTGGCTTTTTGCTTTTATGCAATCTGGCAACCATTCGCACGCTCTCTCTGCGGAGGCACCATGATATGAAAACACCGACATACGGCAGTTCAGCGATCTCCATTTGAGGTATTCTGCTTAAATGAAAGTGTCATTCAGCCAGTCTGTGTTCTGTCATGGATCTCGACTGTATTGTTTGCGATTGTGGTTGCTGACTGTACTTAGGCAACCTCTGTATATACTGTCTTTTTTTTTTTTTTTTTTGCCATTGTTTTAATAGAGAAACATTAATGCAACTTGGAATTATTGGAATTACTATTAGGAATTTCTCTGTTATAATGTTTGAGAGTAGGTTTTTGTTTTACCAGTTTTCATAATGTAGACAGGGCGAGTGTATATCTAAAGACTTTGGTGTTTATTTAGCTTGAGCTATAATTGATAGGCTTTCATAAATCTGTACACTAGATGAGGTAAAATAAACCATGCATATGAATATGATATTCATGATATTCTGTTGATTTGTGCTTATTGGTGAAAGAGCATCTTTTGATGAAATGTAGAAATATTTCACAACAACAGTCATTGCAATTAAAATTGAGCAAAATAACTTTTTTTTTTAACATATTAACCATTATACAGTGTGACAAAAATATGATGAAAATGTGTAAGTTTCCATTGACTAAAATGAGACTAAAATGCTCAGACATTTAGTTGACTAAAACTTGACTAAACAAAAACAGGACAAGGTTGACTAAATATGATAACTAATAGTTCAATTTGACACAGGACTAAGACTAAGGGCCTGTTTACACCTGGTTACTTCATGCGTTTTCTCTGATCGGATAGCTATCTGATTTATAAAAACGATTGCATTTACACTTGGCCACATAAATGTGTCTCCGCAAAACGGATATAGATCCGATCTTCAATTCCCGCGCTATATGCAGATTTCATGGAGTTCACGTCACCGAAAGCAACAAATATGAGCTGTATTTTATTGATCGTCAGCTTATTTCAAAATCAAAGACACACAAGGAGAGAGCACGGCAACAGCACTGGTAAGATCATTTAGTCTCATTACTTTTAATGAAGATAATTGTGTTTTGAGCGCCTGAGACTTACTTTCAGTTTGATTTGCGGCAGTTTGTGTGTTGTGTTGCTGAAGAGATACTCAGCTACTCTAATGCGGCGATGCGTGCTGCAGTGGCGCTGTCATATCTAGCTATAACATGTTATTTAGCCTATAACACGCTCTCACACATTTATTTTTTAGTATTTTTGGGAGGAGTTAAATTTACATATGTGGTTTCAACAACCAGATGCATTTAGACCTGTTCAGTTTTGACTGGAATGTGTCCCAGACCACCTCCTGAAGTGGTTTGAGCGATCGGATTTAAATCCGTCTCAAATGCACTTCGGAGGGCATTTAGACCTGGTCTTTTCACGATCGGATAGCTATCCGATCAGAGAAAACGCATGAAGTGACCAGGTGTAAACAGGCCCTAAGTTTCACAATTAATGACATAGCAGTTATTTTTAGGCTGCTGTCACTAAATGCATGGAACCAATGTATGAATGCACAGAACCAATATGATGAGACTCATCCGACTGTTTACGTTCACTTAAGATATATAACGACTGTGTATGAGAATACTTTGAGATGGGAATTTTGAGATCATTTTGTGTGTGTGTGTCCGTTCACGTGCAAGGAGTCACGAAACAGAGCTTGATTACATGATCGCGCGACCATTTGAAAGGCACAAGCCACTTCTGCACAGAAAACAGCACACGATTGCGGATCGAGATCTCTTTTGCCACTTCTTGCATTTGAATTCTTTAAAAATGCTTGTCTGTTTTAAATTGGCAGGACTTAAAAACATGCAAATAATAAACTTTCACTATATAATGGTTAAATGCAATTAATCTTCAAATCACTACGATCCGTTGCAACCTTAGCTATCGGTATTGTTGCATCCCTAGTGTTCAGTGTCTCATGAAATCATTCTAATTGGATGATTTTCTGCTTAAACATTTCTTATTATTATCAATGTTAAACTATTGTGCTGCTTCATATGTTTTGTGGAAACTTTTTTCCAGGATTCTTTGACAGTTCAAAAGAGCACAAAGAAATGTTTTGAAAACATTCAATGTCTTAAATTTCACTTTTAATCTTCATGGGCACATTTAAATTTGTCAAAAGCATTACTTTCACAAAAAATTGAGTTATATCAGCTCAATTACATAGATTAAAGTGAATTGACAAATTATAATTGAGAAATTATCCAGTAATGTAAATTATCACAGCCCTAGTTTAAAGAGCTACATTCGATATCATGCAATTTTCTTTTTTACTTTCCTTGTTTGTGTGGAGTGCATATAAACACTCGTGTATAAGCCCCATTTCTTCAAACAAATACCCACCTGCTGCTTGAAGTGGCTACTGCACAAACAAAGCGATGACTGAATTCACACACAAACACATGGGTTTGATACACATGCTCACAAAGGCAAACACATGCATGTATACAGACTGAGAGCCAGAGAGCTGCAGGAAGTGCTGGCAGGCACTAGTGAACAGAGGGTCCGCAGTGTCTCCGTCTGCGTCACTAACTACACATGCTCACTCCAGCTCGGGCTCGCATCCAGACGCAAACACACAAATAATGCTTGTGTATCCCTGTATGTGTGAAATACACACTTTTGGTCGTCCCTCCCACAGCCCGGCTTGGCTTATAGAGGGATTAGCCCCACCTGGCCAAGTGTGTGTTTTCTCCTATGGAGGAGAGGCAGAAATGCGTCATTTGCCCTTTGATTGGTGAAAGCAGGTTTGCTCAAATGGAGATCCCCTTTGTTCTGCTCATGACGCTGAATCTACACTCTTGTTTGTGTGCATTTCATTCTTCTCCATTTAAATATGAACACCTCATCATGCATCTGCGCAAAATGAATTTAGGCTTTCTATCAAAAGAGGCGAGACTCATGAATTGATGTCGCTTCTTGTGATTCAATACTGTATCCCCTCTTGCTTCCTGTCCAACAGAAACGGCTGCTCAAAGAACGCCAGAAGCTTCTGGAGAAGATTGAAGAAAAACAGAAGGAGCTGCAGGAAACGGAACCTAAATTTAACGCTGTGAAAGAAAAAGAGGAGCGAGGAATTGCCCGGTAAACTCTTTGAAGCATTGAAAGGGCCCATGAAGTGGGGTGTGCCGTTTTCTTTCCTGTATTGATGTATTTTCTTTTGAAACAGGAAGTTGGGGTGGGCCATTTTAGGTGCGTTCTAATTTGCATATACAGTGGGTACGGAAAGTATTCAGACCCCCTTAAATTTTTCACTCTTAAATTGCAGCCATTTGCTAAAATAATTTAAGTTCATTTTTTTTCCTCATTAATGTACACACAGCACCCCATATTGACAGAAAAACACAAACAATTCTGTGTTTTGCAGATTTATTAAAAAAAGAAAAACTGAAATATCACATGGTTCTAAGTATTCAGACCCTTTGCTGTGACACTCATATATTTAACTCAGGTGCTGTCCATTTCTTCTGATCATCCTTGAGATGGTTCTACACCTTCATTTGAGTCCAGCTGTGTTTGATTATACTGATTGGACTTGATTAGGAAAGCCACACACCTGTCTATATAAGACCTTACAGCTCACAGTGCATGTCAGAGCAAATGAGAATCATGAGGTCAAAGGAACTGCCTGAAGAGCTCAGAGACAGAATTGTGGCAAGGCACAGATCTGGCCAAGGTTACAAAAACATTTCTGCTGCACTTAAGGTCCCTAAGAGCACAGTGGCCTGCATAATCCTTAAATGGAAGACGTTTGGGACGACCAGAACCCTTCCTAGAGCTGGCCGTCCGGCCAAACTGAGCTATCGGGGGAGAAGAGCCTTGGTGAGAGAGGTAAAGAAGAACCCAAAGATCACTGTGGCTGAGCTCCAGAGATGCAGTCGGGAGATGGGAGAAAGTTGTAGAAAGTCAACCATCACTGCAGCCCTCCACCAGTCGGGGCTTTATGGCAGACTGGCCCGACGGAAGCCTCTCCTCAGTGCAAGACACATGAAAGCCCGCATGATGTTTGCTAAAGATGGTGGGAAATAAGATTCTCTGGTCTGATGAGACCAAGATAGAACTTTTTGGCCTTAATTCTAAGCGGTATGTGTGGAGAAAACCAGGCACTGCTCATCACCTGTCCAATACAGTCCCAACAGTGAAGCATGGTGGTGGCAGCATCATGCTGTGGGGGTGTTTTTCAGCTGCAGGGACAGGACGACTGGTTGTAATCGAGGGAAAGATGAATGCGGCCAAGTACAGGGATATCCTGGACAAAAAACCTTCTCCAGAGTGCTCAGGACCTCAGACTGGGCCGAAGGTTTACCTTCCAAGAAGACAATGACCCTAAGCACACAGCTAAAATAACGAAGGAGTGGCTTCACAACAACTCCGTGACTGTTCTTGAATGGCCCAGCCAGAGCCCTGACTTAAACCCAATTGAGCATCTCTGGAGAGACCTAAAAATGGCTGTCCACCAACGTTTACCATCCAACCTGACAGAGCTGGAGAGGATCTGCAAGGAGGAATGGCAGAGGATCCCCAAATCCAGGTGTAAAAAACTTGTTGCGTCTTTCCCAAAAAGATTCATGGCTGTATTAGATCAAAAGGGTGCTTCTACTAAATACTGAGCAAAGGGTCTGAATACTTAGGACCATGTGATATTTCAGTTTTTCTTTTTTAATAAATCTGCAAAAATGTCAACAATTCTGTTTTTCTGTCAATATGGGGTGCTGTGTGTACATTGAGGAAAAAAAAATGAACTTAAATGATTTTAGCAAATGGCTGCAATATAACAAAGAGTGAAAAATTTAAGGGGGTCTGAATACTTTCCGTACCGACTGTATATGCACTATTCTCTACCGTGTTGAAGTATAAATAGTTCGAGTTGTGCATTCACACTGAAAATTAAAGGGTTAGATTACCCAAAAATTTCTGTCATTAAGTTCTCAGCCTCATGTCGTTCCAAACCCTTAAGACCTTTTCACGTTCATCTTCGGAACAGAAATTAAGATATTTTTGATGAAATCTAAGGTTTTTTTTTTTTTTTTTTAATTTTTTAATTTTTTTATTCCCAATAGAAAGCAACGTAATTACCGTCATTCAAGGTCCAGAAAAGTAGTAGACATCTTTAAAATAGTCAAGTTATGAAGCAATGAGAATGATTTTTGTGAGACTTTATTCAACAATTTCTTCTCTACACTGTCAGTCTCGTATGCAGTTGCCGCAGTGAACGCAGTTCAGCGTTTCCATGTTTATGTCCGAACGACGGCTCAGTATTTGCCGGCTCCTGCGTGCTGACATGGTGCTCACATGGTGCTCATGTGAACAGCGTCTGCCAATAATGACCCAGCGTTCAGACGGAAATACGGAAGCGCTAAACTGCGTTCACTGTGTAAACACCCTTAATGTACAGTATTAATTTCTTAGTCTTAAAAAGGTCTTAAAAAGCCTTAAATTTGACTTTACAAAATATGCAGCAACCCAGATTTATTTCACAAAATGTCACATTAAGTAAGACAGATGCATTGCAAATGCTGTTTTGTGTCTTTAACCAATAGTTGAAGTGTGATTTATTATGGATTCATTTGTTCATGTTTTTTTTTCCAGACTGGCTCAAGCCACACAAGAGCGAACAGACCTGTATGCCAAACAGGGCCGAGGCAGCCAGTTCACCTCTAAAGAAGAGAGGGACAAATGGATCAAGAAAGAGCTGAAATCTCTGGATCAAGCCATCAATGACAAGAAACGGCAGATCGCCGCCATACACAAAGATCTAGAAGACACAGAGGCCAATAAAGAGAGAAACCTGGAACAGTACACCGTAAGATTCATTAAAAGCATGTCTTGGTATTGAACAGCAGGGGACAGAAAAATGTTTACTTTTGCGGATGGATTTGAATGTATAACATTTCTTCCCAAATTTGATTTCAAATTTGATTTCCACAGAAACTGGACCAGGACTTGAACGAAGTGAAGACTCGAGTGGAGGAGTTGGACAAGAAGTACTACGAGGTGAAGAACCGAAAGGACGAACTTCAGAGCGAGAGAAAGTAAGAACCTCCTGTTCTTATTCCCAACGCATCATTGGAAAATGTCTGGCTTTGGCCCATTTTCCAGCATCCCACCCTTTATTACCTGAACGAGAACCGTTCCTCCCTTCACCTGGCATTTTAGTTATTAATAATCCACGAGCCATAGGTTTCACAGCACGATGAGGCTTGACGGATGGGCTATAGAATGGGGTCTCCTGCTGAACCCAGGCGTAGCGTTTGTGAGCCAGAGCTGATGGGTGTGTCTGTGTCCCTCCTCCTGCAGCTACCTGTGGAGGGAGGAGAACGCAGAACAGCAGGCACTGGCAGCCAAACGAGAAGACCTGGAGAAGAAACAACAGCTACTGCGAGCTGCCACCGGAAAGGTTAGAAACCAAAACAGACATTGATGAAGGTTGCTGGTCTTGTCATCTGTGCATTTAAAAAAAAAAAAAAAAAAAATTATTTATAATTATATTAAATGTAATATCTTTCTACACCCTTTTTACACATCTTTTTGTTGTTGTGGTTGTTGATGTAAGCAAGCCTTTAAAGAAAATTAAAAGATGGCCTCAGAGTAGGGCTGCACAATTTGGTTGAAAAAGGTAATGTAATTTTCTCTCCCTCCCACACCTCCCCTTTCTATAGGATTTT